>NW_020837958.1:35612989-35917188 GCF_003676395.1 Aethalodelphis obliquidens
AAAAAAAAAGGGAAGGAGGGGAAGATGACTTTATTTGTATTTGTTTGTATATGATTAATGAGTTGTTGGGAAAATTACGCAAGAAACTGATAAAAGTGGATTATCTCTATGGGGGCAGGGGTGGAAAGAAGACTTTTCACTGCCTATCTGTATATACTTTTTGACTTTTGAATTATGTGAATATATTACATATTCAAAAAATTAAATTTTGCAAATGAATTTTTTTTCTAAGTATCTGATGATGATAATGATGATAGGAAGAGCAACCATTAATGAACACTTAATATATACTTGGGCTGACTACTTTATATGCATTATCTTGCTTAATCCTTCTATTAACCTCATGGGGTAGATGCAATAATCACTCCTATTTTACAGATGAGGAAAAACTGAGACTCAGAGGGTTATGTAGCTAAGAAGTTGTAAAACTGGGATTCAATCTGAGGTTTGTGTGCTTAACCACTATATCACACTGTACATCTATGTAACGGTTTTGATATTGACATATGTATTGACTGATATAAAAGAAAAAAGCAATTACCTGCTGCCCTTCTGTACCCTCAGCGGTAACCATAGCAACAGAGTGTGTTCCTGCTGAGGAGATGACTGCATCATGAGCAGGTACTGTGATGGGCGTTCCATCCTGTGTTACCATTGTGATGGTATTGCCAATGGCCTGCATGTCAGCTTGAGATATGTTCACCTGCAATACAATGCATTTTACAATCAGGCAATGTTTCTTGTTTTATCTGGCAGTCTTTATTAAGGGCTAGGCCTAATCCTTGTATAAGTCTACTCTGGGAGCAGATAAGCATTTTACAATGGAAAGAGGTCATCAGAAAAACTGCATATTGCTTTTTTTTTTTAATATCTTTATTGGAAAAACTGAATATTCCTTAAATGCATTTACTCCTCTCCATCTCTACTGCCAATTTAGACCCCTATTTTTCTCTCATCTAATTTTCTACAATACAATGTCTTTCCAAATATCTAGTCTAACCCGTCCCTAATCATCCTCTACCTTGTCACCTTTCTAAAAAACAAACAAATTTCATTATGCTCCCTGCTCAAATCCCCAGTGACTCCCCATCACTACAGTTCAGACTTCTTACATGGCACTCATGACCTTTCATCATCTGGCCTTAAACAGCTTCTCCAGACTCATCTTTCACTACTTCCAAACCAGCACACAAATCTGGCACTCCAGCCACAACAGATCATTTGCATCCCCGGGACTGTCATATTCTGTTATATTTTTGTGACTTTGCCCTTTCCTTCACTCTCTGCCTGGCTAACTCATAAAAATTCTTCAAGATCTAGCTGAATGGCCATTCTCTACAAGGGCCTCCAAGATTCCTTCAGGAAGCATCATTTACCCCTTCCTCCAGGTTGCCACAACACTTTACATACCTGTCGATTATATACCCATCATTATGAGAAATTATTTTTCATTTTAGGAACGTCCCTCTCCTACTAGACTATGATACCCCCCCTTCCAGTACCCCCCACACTAACTTTACCAAAATATCTGTCATTGGGTTCAATAAATGTTTGTTTTTTAATTGACCGAAGGAATGGAATAGAAATCCCTAAAGGAAATGGGAAGGTTATATCTAGAGAAAATACAACATTGGGATGGGGAAAATAGCTGCTTTAAAACATATGAAGAGGGATTAGACACATTCTATATGGTCAGAGAAAAGCCATGAGTGGATGACACAGTGGTAAGTTTCAGTCTGATAAACCCTCAAATTATCCAGCAATGGAACAGACCGTCTCTTCAGAGAGAAACTGCCTCATCTATATGGGGGCTGCTGTAGAGCGAATTTCTCCAGCATAGGAAGGGAAGGAAGTTAGATCAAATGACCTCCACAGAGCCTATCTGTGATGACCTAATTTTTAAAAAAGGCTTAGGGTTGATGCTGAATTAAAATTGTGTTAGTAAATATGTTAAATCTTATATGCCAATCAGTGGACAAAGAGTGTTGTGTAGAATTAGTGATGTCAAAAGTAAGGGGAAGAGGAATGAATGGGATGGTACAAGTGCTTTTTATTTTCCTATCCTGAATACGTTCTGCCTTCTAGCTAACATCAGCACATTAACAGTTATCAACACAGAGGGCAAATTAATCATGGGAGGTAAAGGTCCGAGAGAGACAGGTAAGAAGAGAGTTCTCCATGGAAGAGGTAGATATAGAAGGATAAAGAACCCCATATGTCTATTTCCACCAGTTATTAAGACAACCTTAGCTAGAGCTTAAAAATGAAATCAAGTCTGAATTATTTTAGGCTAGTGGCATCTAGAAAACAATGAAAAGTTTGACTATTGAACAACAGCCATTATATTGCTTTTCCTGGGGAAATCAAGATACCTCTTCTATTAATTCTGTGAAGCTAGTTAAGTGAACTCCCATGATTCCAGGTAGGGAGAGAGTCACACTCTGGAAATTTTACAGATGTGCCCATCACTGACTTGCCAGGATCTTTTAATGATGTCCTCGTCACCTCAGCCAAACCTCTGCTGACTTCTCAATCCTATCCCTTCTCTGAATTGGGTTTCATATGGATCTATTACTTTTCAAGCCCTCAATTTCACTGTGGTTCTGACCTTCACCACCTCACATTTGAACAATACCCATAACACCATTTGAATTCTACAGAGTCACAAACCTTCTCTCTTTACTAATCTCCCTGCAGGTAGTCGCTTTCAACAGGCTACTAGAAAGCCTCCAGGAGATCCAGCACTGCCTACAAGCTAAACTCCAAACTCTGTGCCCCAATTCAAGGCTTTCCTCAATTGGGACCCAACCTGCCTTTCAAGCCCAGGCTCAGAGAAATATTATTTAACTTGTTTGACTTTTGGTGGGTACTTACATGCTGAGTCCCGTCCTGGGATATGAGTGTAACCTGTTGACTCAACCCAGACTGGGTTACTGTGGCTACTTGTGTAGACACAACATCGTCCCCTTCTACACCTGTAACATACGTGATCTGGGACCCTTTAAGAACATCTTCACTTTGACCTGTTTAAAACAAATGAATTATTCATTTGATCAAACAACCAAGCTGTTTAGAAAACAGAGGAGATTTTAAATATTACAGAGAAAACTGACAAAAGTTAAATGGCATGTGTATTAAATTCTAAATCATGTTTTTTTTTCTTTGGCCATGTGGCATGTGGGATCTTAGTTCCCTGACTAGGGATTGAACCCGAGGCCCTTGCATTGGAAGTGCAGTCTAAACCATTGGACCACCAGGGAAGTCCCTAAATTCTAAACCATGAAAATGGCTTCCAGCACCTCCTGCCAATCTCTCCACCTCCTCTTCTGCAAAGCCAAACCAAATCAAAGCAGACCAAACCAAACTTTTCCACATAAAGTGTAACTGTTCTAATTTTGAGAGACCTTGCTTATTCTCTTATTTGGAGTAATTATGTGATACCATGCATGTGTGCTGGGGCAGGGAGTGGGGGAACTGTACAGGGAGACTAACTGGCAAATAACCCTTCCAACATGGCAAGTATGCACTAAGTCCTTGCAGTCACTTAAGAAGCTGCTAAAAATGATAAGACAACCTTCATAAACATTAACCACAAAACCAGAATGGTATGTAAACACAACGTACTAACACTAAGTTACTTACTCTTTTAACACAAGTGACTGATTATAAGTCATGAGTACACAGTGACATCATTGTGTAAAGACAACGTAATGGCATACTATCTGGGTTAAGGTTAACCATTTAGTAAGTAACAGAACAGGAGCCCCCCTCCACTTCTTTATTTCACAAAGAACCAGCAAGTAAACAGCAATTTCAATAGTCAATTATTGCCATACTTGGCAACCAGGAAGATTATTGATCCCTCTCTTCTATTGCTTTCCACCTCTCATGATGCCAGAAAAAGGGTAAATATTTTTTTTTCCTTCAAAGGAGGACTTTATATGCTAATTTATGAGTACTTCTCAAAGTTATGGTTGATGCCTACACTCATACAGCTATAGTCATCATGGTGTAATCTCTATGACACTCATTACTTCATTTCTTTTTGTTCTGTTCCATGGCTATTTATTATATTTATTATTATACCATTATTCCAATGGGTTCAAAACCTAGGGGACCATATGGGAGAAAAGGAACATAAACCCATCCTTATTCTTGGAAAAACAATCTTACTTTAATTTTTTTAACAAAATGTATATTATTATAGATTATCTTCTAGAACACAAGAAATTTTGACAATCTGAAATATCAACATTTAAGGAAGAGATTGAGGAAGCTTAAAAGAGGAACAGTCTTAAACCTAAGTTTGACATCATGAAAGTCTGCTTTCTAACTGTAACATTTAGCAGCTGTTGTGATATCTAACAATGCACACTTACACTGCTTTGGCTAGAAAACAGCGTAGCATTCAAGAGTGAAGGAATTTGGGGGAATTCCCTGGTGGTCCAGTGGTTAGGCACTTTTACTACCAGGGACCTGGGTTCAGTCCCTGGTCAGGAAACTAAGATCCCACAAGCCATGTGGCGTGGCCAAAAATAAAAAAACTAAAAAATAGAAGAGTGAAGGAATTGTTATTTTCTTACTATCACATGACTGATATCTGAAAAGACAAATTAGAACTCCAGGGAATTATCTGAGTAGACAGTGAATGATCTGTTCTTTTCCTTATTCTCCAACCATTTTTTTCCTACCTAAATGTTTTTCAACACTTCAATACTAGTTGTTAAGAATGGGTAAAGATGTTTTAATTTTCAAATTTACTCCATTTAGGAGGTACTCAATGAAATAGGACAACATATGTTTCTTTTTGTTTGTTTTAGAAAAACCTACTTCATTTTACCTGTTTAACTATGCTGATTTATTTAACTGAAATCATAGAATCTAATTCTCTAAAATATTTTTTCCAAGAGTTTATCCTTATTGAAATGAATGTTTTTGTCTCCAACAACACTACTGAATAGCACATGAATCAACTAAGAGTTATCTGGGAGTGCTTCACCGCTCTTATGATTAAGACCAACATCTTAATACACCCAAATAGTCTAGGCTGCCCCTGACTTGCTGTGCAGTCTCATTTCATACCACCTTCCCAAGCAGAAGTGCCATGCTGGCCAGGCTTCTTTCAGTCTCTCCGATTTACTGTGCTCTCTCCCACCTCAGGACTTTTCGCTTGTGCCAATCCCTCTATTTGGATCGTTCTCTTGCCTTTGCTCCCTGTTTACCACCCCCCAACCCCCCACATCCCTGACTCTACACCAAGTTAACCCTTATTCACCCTGTAGATCTCTCCAAAAATCACTTCCTCAGGGGAGCCTTCTCTGACCTACGAGACTAGACTAACTTCCCCTCTTATATCCCAGAGCATTAAGCGCCTTTCTTTGATAGCAATTATCACAGCTGTAAATGATATGTTTGTGTGACTATTTGAAAAACTTTATGATTTGAGAAAATGCTTTAAGTCATAAATTACGTTCATAACTGTTGATTTTCAAACACAGACATAGACATACTGGAAAAAACCCTTACCTGGGGGAGGCTCAAAGAAGGCTTCCTGCTCCTCCTCGATGGGCTCAGTGTCATTGTGAGCTGTCCGTTTGTGCATGGCCAGCGTGGAGATCTGCTTGTATGTCTTCCCACAGTGGTTACAGTTGTACGGTTTGGAGTGAGTGTGAACAACATGATGTTTGTACAAACTGGAATATTCTGTGAACCTTTTGTCACACCCAGGGACTGTACAAACATATGGCTTTTCCCCTAAGAACAGCACACACATACAAAAAAATCAACTTTTACCTATGAAGGCATAATCATTCCATACCTTCTGGTGGGGGGAGGGGGGAGGGGGTGGGGGAGGGGGCAGAGAGAGGGAACCTCTAGTGGCAAAAATAAATAGCTGTCAAATCCCTTTCTATCCTGCTAGGAGGCAGTGAACAAGAAAAGACTCCTTAACTATGGTTTCAACTTGGATCAAAAGGTGGTCTGCACCCTGAGTCTCATCCCATGCCTGAATACTACTTTCCCCTTAATTACAAGGGATGTGAAAAATAAGGATGGAGATGTTTATTGCCCAGTTAACTCTAAGATTTGGTGAAACTGTTATTGTTACCTGTAACTAGATAATCTAGATATCATTAGTGATACTTTACTAATAATGGCAATAATAAATGCAATTATTAGTATAACTAATGTAGCTTACCCTAAGGGTTTTTAAAAATATATTTATTTATTTTCTAAAAATTTTTATTTATTTATTTGGTTGCGCCAAGTCTTAGTTGTGGAAGGCGGGTTCCTTAGTTGGGGCTCCAAGGCTCCTTAGTTGCAGCAGGTGGGCTCCTTAGTTGTGTGGCATGCGAACTTTTAGCTGCAGCATGCATGTGGGACCTAGTTCCCTGACCAGGGATTGAACCCAGGCCCTCTGCATTGGGAGCGCAGTCTTATCCACTGCACTGCCAGGGAAGTCCCCAAATATATATATATTTATTTATTTACACTGGGTCTTAGTTGTGGCACATGGGCTCCTTAGTTGTGGCAGAAGGGCTCCTTAGTTGTGGCAGGCAGGCTCCTTAGCTGTGGCATGTGAACTCTTAGTTGTGGCATGCATGTGGGATCTAGTTCCCTGACCAGGGATTGAAACCAGGCCCCCTGCACTGGGAGCGCAGGGTCTTAACCACTGTGCCACCAGGGAAATCCCACCCTAAGGGTTTTATAAGGATAATAAACAAAGATTTTCTAAAAAGTCTATGAGACATAGTTTGGACACTTCAGTAAATCTAAAAGGACACACATTTTATATTAACTTCAGTTGACTTCTTGCATCCAATCAAAAGCTATTAAATATTCACTAAAAACAACTCAATACAAAGTAATTCTTTTTCCATGAAACAGTCTGAGAACAATGTAGGCAGTACATATATTTTTAGAACTTTTCATTATAGAAAATTTCAAACATACACAAAAGTATAGAGAAACAGTGCAATAAACCCCCATGTACCAATCATCTAGCTTCAACTATCAATTTATGGCCAATATAGTTTCATTTATTCACCACACATTTCTGCCCCCTCTTCCCACCCTGGATTATTCTGAAACAGCTCCAGATAGCATTCTATCTCATCTATAAATTTCAGATTGTATAAAAGATGGATGTTTTTAAATAACAAAATTAACAATAATTATTTAATATCATAAAATATCTAGACACTGTTAATATGTAGTGGGGGGAATCTAACACTGAGAGCAAACTGGAACAAATTAACCTAACTGTAGTTTTTTTTTCTTTTATAAATTTATTTATTTATTTATTTTTGGCTGCACTGGGTCTTCATTGCGTGCTTGGGCTTTCTCTAGCTGCAGTGAGTGGGGGCTACTCTTCGTTGTGGTGTGTGGGCTTCTCATTGCGGTGGCTTCTCTTGCTGCGCAGCACGGGCTCTAGATCCCAGGCTCAGTAGTTGTGGCGCACGGGGTTAGTTGCTCCGTGGCATGTGGCATCTTCCAGGACCAGGGTTCAAACCTGTGTCCCCTGCATTGGCAGGCAGATTCTTAACCACTGCGCCACCAGCGAAGTCCCCCCAACCTTAGTTTAAATGAATACTTGTAACCACTTAGAAGGGGTATGGGAGCCAGGGCCAGGGTGGGGGGTAGCAGGGGGAGAATAAACTAATTAAAGTAACTCATACACACAGTATTTGACTAATGCTCTCAGTCTTGGACCAGGCTGGAGTGGGGAAAACTGCAAACAAATCTTCAGCTCTTCTTGGTAGGCTTGTTTATTATAGTGCTATGGGCAAAACAACTCTGAAACGATTTTAGGTGTAATAAAGGATTAAGCAATGAATAAATGTGTCAATGTTGTTGGAAGCTAGAGCACTTACTATGGAAGAAGGGACATACAAATACGGAATGAGGGAAGAAAAGAGCTCTGTAAGATGAGCTGGAATTGGATGTACTAGTATGAACTCATATACTCTCTAAAATGTGTTTATGTGTGTATACATATGCATATCCCAGTTTGTTCTCATTTTACACCTTTCTTGGGTTAACTCCATCTTTTTCCATGGTTCTGAACCAGCAAAACCAACCACAAATATAAAATCAAAATGTAATCTGTAATATACGTCTTAGACATTAGTAATTGAAATTGCTTCTGTCCTTTGCCCAGCCTGCATTCTCAAAGCAGGGCAGGTTAAAGTTCTTATCTTGGGGAATGGTTGTGGGGGAGATATGACAAGGGCAAGGGCAGGCAGGGAAATGTCAGGCAATTCCAACTCAGAGAACCAGCCCTATTCATATTTAGGCTGGAGCAGAAACTGCCACTAGGTGGCACCAAACCACAGTCAAGATGGAAATGAATTTGTATTTTTGGTGGGAGGGGGGTTGTTTTGTGATTTTGTCTTGAAATTATACTTTTTTAAATTGAAGTATAATTGACTTACAATATTAGTTTCAGGTGTATAGCATACTGATTCAATATTTTTATACATTACAAAATGATCACCACAATAAGTCTAGTTACCATTTATCAACGTACCAAGTTATTACAATATTATTGATTATATTCCCTATGCTGTATATCCCATGACTCATTTATTTTATACCTGGAAGCTTGTACCTCTTAATCTCCCACGCCTATTTCACTCATCCCCCAACCCCCTCCCCTCTGGCAACTACCAGGTTTGTTTTCTCTATCCATGTGTCTGTTTTTGTTTTATGTTTGTCTGTTTTATTTTTAAGCTCCACATAAGTGAAATTATATGGTATTTGTCTTTCTCTGTCTGACTTATTTCACTTAGCTTAATACCCTCTAGGTATCCATGTTGTCACAAATTGCAAGATTTCATTCTTTTTTATGGCTAATATTCCATTGTATGTGTATCACATCTTTTTTTTTAAATATTTATTTATTTGGCTGCACTGGGTCTTAGTTGTGGCATGCGGGATCTTTTAGTTGCAGCATGTGGGATCTTTAGTTGCAGCATGCACGATCTTTTAGTTGTGGCATGCAGGATCTTTAATTGCGGCATGCAAACTCTTAGTTGAGGCATGTGGGATCTAGTTCCCTGACCAGGGATTGAACCCGGGCCTCTTGCATTGGGAACATGGAGTCTTAGCCACTGGACCACCAGGGAACTCCCTATGTGTATCACATCTTTATCCATTCATCTATCAATGGATACTTAGGTTGCTTCCATATCTTGGCTACTGTAAATAATGCTGCAATGAACACAGGGGTGTATATATCTTTTTGAATTAGTGTTTTTGTTTTCTTCATTAAAATACCCAGAAGTGTAATTGCTGGATTGTATGGTAGTTCTATTTTTAATTTTTTGAGGAACCTCCATACTGTTTTCCATAGTGGCTGTACCAATTTACATTCCCACCAACAGTGCAATAGGATTTTCTCTTCTCCACATCCTTCCTCATGACTAACTTGGTCACCAGGTCCTTTGCTGTTACCTCTTCAATGTCTTTCATTTTTATCCTTCTCCATCTCACTCACTTCAAATATTCGAACGGCCCTTAATCAGTCTCCTTGCTTATGGTCTCATCTCCCTTTAACTTCTTTCTATGGTATTGACAGAGTGATTTTTTTCCTAAAAAAACAAATTTTCTTTAAATCCTCTTAAGGCTTCCCCTCTGTCCATAGCAGTATTCAAAACTTGTGAATGTACCAGTTTCAAAGGAAAGGGATTGTTGTAAATGCCTGAAAACATTTCCAGAGATATCCAGGGGTCTGCAGAATGCAGACTAACTTACGCAACCAAAGTTCCATTCTTCAAAAATGTCTTTTCATTTTGAATTATCACAAGTTTACTCTTAATATCAGTAATAAAAACAATACATTAAAAATCTCGCTCTCATTCACCTTTCCACTCACATCAAAAATACAACCATCTGGGCTTCCCTGGTGGTGCAGTGGTTGACAGTCCGCCTGCCGATGCAGGGGACACAGGTTCGTGCCCTGGTCTGGGAAGATCCCACATGCTGCGGAGCGGCTAGGCCTGTGAGGCATGGCCACTGAGCCTGCGTGTCCGGAGCCTGTGCTCCGCAACGGGAGAGGCCACAACAGTGAGAGGCCCGCATACCGCAAAAAAACAAAAAAAAACAACCATCTGAAACTAACACAATATTATAAATCAACCATACTTCAAATAAAAAAAAATACAACCACAAAGTGGAGAATCAAAATTAAAACGTTTTAAGAGGAGGGTGGGACGAACTGGGAGACTAGGATTGATATATATACACTACCATGCGTAAAACAGATAGCTAGCAGGAACATGCTATAAAGGACAGGAAGCTCAGCTCGGTGCTCTGTGGCGACCTAGATGGGTGGGATGGGGGAGGGTGGGAGGGAGGTCCAAGAGGGAGGGGATATAGGTATACATATAGCTGATTCACTTCATTGTACAGCAGAAACTAACACAACATTGTAAAACAATTATACTCCAATTAAAAAAAAAATTTTAAAGTTTTGGGTAATTCCCCAGCAGTCCAGTGGTTAGGACTCAGTGCTTTCACTGCAGGGGGCCGGGTATGATCCCTGGTTGGGGAACTAGGAATCCTGCAAACCATGAAGCGTGGCCAAAAAAAAAAAAATTAAAAACTTTTGAGCTGCAAATGACACCATCAAGAAATTGAAAAAAAAACGAAAACAAAAAACCCACAATAACAGGAAAAAATGTCTGTAAATCACATACCTAACAAGGGACTTGTATGCAGAATATAATAAAGAATTCTTATAACCCAACCAAAAAAAAGGCAACCCAATTTAAAAAATGGGCTAAGAATCTGAACAGACATTTCCCCCCAAAATACATACAAATGGCCAATAAGCACATAAAAAGATGCTCAACATCATTAGCAAACTAGGAAAATACAAATCAAAAGCACAATGAGGTAGATACCACTTCACACACACTATGATGGCTAAAATCAAAAAGAGAGATAACAACAACTGTTTGCTAGGATGTGGAGAAATTGGAACCCTCATACATTGCTGGTGAGAACGTAAAATGTTGCAGCCACTTTGGAAAACAATTTGGCAGTTCCTCAAAATGTTAAACAAAGTTATCATAAGATCCAACAATTCCACTCCTAGGTGTATACCCAAGAGGAATAAAAACATATATCCAAAAAAAAGAAAAAAATGGAATTCCCTGGTGGTCCAGTGGTTAGGACTCTGCATTCTCACTGCCAAGGGCCTAGGTTCAATCCCTGGCAAGGGAACTAAGATCCCAAGAGCTGTGTGGTACAGCCAAAATAAAAACACCACACATCCAGACAAAAAATTGTACATGAATACTCCAGCAGCATTATTCATAATAGCCAAAAAGTGAAAATAACTGGTAAACTGATAAATAAAATTTGATGCATTCATATAAAGGAATACTAGTCAGTAATTAAAAAGGAAAGAACTATTGATATGACATGGCTGAACCTCAGTACTATTATGCTAAGGGAAAGAAACCAGACAATAAACACCATATACTGTACATCTATATGAAATATTCAGAATGGGAAAATCCACAATTGCTTATGGCTGGGGGGTAGGGTGGGAGAAGACTGCTAACAAGTATGGAGTTTCTTTCAGGTGAGATGAAAATGTTCTAAAATTGGATTTTGGTGATGGTTGTACAACCCTGTGAATATAATAAAAAACAATGAATCATATACTTTAAATGGATGAATTGTACAGTTCGTGAATTATATCTCAATAAAGCTGTTAAAAATATATATCCATAGACACTCTGCAATAATCATGTCTACTATGCCTCCCTAAATCAACTGTCCTGGAAAATATCTTGTCTGTCTCTGTATTTCTGGTGCCTGGCAGGGGAACAAAGAGCAGATGGTCAATAACTGTTGAATAAATAAATGTAAAAATGCTAAGGTGGGGCTTCCCTGGTGGCGCAGTGGTTGAGAGTCCGCCTGCCGATGCAGGGGACACGGGTTCATGCCCCGGTCCGGGAAGATCCCACATGCCGCGGAGCGGCTGGGCCCGTGAGGCCTGGCCGCTGAGCCTGCGTGTCCGGAGCCTGTGCTCCGCAACAGGAGAGGCCACAACAGTGAGAGGCCCGCATACCGCAAAAAAAAAAAAAAAAAATGCTAAGGTGAAGTTTTTTCAAGTTGCATAATCCATTTCTACCATGCCTAGTGGCAGGAAGGAGGGAAGAGATTACTTGTAAATGGTTTATAGGAGAGGCAGGAATTCAATTGAGCCTTGAAAGACAGAAGACCAAGAACTAGAGACCGTTACCTGTGTGTATCCTCACATGGTTTTTATAATTGGTTGCACTGGCAAATGCCCTCCCACATCCTGGTTCTGTGCAGTAATAAGGTCTTTCTCCTGTGTGTGTCCTAATATGCACTTTTCTGATATTCGATGTTGTGAAAGACCGACCACAGCCTTCAAAGTGACATTTAAAGGGCCTTTCTCCTGAAAACACGAAGGGAAATACATTAAATGGTGCAAAAATACACAGAAAATTGAAATGTCTTATCCTTCAATTCTGCTTAGGATCATTCATGCTCAGACTCTAGCCTTTTTGTATTGAACTTCCCTTTGAGTTTTTTTCTCTTTTTTTCTGTCAACAGCATCATCTACTCCAAACTTAAATTTACATAGGAAAATCTGAATAGTATTCAAAACTCATCACTGATTACATGACTTTCCAAAATGGAATTACCCAGAAAGGCATATTAAAAAATGAGCTGAGAAAAGAAGACAAAGAAATACATATCATAAAGAAATACAAAAGAAAAATAGAGTCTGGAATAAGGATTAAGTTAGAACAACCCTAGAATCCCCTAAAAGCTTACCTCCTACTTTATTCTATAATACTTGAAGAAAAAGAATTTTTGGTCCTTTTAAAATCTAGTGTCTAACGCATAATATGAATCAAAAATCCTTGCTGAATATATTACTATTCTCAGGAGCTTGGAGACGCTTGCCTCTGATATAACAGATAAAACTAAGAGCACGAATGAAATAGAAGCAGGGACGTACAGCTTAGTTCCTGAACACTGTAAAGTAAAGCCGATTTGGGATCATATTTGAACTAAAAGTTAAACTTTAATGACTGGAAGAATCCTCCATGAAAATCTGCTAAACTATCTCAGAATACTTAGAAGTATTTGGGGACAAAGCGATAACACTATGTTTAAAACATCTGCAGTAAAATCTCAAACTAAAGGACCTTATGCTATACTACTTAGTCAACAGCTTATAATAGCATCTCTTATCAACAGTTTCTGAAACTCTTCCAGCTCTGATCCAAAGCAAATAATTACCTTTATATTACCAATCTGCAAATAATCAAGTACAAGGAGGGGAGGGGAGGGGAGGGAAGATAAGAACAAAGTACCCTTTAGGAAAAGCAGAGAAGGAATTTAAGGACAGGGGAGATGATCACAAGGAAGTAACAAGCCTTTCTTTCTGTGGGGCTGTGAGGGGTTCAGACACTTTTTTTAGAAGCAGCTTAATGCAGAAGAAGCAGTACTAAACTGAGAAGGAACTGGGTGCCTTAGGTCTGGTCTCTGTTGCGCTACTAAGTAGATGTATAATCCTAGGTAAGTAAGACTGTTGCTCAGATAATTCCTGAAAACTGAGAGGGTTGGTGGTCTAGGGCCATCGTTAATCTCTTGGAACATGAACCCCTTTGAGAATCTAACAGCGTTACAGGCCCTCATCCTGGAAAGAAGCATACATGCACGAATGGCAAATTGCATGGAGTTTTGGGAGTTTAAGAGAAGCCCTTGACGTTGACTCCCTGAAACGCTTCCAGAAACTACTTCCCCAAGTTCCTTCCTGCAGATTAAGAACTCCTTGCCTAGATATGACATTTCTTCACACCAGTACCTGTATGAGTTCTGATATGTTTTTGTAGATCTCCTGAAGTTTTGAAAGATTTAGTACAATTATCTTCTGAACACCGATATGGCTTTTCTCCTGTATGAGTTCTGACATGACTTTTTAATCCATAACCTTTAAGAAAAATTTAAAAGAAATGTAATTACACAAGACCGCTCTAAGCATGCCCATTGAGATTAAGTTATTGAAAAATATAGTAAACACCAAGGATATAATACTAGGCAAACACAACAGAATAACTATTAAAAAGGTACAAGAGTATGACAACTCAGGACTGTCCTGCTGAAAATTCAATAGTTCCATCTCTGTCTAGAAGAGATTGTGTGCTTCTTTTTTTAAAGTGCCCCAATCTTATTAGATGTTTACAACTCATACCCCAAAATCTTGAAGTAGAATCAAGACATGATACCCGGAGAAAACCATAATTCAAAAAGATACATGCACTGCAATGTTCACTGCAGCACTATTTACAATAGCCAGGATATGGAAGCAACCTAAACGTCCATCAACAGAGGAATGGATAAAGAAGATATGTACATATATACAATGGAATATTACTCAGCCATAAAAAAGAACAAAATAATGCCACCTGCAGGAACATGGATGGACCTAGAGATTGCCATACTGAGTGAAGTAAGTCAGACACAGAAAGACAAATATCATATGATATTGCTTATATGTGGAATCTAAAAAAAAGGGTACAAATGAACTTATTTACAAAACAGAAGTAGAGTCACGATGTAGAAAACAAACTTACGGTTACCAGGGGATAAGTGGGGGGTGGGAGAGATAAATTAGGAGACTCAGAATGACATATACACACTACTATATATAAAATAACTAATAAGAACCTGTTGCATACCATAGGGAACTCTACTCAATACTCTGTAATGGCCTATATGGGAAAAGAATCCAAAAAAAAAAAAAAAGGGGAGAGTGGATATATGAATATGTATAACTGATTCATTTGCTGTACACCTGAAACTATCACAACACTGTAAATCAACTATACTCCAATAAAATTTTTTTAAAAATAAATAAATGAATAAATGGATGAATACAGGAAAAAAACTTATAGAATGTTACAATTAATATTTGTACAGTAAACTGTATGTAAATTTTACCTCAAAAAAGAAATGTAAACAAATATTGATATGCATGCTGAACTGTTTATGGTGGTATACTCTAACATTTTTCATTTATATAAATGTTTGTAAATTTTCATAATAAAAAAGAAAAAATCCTGAGAAACAAAACCAAAAAGAATTGTGACATGGAATGAGGAATAGGGTGAAGTCAGGAGGCCTGGCAACGGTCCTGGCCCTCTTGGATGTGTACCTGGGAGGGACCTGTCCCACTGCTAAGCCCCTGTTTCCCATGGTTCCCCCTAAGGTCTGTCCTAATGTTAAACTCTGTGTCAGCTTTAATGCTCGACTTTTGTTTTTCCTGCTAAAAGAAAGCAGAGTGTGGAGTGAAATAACAAACACAGTAGGCAGAAACAGGTCTGAGGAGCAAAATGAGAACACAGAGAGAGAACAGAGCAAGCAGGACAAAACGCAGTAAGGGAGAGATTGGAAAACTAGTCACTGTGTGCCCACTAATTCAGACCAAGGCAAGGGGTCAGTTCCTGCCTCTGACCCGTCTCTGCTTGACCCCCAAGTGGAACCAAGAAACAAAGAAAATTCATGTTTTTACCTGTTGCAAATGCTTTCCCACAGCCTGCATGCTCACACTGATAAGGCCGGTCTCCTGTGTGTGATCGCTCATGCACCTGTTATTAAAACACGGGCATGAGTTTATTTCCTTGAGGCACTCCACAGGTGGATGGTCTACACAGAGACCTTTTTTATTTCCCCACTGCTGAATTATGTTGTTGCTTGTATGTTATTTTTGAAAAACAAAAGATAACTTCTTTTCTCAAAAACTACAGGTCAATAATTCTCAATATAGACCAAATGTTGTACGTTAAGAAGTACTCATTTTAAATAAGGAACAGGGGACTTCCCTGGTGGCACAGTGGTTAAGAATCTGCCTGCCAATGCAGGGGACACGGCTTCCATCCCTGGTCCGGGAAGATCCCACACGACACAAAGCAACTAAGCCCGTGCGCCACAACTACTGAGCCTGCACTCTAGAGCCCGTGAGCCACAACTACTGAAGCCTGCGTGCCACAACTGCTGAGCCCGCGTGCTGCAACTACCGAAGCCCACGTGCCTAGAGCCCATGCTCCATAACAAGAGAAGCCACCATAATGAGAAGCCCACTCGCCGCAACTAGAGAAAGCCCGTGTGCAGCAACGGAGACCCAACGCAGCCAAAAATAAAAATATATATATATATATAAATTAAAAAATAAGAGGTTCAAGTTTTTCTAGAGTGGTCAAAGGTGTTTGAATGGAACATGTACCTGGTGAGACGCAGGAGTACAAGGAGACGCTACACAACATAAGGCTAAGAGTGTGGAGGCTGCTGGCAGAGGGGCCTCAATCTGAGGCAAGGCTTCACTGCTGACTAGTGGTGTGGCCATGGCACTTGCCTTCTCTCAGCCTCAAAGTCCTCTCTGTAAAGTGGGGACATAATAGTACCTACGATAGAGGGCTGCTGTGACAAATGAATACTCATGACAATGGCCAACATTTACTGAACCTTTACCACATGCCAGGCCATTCTCTTCAGTACTTTACATGTACAGAATTAACTAACTTAATTCTCACAACCACTCATTGAGGGAGGTACTTTTATCATCCAATATTATAGATAAGGAAAATGAGGTACTTAAGAGGTCAAGTAACATGTAAACACTGATAAGTAGTGGAGATGGGCTCTAGGGATGTTATTCCAAATATGCTAAATGCACACTTCCTGACACATTGTGAGTTATTCAATAAATGTTAGCTATTATTTTTATGGGTCATGGTATGTTGTGTTTAGCTGCAATCAAAATACTTGGCCTATGTATTTGACAGACAGGACAAATTAACACCAACTTTCACTATATTTCAGCAAATCACTGTTAACGGAATGATTACACATATATCTCCCATGTAATTACATAAATTTCACATTTGAGAAAAGTGTATTCAAATATGTAGAGTACCCCTATCATGTGTCACGTAGTATGCTGGACCTGAGGGAGCCAGAGATGAAAAAAGCATAGTCCAAGCCCTCAAAGAGTTCAGTTTCTAAAATCTGCATAGGCTTTTGTGTGAGTATATTTGTATCTTGATAGGTGGGGGAGAACAATGGTGTCTGAATACTGCAAACACATTATATTGGCATTTAATGCCCTATTCTCATAACTAGACACAGCCTTCCCTTCATATATACCTTAAGATGATGAGCTGTTGTATATAATTTTCCACATCCGTCATAGCCACATCGAAAGGCCTTCTCTCCACTCTGCTGAGACTTAGCAGTTACTCTTGTTGCATGTCCTTGTAAGACAATCTAGATGAAACAAAAAGTATGATTTAAATTATTTATACAGAAATAAAGTAGATGAAATTACAATTTTCAGGATAAAAAAGATAAAACTGTAATGTGGTTTTCCAGACTCAGGTCATCATTTTATGAAGATTCTATCATGCTGAGCCAGTTAGTTAATTCTGTTCCATGGCTGAAGTCAGCAGCTCTGGAAGAAGTCAAAAGGAGATCCACAAGGGGGCACAGTCAGCGCTCACAGGTCGATTCCCACTCTAGAAAAGTCAAGCCAGGGAGCATCCATCGATGCATTATATGCAGGTGTTCCTTGACATACTCCAGGGAAGTGTGTGTGTGTGTGTGTGTGTGTGTGTGTGTGTGTGTGTGTGTGTGTGTGTGTGTGTGTGTGTGTGTGTGTGTGTGTGTGTGTGTGTGTGTATGTGTGTGTATGTATATATATGTATATATATTTATAATGTATATATATTTTAGGACATATGTTCTAAACAATGTAAAAATCATTTTCAATTTCAAAAGCAAAGGAAAAGAGGGGGTTAGGTCATTTGAGTCGCCTGTGGGAGACATTACAATCCATATGATCCTAGTCTATACTTACATAGTGTTAAGTAGAAGATCACTTCTCTGGAACTCAACACAAGACTTTAAACAACTGCACTGATGTTAGAGGTTTTTTAAAGATTATGACCTATTTTAGAAATTGAGGTACCATGAAAATTGAAGAATAACTTTCTACTCTGTGGGCATGTGGTGATGGTGCTGCCACATCCTATCTGTGCAGATTGTCATACTTGGCTCAAAAATGACTCTGGGACTTCCCTGGTGGCGCAGTGGTTAAAAATCCGCCTGCCAATGCAGGGGACACGGGTTCGAGCCCTGGTCCAGGAAGATCCCACATGCCGTGGAGCAACTAAGCCTGTGCACCACAACTACTGAGCCTGAGCTCTAGAGCCCTGAGCCACAACTACTGACCCATGCACCCAGAGCCCATGCTCCACAATAAGAGAAGCCACCACAATGAGAAGCACGTGCACTGCGACCAAGGGTAGCACCTGCTCACCACAAGTAGAGAAAGCCTGCGCAGCAACGAAGACCCAATGCAGCCAAAAATAAATAAATAAAAATAAATTGTTTTAAAAAACTGCCAAGCCAAAGGACTTTGATCTCCAATGTAAATAAAATTAGTTTTTAATGAAGTCAAAACTAATGGAAACCATGAAAAAGGACCTTGGATTCTAACAGAACATGTAAAGCATCAACAATGCTGCATGATGCTAACACATTTACAAATACATTCTCATGTGTTACCTAAAATATTAATCAAATGAAACTCTCATTTGGTTTTCATAACCCCACGAGATGGGTAAGGCAAAGATTATTGTTCTCATTTAGCTAATAAGTCTCAGATCCACAGAAATTAAGTAATTTGCCCACAGTCACACAGATACTACATAGCAGAATGGAAGCTCGACTGAGATGTTTTTATTACAAATTACATGTTACTTTAATAGCACGCTGTTCTGCTTAACTAAGGGTGGTGTAGCTGAAGGGCAATGACAACAGTCATAGCCTCCCTGAAACACACATATCCCATCATCCTTATGGTTCTTACAACTGAACACATGGGCAAACTTAAACAGAGTACTTCAGATGAGTGTTTTCAAATTCGGTACTACTGGGGCTTCCCTGGTGGCGCAGTGGTTGAGAGTCCACCTGCTGATGCAGGCGACACAGGTTTGTGCCCTGGTCCGGGAAGATCCCACATGCTGCGGAGCAGCTGGGCCCGTGAGCCATGGCCGCTGAGCCTGCGTGTCCGGAGCCTGTGCTCCGCAACGGGAGAGGCCACAACAGTGAGAGGCCCGCGTATCACCAAAAAAACAAAACAAAACAAAACAAATTCGGTACTGCTGACATTTTGAAAGAATAATTCTTTGTTGTAGTGGGGCTGTTCTATGCCTTGCAGGACATCTACCCAGAATACGTCCCCAATTGTGACAACCAAACTTGTCTTCAGACACTGCCAAATGTCCCCCAGGGGGCAAAACTGCCTTCCCACAAGCACATTAAGTTTTAGATACTCTAGGTCTTTCTTGTTCTATGAAATCTGGTTTCAAGTAAGAGATCAGCTCAGCAGCACAACTAGTATGCTTATGTTATAGATGAAAGAAAAAGCTCTAAACTGTAAGCATCACAATGAAAAAAAATCTAAAGCTTTGAAACAAGACTGTAAAAAAAAATCTATCGCATTAGGTATAGACCTCTTTACTTTAAAGTTCAGCCAGACACAGAGTTACAACTTCTTAAGCAACTCTGGCAGAAGTAGGATGAGTACTAAGAGACAAACCAAGACGTTACAGGTCCTGCTTATTTGCAGCGGTTCTTCTGGGATATTTTGACCTTTAAATACCACGTATTGGGTCCTCAACCTCAACTATGGTACTCAATTGTTTTGGAGGATAGAAGATTCAGAAACTTCTGGTCTAGCACTTAATGAAGAGAAATATGAGTCACAAATACAAGCCACATATATAATTTTTTTTTTGGGCCGTGGTGGGTCTTCGTTGCTGCGCACGGGCTTTCTCTAGCTGCGGCGAGCAGCGGCTACTCTTCGTTGCGGTGCGCAGCCTTCTCATCGAGGTGGTTTCTCTTGTTGTGGCTCGCGAGCTCTAGGCACGCAGGCTTTAGTAGTTGTGGTGCACGGGCTTAGCTGCTCCGCGGCATGTGGGATCTTCCCAGGGATGGAACCTGTGTCCCCTGCACCGGCAGGCAGATTGTTAACCACTGCACCACCAGGGAAGTCCCCACATATATAATTTAAAATGTTCTAGTAACTACATTTTAAAAGGAAAAAGAAACAGGTGAAATTAATTTTAGTAATTATTTTATTTTACCTAGTATGTCCAAAATATTATCATTTCAACATGTAATCAACAGGAGACATTATTAATGAGATATTTTACATTCTTTTTTTTTTTTTTTTGCTGTATGCGGGCCTCTCACTGTTGTGGCCTCTCCCATTGCGGAGCATAGGCTCCGGACGCGCAGGCTCAGCGGCCATGCCTCACGGGCGCAGCCGCTCCGCGGCATGTGGGATCTTCCCGTACCAGGGCACGAACCCGCGTCCCCTGCATCGGCAGGTGGACTCTCAACCACTGCGCCACCAGGGAAGCCCTACATTCTTATTTTCATTGTAAGTCTTTTAACTCTGGTATGTATTTTACACTCACGGCACATGCCAATTCTGGCTAGTCACATTTCAAGTGCTCAGTAGCGACAACATTTTGGACAGCATAGATGTAGTCTGTAAGGAGAGGTACAAAGGGAAAAGGCGAAAAAGCTACAGTCAGAACAAAAATCCTATTCAACTTTCTTCATTTTCTTTGTCTATTGGCACAAACACCAAATGGTTATATATCTGCAGATAAAGAGTAAGCGTGCTTTTTACGACATTCTGTTTCAGCAGTTCTGAATTCCTAGTATGTTTCTGGGTTCAGAAATTAATTATTGATCGTAATAGAATTTTATGCTAATAGTATAATGTTATACGGACCAATGGTAAATTCACTCATTTTTTGTAAGACCTATTCTAGTTTATTACAAGTGTAGTTACAACTGTCTTTCTTTAAAAATATTCTATTATTTGAAAACTTAATTGTTAGTCACTAATAAGAGACAGAAAGAACCCTATTGGGCCACTCCAAGGCACTGACCTACATCTCTTGTATATATTTACACTGTGTTTGCATTTTAGTAGAGTTTGACTTTGATAGATTTGACATACTGCAGTATAAAAAATATTAAAGTCTCATTTTATGAATTCAAAGACTTGAAAATTTTCCCAAGAATCATGTAGTTTCAAAGCTGGTGGGCTTAATGATTTACAAACTGTGTTTATATTACTGCTACTTCATGGCATCACTTCAGTGATAAATAGAAATACTGGCTATCCAGCAACGTTTAAAAGCATCAAATTTTTACCAGTGATTTCTTTTATTATTATTTTATTTATTTATTTATTTATCTTTTGCAGTACGCGGGCCTCTCACTTTGTGGCCTCTCCCGTTGTGGAGCACAGGCTCCGGACATGCAGGCTCAGTGGGCATGGCTTATGGGCCTAGGCGCTCCGCGGCATGTGGGATCTTCCCGGACCAGGGCACGAACCCGCGTCCCCTGCATCGGCAGGCGGACTCTCAACCACTGTGCCACCAGGGAAGCCCTCTTTTATTATTTATTATTATTATAAATATAAAATCTTCTTGATAACCCCCAACAGTACTACTCAATGGCATTAAGTAGTGATGCTAATGCTCAAGTTAAAAAGTGTTGCCTGAAGCAATAACTTTAGGAGTTAAATATGATAAAACACTTGGAAGACTGCAAAAAACTATGAGGGAGCAGTCAGCCAAATACTAGAGATAATTGCTGAGAAAAAAAGGAGCAGCATTAAAGCAGTAATAAACTACAGTGATTATATAAGCTCCAAGAACATCCACCCACACAAACACCAACCTCTCAAACAAACACAAAAACACATAATTCATAACAGAGTCTTGAAATTTGACTTGTAGATCTCCCAGAATGCATCTGTGACTACTCTGTACTTAACTACAAACCTTGGCGAGGCTCTGCAGCTCTAGGCTGTTATTTGGGTAAGGGATAGCCAAGGACTGGACCCAAGGTGAGCATCTGAATCAAGGGCAGCCAACCAGTGGCCATCTGCAGCCCAGGAAGGAGTCTGGCAGAAGCAGTAAAAACAGCTTTGCCCAGAAGGAACAATGACAATTAGCTAGACTGGACCTTCTCTCCAGAAGTTGAAAAGGAAAGTATGGAGGGAATCAGTTGTAAACAGAAGAAACAAAAACATATAAAAAACAAAGTAGCAAGGGTTAGTCAGTCACAGTAAGGGTGAAGGCCCAGAAAAAGAATCCACAAGCTGCCGAGGGTGGGGCAGACAGAAGACCGCCTGGTCTCCAAAACTGCTTTGGACTCCAGAACACAAGCTTCATCTGGATTTCTGTGATATTTCTATTTCTTTAGTGCCACTTTCATCCATATAATGAATTCTGAGACCTGAGGAGGTAATCTGAGAAAGCTGCTGCCTAATGCATACACTGTTTTTCTGAATTGGTAAGATATTCCTAGGGAGGTAGTGAGTTCTTGCTTTCGTCCCTAGAAGGGCTCAGAAATGCTAAGAGAAAGAGATTCTAATATAAAAAAGTAGCCTTACATACCTGCATTTTTTTCTCTTGCTCATTTTCTCCAATCATTCCTGAACCTGTTACGCTTTCACTTCCATCAATGGACACCTACAGGAATAAAATAAAGCTTAAAAAATTTTTCACATATTGATAACTGTTTAGGCTGGGAGATAAGTACATGGGTACATTATCATTTATTTCTGTGTGTGTTTGAAAATTTCCATTATAAAAATGGGGGAAAAACCTTTTAAATTATATAAATGATATAATTTCAATGCAGGGAAAAAAACACAGCCCTTTTGATATAAAACTTAATTGAGGGGAAAAAAAAAAAAAAACTTAATTGAGAGTTTCCTTCACCTTTCCAAACTCTAGTTTCTACTTTATAATTCATAAGCAGTTCCATCTATACCTCATTGCTTCTTTTATGTCACTCATACTTGAGTATATCTTTGTGTGAATTACCTGCCACCCATTTCTCTTCTATAAGCTTTTACTCCATTCCTTTTTTTGTCTTCAAATGTTCCTTTCTACCCTTCACTTCTTTTAAGATAAATGCTGATCTTCTCCTTGATGCTGTCTGATTTTGACTCTGAATTCCTAGTTTCTTATTGTTTTTTTGCTTTCTTTTCTTTTAGTGAAAGATAAAGAAGCTGTATCTGGGATGTTCTTCACATTGTAAAATGCTGTACCTTTGCTGCATACTGTTCCAAAGCACTGATGGTGTCGGGATCGATCGTGGCATCCCCAGTGTGTAGACCTGCCACTGTCCCATCAGCCTGAATTGCCAAGATGGTGTCAGACTGTGGGACTTGCACTGCATGGTGGATGTAAGCTGTGGTGCCGTCTTCCAGCTGAACTGCCTGTAATGCACTCTGGTCATAACTATCTGAGGGAGTAGAAGAGAATGGCATTAAATTAAAGGTAGTCTGATAAACAGTTACATATTTAAAGGAAGAAGGGAATGAACTTTTATCGAATATTTACTATGAGCAGGGCCCATGTGCTTTACGTATGTTATTTCATTCAATCCTCACAATGATTCTGTGAGGCAGGTATATTTACACCTTATTGTACGAATGGGAAACTGAGGCTTGAGGAAGTAAAGTCACTTTCCTTAGGACCCAGGAAATAAAAAAAACTAACAATTAACAGTCAAAAATCAGTATGCAGGGCTTCCCTGGTGGCGCAGTGGTTAAGAATCTGCCTGCAAATGCAGGGGACATGGGTTTGAGCCCTGGTCCGAGAAGATCCTACATGCCACAGAGCAACTAAGCCTGTGCGCCACAACTACTAAGCCTGCGCTCTAGAGCCCGTGAGCCACAACTACTGAGGCCCGTGTGCCACAACTACTGAAGCCTGCGCGCCTAGAGCCCGTGCTCCGCAACAAGAGAAGACACCGCAATGAGAAGCCCGTGCACTGCAACGAAGAGTACTCCCGCTCTCCAAAACTAGAGAAAGCCCACATGCAGCAACGAAGGCCCAATGCAGCAATCAATCAATCAATAAATTTATTTAAATAAAAAAGGAGTACTAAAAAAAAAAATCAGTATGCAGAGAAACCAGGATCTGAACTCATGTCAGTATGACTCCATGGTTTTTTCCCCCTTCTAAATAACCATACTAAGAAACATACAGCATTGTGAAATAATAAATCTAGCCAATTACAGTGAACCTGTGATCAACTCCCACTGCTAAGGAAAAAAAATTTTCAGAGTTTACTTTTCTCAACTTTAAATAAATTTATTTACAAATTCAAATATTCTATATTTTAAAAAATTTCTTCCTTTGGTTTCACAACTAAATATAGTCTTTTAAAACATTTACAGTCATTCTATAATAAAGTATTTTATAAAGTAATAACAATAGCTAATATTTATTGAGCATTTACTATGTGATAAATATTGTTCCAAGTGCTCTACATGTTTGTACATTTTGTCTTCACAACTACCCTATGATGTGGATACTTATCATAATCCTCATTTCAGATGATGAAATTGAAGCACAAAAAGGTTAAATAATTTGCTCGGGGGCACACAGCTAAAAGACAGCAGACCCAGATTTGAACCCAGATAGTCTGGCTACAGAGCTGTGCTCATTGCTCCTATGCATTCCACCTCAAACCCCTGGTCCTCCCTACACAAAGCTAATAAACATGAACATTTTGCCATATTTGCTTCAGATAGTTTCAAAATTTTTATTTAGTTTTAAAGACCAACACAAGGGGCAAAGGACCTTGCTAAAGACATTATATTTAAAAGGAAGAAAAAAATCAACAATTTAACTTTCAAGTGTTTAATTTCATATTTTAAAGGCAGCCTCTAGTTGAAGTCTTTCAGAGACCAGGGGTTTGCTATTTCAACCTGTTACTGGACAACTCAAATTATTAGAAAGTTTTCCCTTAGACTGTGCCAAAATCTACCATCTTATATTTGAGAGAACAAGCATAATCCTTCTTTTACATGACAACAGCATTTCTGCAACTAAAGGCAGGTCTTATTTTTCCCACACCCTACCTCCCCCTTATTTTATTCAAATGTTCAAAGCTAATTTACCTTTGGAGGTATGGTGAATAAATGCTGTAGTTCCATCTTCTAACTGCACTGCTTGCCCATCCTCTAAACGCAAACTGTCCCCTGCTCAAGAACAATGTTTACATTTAGATCCCATATTTTCCAAGCATATTCTGATAACTCAACAACAACAGAGTCAATAAACCATTAAACACATCATACAAACCTACACTTCCTTTATGGATCCTTCAACATTTAAATAATTTCAGCAAAGCTGCTCTGAATAAGTGTTTAAAGGTAAAAAGATATTAGAATACCTGTTTTAGGAATATTTACCAGGAGATAGGAGAATTGAAAGAAGGAAAAAAAAGAAAATGAGAAGGTGTGTAGGATTTATCTCAAATAATAGAAATATTCACTTAGAACTGTTGCCCATTTATCTCCAGAGTAAAGTCTAGTAATTTCTTTTCCATTAACTTCGAGAGAAAATCTCAATTAAGTTAAAATGGTCTTTAGATCCTCTCCCCTTTCAGAAGGAGACCTAGAGATCAGGACTAAGTTTAAGTAGTAAGAGGCAGTTGGAGGCAGCAAATACTGAAGTATGAGAATCAGAAGGGTAAGTAAATATCAAATACTTACTACTTTTAGGTATGGGTACATGTTGAACATAGGCAGCAGAACCATCCTCCAACTGAATGACCTGACCATCTATGAGTTTCCCATCTAGAACAAACAATTTAAGCCAATAAATTAGCACAAGCAAAAATTTTAAACTTTATACAATTTCAAAATGATATCAACTATAAAAACATACACTACTTAAGATCATGTTCATCTTGATTCTTCCCTCAATGTTCTGAGGCAATTCAATAACACATCCAGTGATCCTACAGAAAGCAGAAAATCCTCCCTCAGCCATCCTTTCTCCCCTCCGATTTTCAATTAGACAAGTTCAAGAGGAAGAGTGGCTCATCTGAGCAAGCTACATGAGTCAAACCTCTATATACCTTTCAGAGCCACTTAGGAATCATGACCCTGACCCCAGCGAAGCTGAAACTGGGAAGATAGAAAGATGTATCAGTATACATGAGGCCAGCTGTCATTCTCATCCCTGGGGGCTACAAGTCCCTTGACTATGTATACATATGCTCAGTAGCTTTCCAAAAAAACAAGGAATTTGAGAACTAGGCTATTTCTTGGAGCAAAGTAAACACTGATTTAGAAACAATGTTATAAAAGCAAAACCAAATGTCTACTTTTACGCATATTTTGTAAAAACATTAAATAATAATTTAAAGGGAAAAAGTGAGAAAGGTCTTACTAAAAATAGGTCAGGGACACTACCCCCTCCCCTCTTCCTCACTAATTCTGATACCCCAGAGTATCTTCCAAATATCTCAAAAGGTGTCCTCAAATTATCAAAACAAAATTTAAGTTAAACTGAAATTACTACCATATGTAGTACAGTGTCCGTAGGAGGGATTGGAAAGTGGTATAACTGCTAGGTGTTCCAACTCTGAGGTTATGAATTGCTGGTAATAACCAATGGGCTGTATATGAGGCACATACCTTTAGAATTGTGTTGTATATAAGCAGTAGAACCATCTGCAAGTGTTACTGCTTGCAGGCTTACACCTTCCATATTTTCTAAATTGTCACCATCTATTATAAAAAAAAAAGTTATTTTCTTTAGGTAACTATCATATGTGTGTGCTGTTTAATTTTTTAAAAAATAAAAATTAGTCAAAAGGCAGACTGCTTAACTTAGACTCAAATGGCATTTCTTATAGCATTTACAAAAAATATTTCTACACCCTACTATACCAGCATCCATACCAGGGTAAAAATGCTCATAAAAAGGCTTAGCTTTGTGTTGCCTTTAGCTAAAGGAGGAGGAACAAAGTAAACAGTATTGTAAGTTTTCATTTTCCCTTAAGATAAATATTTCCAAACCCACATGATCCCTTCAAATAAGATTGCTCACCTGCCACAGTTACTGCCTCTGTCAGGCACAAGGTAACATGCTGAGCCTCCATTCCTCCTCCAGGAAACTCTGTCATTCCCTGAGAATCTCGATTTATCTGGGCTAACAACATTTTCTACCTTGAAAAAAACGTAGGCATTGAGAACAAAGAACGATGTATATGAAATAAAATCTACAAACAATATTTATGAACCATAAAAAATTGCTACGGAAGTGAACAGTGTTTGAAATAAGCTGAAATTTCACTTAATATGCAGGGTAAAAGTATTTGCCCAAAGTCCAGAGCATGCTTTTAATAATTCATCAGTAAACTATTGAGCACACCCAAGTCTTGCCCATCAGTTCTGTACCATGTCTAAAATTCCCATAATTAGTGTTCTTTGGGTTTAACATGGTTGAAGATTCCCACTGAGAATCCATGAATGGATTGAGTTAATCCTGTTGACTCAATCTTCAGAAATCTATGCTGAACCTGGCCACTTCTCACAAGCTTCGCCATTACCTCCCTGATCCAAGCCACTACCATCTCTCACCCTGAGATGTTACTGCAATAGCATCCTAACTGGTCTCCTTGCTTCTACTGTGACTTCCCTCATCTCCTCTCAACACAACAGTCAGATTGTCCTTTTGAATGAAAAAGTTAGATCACATCTCTCTTCTGCTCAAAACCCTTTGATGATTTCTCATCAGAGTAAAGCCAAAAGTCCTTACACTAGCCTATGAGGCCAATGATCTTGCCCCCATTTCTACTACTCTCCGTCTCATTCGTTCCATTTCAGCCACACTGGTGCCCTTGCTTTCCCTCAAACATACTGGATGTTCTGCTGCCTCAGGACCTTTACATTTGATGTTCCTTCTGCTTGAAACATTCTTCCTGGTATCTTCATTATTACTCCCTCATCTTCTTCCAGTCTTTGTTCAATGGCACCTCAACGAGAGCTTCCTTATTCACCTCATTGCAAACTGTACCTCCAACCCCACAATGATGATATACTCCAGCCCTCTTCCCTCCTTTATATTTCGGCATAGTACTAATAAGTTGACATATTACATGTATTTACTTATTTGGTTTTTTTCTTATCTATTTCTCCCTCAAATAGAATGGACAGGTGTTTTTATGTTTGCTCATTGCTGACTAAAGTGCCTAAAAAGTACTTGGCACACAACAGACACACAATTGGTGCAGAATAAATGGATGAATGGCTCTTTTACCAATCATCACCACAACCCCCTTCCTCCCTTTTCCTATCTCCGGGTCCCATTACCTCTGTAGGCCTTGAGTTGTCTCAAACATGAGTTGGGATAATTTAGCTGCCTTGAGCCAGGGAACTGGATACCAGAGCATCTCTTGAGGACCTTTCCAGGTCTAAAGATCTGATTTCAGTGTCAATATTTAAAAGAGCAATATGCAGATAGTAGTAATAATTTGCAATTATATTTATGTTAGGACTACTTGAAGATTTTTGTTTTATAAACACTATAAACTACACCCTCTTTGGATTAAAGCCAGGGACTATGGTTTAGACGCTGAAAGGTATCAGTGCTGTGATAAAAGTCAATCACGGGCTGACTTTTCAGGGATTCCTGAAATATTTCTAATCTACAACTGTTCATAAAGCAGACTGAAACTTCAATACTTCCTTGCTACATCTAAGGGCTAACAGAGAAGCCTCAAAGTAAAACTGGTACTCTGCTGTTAAGCC
Organism: Aethalodelphis obliquidens; assembly: GCF_003676395.1. NCBI lineage: Eukaryota > Metazoa > Chordata > Mammalia > Artiodactyla > Delphinidae > Aethalodelphis > Aethalodelphis obliquidens. The sequence goes on from NW_020837958.1 coordinate 35,641,695, forward strand.
CCCTGATGAGTACAGGATTGGGACAGGCTAATTTTCAGAACAAGTACTGCCACTATATAACAGAAATAAGACAAGGAAATGGAAGGGAAAACACCTATAAAAATGTAGAAAGCACTCTATGATTTTTACAGCATTCGTCTAGAAGACGAATTTTGAAAAAGGCAGATTACAAGTTAATTTGGGTCATGATGTTAAGAAATGCCTATGGTTTGACCATAATTCAAGTATTTGTCCTTTTCATTGAATTATCTATAAACCTCCAAATAACTACATCAACAGGTAACTGATATATCTGCAATAAATAAAAGTTATTTCTTGTCTGAAAGCTGGTCAAGTGTTAACTTTCTTTAGGAAGGCTTCAGGACCTATAGTATCTATCCTAAGGGAAAAAAATCTACACTAACTGAAACATCTTGAAGAGACAGCTGATTCCTGGACACAAACTGCTGGCAAATACATGGGGTGGTGAAGGAATCAGAAGAGATCATATGGGCACTACAATTACCAGAGATAATAGGTGATGGCAGGTACACAGCCCATCTTATTCTCAAAAAGGCTCTGTGATACAATTAATGCCCTTTGTTAGAAAATGATCAACTAGGGAAAATATGATAATGAATAGATGAAATAAATAAGCTAGAGATCAAACACTCTATAGTTGCTCATACCATATCCACCATCATGTCTTGATTATTTCTGGCACCAACATTTTCAGGTTGTGTGAAAATAAGTATGTAAGATATACATGACACCTTTAGAAAGGGCCACCTTGCAAAAGGTAGTCAGCTTCCTGTGCTTTAATAATGAATCATGGGCCAAAATCAGACACAGAGGAGGCTGTCATGGGGACACAACAGGAATCTCAAATGAAGACATCTGTGTAATAAATAAAGTTCCTGCCTTTCTGGAAGATGATGATGGATATTAGCATAAGAGAAAAAAACACACTTACGAAATTTAGCAAATGCTATATCCAGAATATATAAAGAAATTCTACAACACAACATCAAAAAACTAATAACCCAATTAAAAATTGGACAAAGGACTTGAATAGAAATTTCTCCAAGGAAGATAAACAAATGCCAAACAAACATATGAAAATATGCTCAATATAACTAACTGTCAAGGAAATGCAAATCAAAACCATAATGAGATATCACCTCACACCTGTTAGAATGCCCACTATTGGGACTTCCCTGGCTAAGTGGTTAAGACTCTGCACTTCTACTGCAGGGGGCCCAGGTTTGATCCCTGGTCCGGGAACTAAGATCCTGCAAGCTGCGTGGCACGGCCAAATAAATAAATAAAAATAAAACAAAAACAGTATGGAGATTCCTCAAAAAATTACAAATAGAATTACCATATGATCTAGCAATTCCACTTCTGGGTACATATCCAAAAGGATTAAAAACAGAATCTCAAAGAGAGATTTGCACACCTCTTCACTGCAGCATTATTCACAATAGCCAAGAGGTGGAAGCAACCTAAATGTCCATCAACGGATGAATGGATAAAGAAAATGCAATTTATATATACACAATGGAATATTAGTCTTAAAAAAGAAGGAAATACTGTCATATGTTACAACATGGATGAACTCTGAGGACATTATTCTAAGTGAAATAAGCCAGTCAAAAAAAGACAAATACTGCATGATTCCACTTATATGAGCTATCTAAAGTAGTCAAACTCTTAGAATTAGAAAGTAGAATGGTAGTTACAAGTACTAGGGGAGTTGTTTGATGAGTATAGTTTCAGTTTTGCAAGATGAAAAAGTTCTAGAGATCTATCACACAACAATGTCCATATAGTTAACACTACTGTACCCTACACTTGAAAATGGTTACGACTGTAAATTTTATGTTGTGGGTTTTTAACCATAATTCTTAGAAAAAGGTCTGAACACATATGGAAAAATGTTAGGATCTGTTAAAAACCAAGTGGATACATAAGCTTTTATTCAATTACTTATACAGGTACTCCTCCTTATATTTGATAGATTTCATAATTTTAAAAGTGAAAAATATCCAAAATTATTGGCAGGAAGAAAAAAATGTCTGAAAATTGATGGTTAAAATTAGTAACTAAATACTAGCTGACTTCATCCCTTAAAAGAAAGAATCAGTGTTTCCTCAGTGGTATGAATCTACATCAGACGAATATTTTAAAATGTGAAGCCCTTAGATATTTCAAGTTTGGTCTAATTTGTTAGATACAATTATTACCACAAATTATTATGAAAATATAAATCTAATGGTCCAGGTATAAAGAACTCCAACTACAAGTAACCTTTATTGTGGTAAGAAATGATACAAAAAGAAATCTAGATTAACAAATCTTAGAGGTCTTTTTGCATGAAGCCACAGAAGCCAGGCCTTCAGAAATTGTCAAGCTCAGATCCTAACCTCAGGCTGGTTTCACCTCAACACTTAACAGAGAAGCTATGTCATTCTATTACCTGGTCTCAATTCCAAATTTTACTCATAAATTTACTACTATACAAAGTGCTTCTCCATTTAAGCATGGTCATTTGTGCTGCATTTTATGACATCTCCTAACCTGGAATGAGGAAGTTCCTTAGTACAGCAACATAAAAATAGCAGGCTAGGGGCTTCCCTGGTGGCGCAGTGGTTGAGAGTCCGCCTGCCGATGCAGGGGACATGGATTCGTGCCCAGGTCCGGGAAGATCCCACATGCCGCGGAGCGCCTAGGCCCGTGAGCCATAGCCGCTGAGACTGCGCGTCCGGAGTCTGTGCTCCGCAACGGGAGAGGCCACATCAGTGAGAGGCCCGCGTACCGCAAAAAAAAAAAAAAAAAAAAATAGCAGGCTATCCTGTACCTTTGCAGTATGCTGATCCAGTAACACTGCTTTGATTAACATTTGTGGAAAACTATCTTTAAATTCCTTCAATTTTATTTAAATACACCCAGGGAATAAGCATGTTCCACTGATGAAATGTAATTCAGTTAAGTACAGAGTAGTTAGAATGTGCTGGTGAATGATGTAGAGTTTTCATAGGCTCTACAGAATGCTAAAGGGTAAAACTGAGGGATAGAGTTTATACTACCTATTTTAAAGAAGTAGAATATTCTATCAGATGGGTGAAATGTTGGAAATTGAAGGCTTTCAAACTTTTTGCCAAGTTCCAGGACCATTCAGAAATAGAATATTTGAAACTGACTGGCAGGTACTTGAGATGAGGCCTAGGAGACCTGAACCTAAAATACCTGTGAGAAAAAGAGGTGAGAAGAGACAAGAATTGAGAAATGGACACCTAGGTCTAGTCATCAGGAACGTCAATTTTGGTGATGGTTTGTTCTTAACTGAACCACTGATGTGAAAAAGTACCAAAACGAATCTCTCTCAAACCTCAACAGTGTAGCATTAAAAACAGAGCTTGAGGGCTTCCCTGGTGGCGCGGCGGTTGAGAGTCCGCCTGCCGATGCAGGGGACACGGGTTCATGCCCCAGTCCGGGAAGATCCCACATGCCGCAGAGCGGCTGGGCCCGTGAGCCACGCTGAGCCTGCACATCCGCAGCCTGTGCTCCGCGCAGGAGAGGCCACAACGGTGAGAGGCTCACATACTGTAAAAAAAAAAAAAAAAAAAAAAACAGGGCTTGATAAGGGCACACCTGCATAGCTCAGTTTGCTAAGCATGCCCTGGCTTGCTTTCACTGAGACTAGGGAGTCTGAGGAAGCATCAGGAGGAAGAGAAAGGTTCTGATATATTCAAACTCAACTTCTGACATTGTTCTGTTAAAAAAAGCATAAAGTCGTTTCAAAACTATGATGCCACAAAAAAAAAAAAAACTATGATGCTAGATTGTACTTTATTTCCCTCAAGATAAACACTGTGTATGTTAATATTTTATTACCCAAATTGCTCATCTTGTCATAGGTAAGGGAAGCAAAGCATTGTGAGACAATTATGAAAATAAGAGAGGGCACTCCTGAAACACAACACTATCACAAAATAGATCCTTTGTCCAAAAAAGTATATTGAATAGGACACTAAACATGGATAGTTAAAACATATACCTCTAGTCAGAAAAAACTGTTTGTACAGGTCATATTTACGAAGCATTTTTCAGATCTAATAACTTATTTGATGGAATAGTCCTGAAGGGCCATAAAATTTCTTGGGCTCTTCCAACCTCTTCTGAACCCCCAAAGCAGTCCAGCAAACTTACATGTCTTTATTTCTTCATGATGACTATTTAAAATATTTTCCATTTACCTCAAACCTTCTACCCCCACTCCCTCTCCTGCTATCCTCCCACCCTGTCTCCTTCACCACTTCATTTTCAGCAAATTAATCAGCTCCCAACTTCACGGAAAATATAGAAGTCAGCAGAGGAATTCTCTGCCAACAAACCTCACTTCACTGCATTTCCACACATTTCTTCCTTCTCTCCTACAATATTACCTTCCTACAAGGTAAGACTAATCCTTCCAACCCGTACTCTGCATTTCATCTGTCTTTCCTCCTTAGGGATCTCAGGGATCTCTCCTGTAAAAAATTTCCCTCTCTCTCCCAGTTCCTTCCCATCAATAACTTAAAAAAACACAAAAACAGGGACTTCCCTGGTGGTCCAGTGGTTAAGACTCCATGCTCCCGATGCAAGGGGTCAGGGAACTAGATCCCTCATGTTGCAACTAAGAGCCCGTGTGCTGCAACTAAAAGATCCTGCATGCCGCAATGAAGATCCCTCACATGGCAACTAAGACCCGGTGCAGCCAAATAAAAATAATAAATATTTTAAAAAACAAAAACAAAATCGATAAAACAAAATCTTGCCTCTGACTCAGCTACTAGTCTCTCTCTCCTCCTTATCACAGCTAGATTTCTCTAACAGTTGTTACTAAGACTATTTCCTGATTTCCCACTGCTATCCATCTGGTTTCTGTCCCTAAGTATTGAAACTGCTTTGGCTGGTCACTAATCTCCACTTTAACATGAAGTTCGATGGCCATTCCTATGAATGAGAGATGAAAATATTCATCCACAAAAAGACTTACACAAGAATGTCCATAGCAACTTTATCCATAATAGTTCCAAATTGGAATGAACTCAAATGTCCATCATAAAACAGATTAAAAAGCTGTGATAGGGGCTTCCCTGGTGGTGCAGTGGTTGAGAATCCGCCTGCCAATGCAGGGGACGTGGGATCGAGCCCTGGTCTGGGAAGATCCCACATGCCGCAGAGCGCCACAACTACTGAAACCTGTTCATCCTAGAGCCTTCGCACTACAAATATTGAAGCACACACACTCTAGGGCCCGCGTGCTGCAACTACTGAGCCCACCTGCTGCAACTAGTGAAGCCCGCGCACCAAGAGCCGGTGCTCCACAACAAGAGAAGCCACTGCAATGAGAAGCCCGCTCACCGCAATGAAGAGTAGCCCCCGCTCGCCACAACTACAGAAAGACCTCGCACAGCAACGAAGACCCAACGCAGCTAAAGAAAAAAAAAAAAATGTGATGGATACTTTTCTGTCTTATATTGGGTTTGATATCATTGACCTTTATCTCCTTCTTAGAACATTCTCTTACCTTGGCTTCTGTGACTTCCACACGCTCCTGGTTTTTTCCAACTTCCTAGCTAATCCTTTTCCATTTCTCCTATGGGTTCCTAAATACTGAGAACCCACAAGTTTCCATCCTAGTTTGTTTTTTCATTTTATGCACTTTTCCTCTTGGAATATCATATCCATTCCATTGGCTTCAAAGATCTCTGGAATTTATAAGCTCTTTAAAATTTCTCTAGTCCTTTCTCTCAAGGGCTCCTGATCTATATATCTAGCTGCTTACTGGCCTTGGTGACCTTCATGGTCCACAGTCACCTCCATCTCAAAACAGTTTGCCACAAAATTCTACTTTAGTATTTTCTCCCTCAGTGATAAACGCAGTCACCTACCCAGTAGTCAAATCCCCCTTATTCTCCAACCGATCACTAAGAACTATCACTCTACCTCCTAAATATCTGTCAAATCCACTTGCTTCTCTTATTAGGTTGTCTTAATTCAGGGTACCATCACTGCTTGGGTTACTACATCGGCCTCCTAAAATCCACTCCTACCCTCCTCCAATCTAATCAGTCCAAGTGCTTTCAAATCCAATCAGAGCATTTCTCTGTCTCAAAACCTTCAAAACTTTCCCATTTCCCCATATAGTCCAAATATCATGATCTGGATTCTACTAACTTCTCCAATAAGACGAACAATCATCCTGCGTTGCCCAAGACTGAGAAGCTTCCTGGCTCATGGGACTCTCAGTTCTTTTTTTTTTTTTTTTTTTTGGTGGTGGGGGACACTTTCTTTTAAAACTGGGATAGTCTTGGGCAAATCAAGACAAGTTGGTCACTCTATCTTCCAGTCTTGTTCTAGCACAACCTCACATTCTACACTCCAGCAATACTGTTTAAAATTCTAGTAGTTAATGATACTGGTATCATTTAATAATAATATTAATTAAAATGTTAATAATACTAATAAATAAAAATGATTATAATGATAACTAACTCTTCCAGAATACTATACGCCAGGCATTACTACTAATTCATTTAATCCTTCTAGCAATCCTATGAATTAAGTACCATTTTATCACAATTTTGCAGACCAAGAAAGTGAAGCCCACAAAGGTTAAATGATGTCCTTAACTTCACAACATAAGTGGCAAAGTCAACCTTCTAATCATCTGGCTCAACAACTTATACATGAGCTGCTGGATTATTTGCCACTCCCAGAACAGCCCAAGGTGTCTCCTGCATCTCGGCTCTGAACACTGCTATTCATACCCTCTAGAATACTCTTCCTCCTCTCTTTACTTGGCTAAATTCTTCAGATTCCACCAGAAAGTTTTATCTGAACTCCCCAAATTGGGTCAGAATGCTTTAGATGTATTTCCCAAGATACTCTGTCCATACTCTTATAATAACACTTAGCACAGTATACTTTAATTACCTGTTTTTCTCCAGACTGGAAGCAGTATATTTACAGTAACCAGCTACTAAAACATATCTAAGGAGGATTCCCCTATAGATAGATTGGAAAGTATGGGTTATACTTAGGAAGGAATGCTTATGAGCGGTAGTATAACACTATACTTAAGAATAAGGACTCTGGAGCAAAACAGCCTGCTTCAAAATCTCATTTTACCACATATTATCTATGTGACCTTGGGCAAGTTACTTAACCATGCTGTGCCACAGTTTCCCTATCTGTAAAAGGAGGGTACTTCACAGAGGGTATTGTGAGGTATCTGTGTTAAATACAAAGCACTTGTAACAGCACATGGTATTATATATATGTTTGCTATTAATGCTTATCAGTAGTTTAAAGCTAAATGAGAAGAGACTATACAGCTCTATCTCTTGTCTTATTCACTATTTTCTCCTACTACTGTAAAAGGGTATTGCCAGAGGAGAAAGAAGACAAAAAAGAAAGTTTCAGAGATGTGTTATTCAAGAGGAACTTTCCTCTTGTTCATGCTTTTCCGAGATGTAATTCACATATCATAAAATGTACCCATTTAAGGTGTACAATTCAATGACTTTAGTATATTCAGAGTTGTACAAACATCACCACAACCTGAATTCACAATATTTTTATCACCCTTCAAAAGAAAACCCTACCTCCCCCTTTCCAAAGCCCTAGGCAACCACTAATCTACTTTCTATTTCTATAGATTTGCTTATTCTGGACACTTCATGTAAATGGAATCATAGTATGTGGTCTTTTGTGACTGCCTTCTTTCACTTATACATAATGTTTTCAAGGTTTCTCCATAAAAGAATAAAAACTAAAAAAAAAATTTCAATCCATAAAAATAATGAATCACTATGTTGTACACCTTAAAAGAATAATAATGTAAATCAACTATACTTCAATTTGAAAAAAGTAAAAAAAAAAAAATCTCCTTTTCCTTCTGAAAGTCTTTTTCCCCTAAAAAGGAAGACAAAAAATAATTTCTAAAGGTGATTTTAGGGACTTCCCTGGTGGCACAGTGGTTAAGAATCTGCCTGCCAATGCAGGGGACACGGGTTTGAGCCCTGGTCCGGGAAGATCCCACATGCCGCGGAGCAACTAAGCCCACATGCCACAACTAAGCCCACGTGTCACAACTACTGAGCCCTCGTGCCACAACTACTGAAGGGCGCATGCCTAGAGCCCATGCTCTGAAACAAGAGAAGCTACCACAATGAGAAACCCACGTACTACAACGAAGAGTAGCCCCGGCTCACCACAACTAGAGAAAGCCGGCACGCAACAACAAAGACCCAACACAGCCAAAAACAAACAAATAAATTTATGTTTAAAATAAGATAAAATAAAGGTGATTTTAAGTAATTGACTTTTTAAAAAATTTTTATTTATTTATTTTTGGCCATGCTGCCACATGTGGGATCTTAGCTCCCTGACCAGGGATCGAACCCGTGCCCCCTGCAGTAGAAGCTCAGAGTCCTAGCCACTTCACCACCAGGGAATTCCCTGAATAACTGACTTTTAATAACAGACATTTATCTCCTAGTATATTTTCCTTAAATATTATCTTCTCAACAATAAGCATGTCCACTTACAAAAAGCTCCCCAGTTGAATCTAACATGCACTCCTCATTTAAAAACACAGATCTATAATCCATCAACTAAAAACATTTACATACATTCCTAGGTCTCAAATCAAACTGCCCCATCCAAAAGTCTGCCAGTGATTCTTTTTCCTCTCAGCACTTCTGTTTGAAAGGACAAATGCCAGAGGAAAGGGAAGACACTAACCAATAGGTAGGTGGGGAGGTCTCCTAGGAATGTACCACGTTGTCATTCTTTTTTTTTTTTTAATTTTTATTTATTTATTTATTTTTAGCTTTGTTGGGTCTTCTTTGCTGCACGCAGGCTTTCTCTAGTTGGGGCGAGCGGGGGCTACTCTTCACCGCAGTGCGCATACTTCTCATTGCGGTGGCTTCTCTTGTTGCGGAGCATGGGCTCTAGGTGTGCAAGCCTCAGCAGTTGTGACACATGGGCTCAGCAGTTGTGGCTCACAGGCTCTAGAGCATAAGCTCAGCAGTTTTGGCACATGGGCCTAGTTGCTCCGCGGCATGTGGGATTTTCCCAGACCAGGGCTCGAACCCATGTCCCCTGCATTGGCAGGCGGATTCCTAACCACTGTGCCACCAGGGAAGTCCCTGTCATTCATTTTATATCAAAATACATCTTGTTTTCTGTCTGAATTAAACACAACACATTCCATATACACCATTAAGGTTTGCCAATTCATCTTTCCACTCTAATCAATTTGCCATATGGACTTGGCTATTTCCACCAAATCCAGACAACAGATTAAAATGATCAAAAGTCATCCTTGACTAAACCCTCATTCTTTTTTTTGCAGTACGCGGGCCTCTCACTGTTGTGGCCTCTCCCGTTGCGGAGCACAGGCTCCAGACACGCAGGCCTGCGGCCATTGCTCACAGGCCTACCCTCTCCGTGGCATGTGGGATCTTCCCGGACCAGGGCACGAACCCGTGTCCCCTGCATCAGCAGGCGGACGCTCAACCACTGCGCCACCAGAGAAGCCCACCCTCATTCTTAAATTCACAACAGGGCAATTGTCAACTCCATGATTTTTTTTTTAAATGGAACCATATATATGGGAACTTGGTATGACAGAGAGCATTTCATCTTTTTAATTTTTTTTGGCTACACTGCCCAGCTTGTGGGATCTTAGTTCCCGGACCAGGGAGTGAACCCAGACCCTCAGCAATGAGAGTGTGGAGTCTTACCCACTGGACCACCAGGGCATTCCCTTCAACTCCATGATTTTTATCCTTCAAAACCTTTCTTTTCCAACTCCTCACATATTAATAACTACTGCAATAACTTCTTTACTGCTTTCTTTACTCCAGTCTCTCATCCTTCCATTCCAATAACACTGCCAACTATCTTATTTTGTCTTGTACAACAGTAGAATTTTCATTGCATACAATATTGTAAGAAAAATTTGTTAATAAGATTAATTCCCACTAGCTTAATAAATCAAATCTTTTCGTTTCCTGGTTTTCTTCTTTAACTCTTGCTATCCACACACATAATTTTTTACAGCATTACCTCCCAGAAATGGGACTAGGAGATGAGGGTGGACTGGGGACGGGCCTTTTAATTTCTACTGTATACATTCCATAAGTTAAAAAGAAATTTACCATGTATTATTTTCATGGTTTTAAAACTAGTTACTTAAAAAAAAAGTTACTATAAACAGAAGCATTAATAAAGTAAGGAGCACCTAACTCTGCCTCAGGTATGCAAAGATGATTACATGTGAATATGGGCATAAGAAAGATAAGTAAACATTTCCTAGGGGTAGGAAGAGTAGAGAAGGCAGTCCAGACACAGGGAACAGCCTTTGTCACTGTCCAGTCTAAATCCATCTTTGAAACAAAATCACTTTGATTTTGACAGTACGGTAAAGTTTAAAACACCGTCTCAGGGACTTCCCTGGTGGCGCAGGGTTGGGAGTCCGCCTGCCAATGCAGGGGACACGGGTTCAAGCCCTGGTCTGGGAAGATCCCACATGCTGCGGAGCAACTAAGGCCGTGCGCTGCAACTACTGAGCCTTCACTCTAGAGCCCAAGAACCACAACTACTGAAGCCCACGCGCCTAGAGCCTATGCTCTGCAACAAGAGAAGCCACCAAACTGAGAAGCCTACGCACCACAATGAAGAGTAGCCCCCACTTGCTGCAACTAGAGAAAGCCCGCGCGAAGCAACAAAGACCCAATGCAGCCAAAAATAAATAAATTAAAAACCAAAAAACAGGGCTTCCCTGGTGGCGCAGTGGTTGAGAGTCCACCTGCCGATGCAGGGGACACGGGTTCGTGCCCTGGTCCAGGAAGATCCCACATGCCGCAGAGCAGCTAGGCCCATAAGCCATGGCCGCTGAGCCAGCATGTCCGGAGCCTGTGCTCCGCAACGAGAGAGGCCACGACAGTGAGAGGCCCACATAACGCAAAAAAAAAAAAAAAACAACAAAAACCAAAAAACACTGTCTCACAAAAGCCATCCCTTAAAATGCAAATTAAGCAAAGAGCAACGACTCAAGCAACCCAACTCTTTAAAAAATCACTACGCCCTGGGCTTCCCTGGTGGCGCAGTGGTTGAGAGTCCGCCTGCCAGTGCAAGGGACACGGGTTCGTGCCCCGGTCCGGGAAGATACCACATGCCGCAGAGCGGCTAGGCCCGTGAGCCATGGCCGCTGAGCCTGCGCGTCTGGAGCCTGTGCTCCGCAACGGGAGAGGCCACAACAGTGAGAGGCCCGCATACCGCAAAAAAAAAAAAAAAAAAAAAATCACTATGTCCTGAAATAAAGCCAGGAGCAAAAAGACTCAGAACTGGGTAAAACCTCAGATTAAAAACCAAAAACAAAAACTAGATAAAAACTTCAAAATTAAGTAATGATGAGAACATCAGGACTCAGAAACTTCTCCTCCCATGATCATAAACTGTACCTACATTATAAATATTTAATAACAGCTAAAGTAATAGTAGAGGCACAATTCCCCAAAACAGCTAGGTCATCTTTCCATGAAGAATATGATGAATCCTTACTTCACAGCAATATCTCAACCTGCAGCAAAGGGCAATGGACATTTTGCAAATCATATATCTGATAAAGGACCTTTATATAAGAAACTCTTAGAACTCAATAACAGATAAACAATCCAATTTTAAAATGGGGGAAAGACCCAAATAGACATTTCCAAAAAGAAAATATACAAATGGCCAGTAAGCACATGAAAAAATGCTCAGCACAATTAGCCATTGGAAAATGCAAATCAAAATCACAAGAGAGGGCTTCCCTGGTGGTGCAGTGGTTGAGAGTCCGCCTGCTGATGCACGGGACGCGGGTTCGTGCCCCGGTCTGGGAGGATCCCACATGCCGCGGAGCAGCTAGGCCTGTGAGCCATGGCCACTGAGCCTGCGCGTCCGGAGCCTGTGCTCAGCAGCAATGGGAGAGGCCACAGCAGTGAGAGGCCCGCGTACCGCAAAAAAAAAAAAAATCACAAGAGATACCACTTCACACCCACTAGGATGGCTACCATCAAAAAGACTGATAACAACAAGTGCTGGCAAGGATATGGAGAATGGGAGCTCTCATACACTGCTGGTAGGAATGTAAAATGGTACACCCACTTTGGAAAAGTTTGCCAGTTCCTCAAAAGATTGAACACAGAGTTACCGTATGACCAAATGACCAAGAAATTCTACTCCTAGGTATATATATACACACAAGAGAAATAAAAACAAATGTCCACACAAAAACTTGTTCCGTAACTGTTCATGGCAGCATTATGCATCATAGACAAAAAAGTGGAAGCAACCTAAATGTCCATCAACAGATGAATGGATAAATAAAAGGTGTTACGTCCATACAGCGAAATATTTGGCAATAAAAAGAAATGAACTACTCATATATGCTATAACATGCATGAACCTTGCAAATATCATGCTAAATGAAAGAAGCCAGTCACAGAAGTCCACATACTGTGTGATTCCATTTTTATGAAATGTTGGTAATAGACAAATCTGTAGATTAGTGGTTGGGGAAGAAGGAGTGTTATGGGGAAATGGGGAGTAACTTAAGTGGGTACAGAGTTTCTTGGGGGGTGATGAACATGTTTTAAAATTTTGGTGATGGTGGCACAACTCTGTGAATACATTAAACCTACCTAATTATTATAATACTTTAAATGGGTGAATTGTAAAGGTATATAAATTATATCAATAAAGCCATTATTTTTAAAAAATAAAAGACAGCTATGGAAAAAATAGGCACTCAAGTATTTGTACACTAAATAATTTCCAAAGTAATCAAAATACACCTGGATAAATTAGTTACCTGTCTTACCTGAGCTTTTGTATGATCTCACTACCTATTCTCTTACTAAACACTTAACAATGAACTGAAACTAAGCACTTAGCAAGAGAATATATTAAATACTGCACAGATTTTTGTCAACTACAGCAAAACACAAGTATCTTCTAGTAAGGTTCGGGACAAAGCCGACCACAACTTCGAACCTACAATTTTTCACATCCCCACTAGGTTATACCAGCTGATTAGACACTTCCAAAGGCTTAAACTGATCTTAAACAAATAATCAGTTTAGCAATTGTATTCTTATCTACTCTTTACTTAACTTCCTTAATGCGTAAACTTAAATGTTAAAAAAAGCAAAAGTGGAGAGAAGAAAAATTGATTTACGTTCCACAATAAAATGTTACAAAGCAACCAAAGCATTCGTATACTCTTTGGCCAAAACCGAGAAAAAAGGAGAATGATAAAAATGACAATTTCTAATATTCGCTGTTAGGCCTCAATGACCATAAAATTTTTTTTTTTTTTTTTTTTTAGTGAGGGAAACAAGAAATCTGTGCACGATCAGAGTGGGAGGAAATTCTGGGTGCGATCTACAGGCGGGATGCCGACCGGGCCCTCAGCCAGTTCTGCCGCCGGCGCCCCAGCTAGGGCCTGGTGCCGACCGGGGTCCAGCGTCTCAGCCGGAGGAGCTTCGCCTCGGCGGCGCCAGGGGACTCGCTCCGCGCGGAGGTCAAGCCGAGAAGCGCCGCCGGGCTCCCAAGGGCTCCACCCTCCCCTCCTTCACTCCCTCCCCTCGGCAGTCCCCTGAGGGGAACAGGCGGGGCGCAGTGCGCAGAGACAAGGGCGGGGGGGGGGTGCGTCCTCAGTGAGAAAAGCTCCGCCGCCCGAGTGGCGGCCGCGGGTTATTAATAAACTCCGCTTCTGCCCAGGCGTCTCTACCGCGGCCGGCCGTAGGATCTGCAAGGCCTGCGGCGGAGGCTGAGGAGCCAGAGTCCGAGCCCGGGCCCTACCGGGCCCGCGCCGCCACGCTGAGGGCGGCGGCCAGGCGGAGAATAATGCACACTGGGTAAAAACACATTTATATACGAACCTCCGAGAAAATTTTCCAACAATTCCTTCGTCCGACCACCATGCACCAGGACAGGAAACAGCCGCCCGGCCCCTCAGCCCCGCAACCAGCATAGTGGGTCTGAAGCCCGCCCCCAGCCTCCATTGGGCTTTCATTACGTCACTCACTGGACGCTTCCTGCTTGCCATTGGCTCAAATTTAGGCGACGCGAAAGGAGACCGCCTTATCCACGCCCCTTTTCCTGACGTCAGCCTCGCCTGGCCTTACAGCCAGCGCCTGAGTGGCTTACCCAAAGTGCGGAACAAAGTTTTCTGCTTCTGACTGGTTGGCAGAACCGCTCGTCCCAGCGCGACACCGCCTCGCTGACAAGTGAATTATGCAGAGTCTGTGGCCCCAGCAGGAGGCGCCATTTTGTAGCGAGGGAGGGAGGCTGGTCCTTGTGACTAGCCGGGAGGGAGAAGGGTTCACAGGCGCCATTTTCCCCACAGGGGCTAGGAGGTGGCCTTGGCGCTCCCGGTGGGCTTGCTGGAGCGCGTTCTGGAGACCGGGTGGGCTTTGCCTAGCAATTGCCGAGTGTCGTCACGTTGGGAGGGAAGTGGTAGGGTGGGGTAGGACAGGATGGGACGCCTCACCGCTCCCTGGGGGCTCTCGGTGCCAGCTGAGGCCTTTGGTCTTGGGCGGAGGCTCTGCTTTTCCGAGAGCTGCTGTATGCCTGTCACTGGCTGCCAAGTCTCCCTTTGCTTTTCCAGTCGCTGGGGCATCATCATTGGTAGGAGGATGAGCCTCCTGCCTCAGCTGAAGCTCCGGCGTAGCTCGACAGCGGGGTGGTGGTCTTGGACTCTGCTGGGAGACACTGCGGTTGCTTTTGCGCTTTCATGTTCCTTAGGTTCAAATTTTGAAGTCGTCTGTAATGGTGTCGCTAACTTTTTTACTTTCCCTTTTGTGTGTGTCGCAAATTAAAGGAAAGTCAAAAGGCTGAGGAAATAATTGACTCGGTCTCCCCAGTATTAAGAATGGATACAAATTAGTTGTGAAGTTTAGGTAGTGTTTCTTGTAGCTCTCAACCCAGAATTTTTCTGAGCCATTGGAAATACTAGTCATTTCAGGAGTATTCAGTATGTATTCATATGCTTTGGCAACCAGGCTGAATAAAGATGAGGTAAAGTGTGTAGACTCAAGATTTGTTAAATCTGGTGTTCCAAATGTAGATTTGAGTTACTAAGAGATTGAGAAGGATGGTCCCGTTGTAACTGGAGATTTGTGTCCTGCTTACAAAAGCTGGACAGAGCTGGATGATGTTTGATCTAGTGTCTTTGCATTTCAGGTGATTATGGAATGGCGTAAGTGAGGATAATTAAAGTGTTTTGATTTACATTCGAGTCCAGTTTGAGATTTTTAACGAGACCTTCTTTTAGGTAGCGAGTGAGGGGCAGGCTGCAGACCCTAACCAAGGTATAGCTGCGTAATTGGTGCCCAAATGCCATTGGAAGGAAAATAGGACGTTGAGTGTCGTTTGAATACATAGTCTTTAGAAGTTTAAAGTAGTTTTTATATTTTATGCCCTTATAAGAATAAAAGATGTGGCACATAAAATTGGATTAGGTTGCTTGAAACTGGAGGAATTGGCTCATTCAAGTCTTGTACCCAATGGATAGATTTCCCTTTTTCACAGAGAGTTCAGATGACAAACGAGGTGTTTTAATTTATACTTTCTGTACCTTCTAGATGTTATATCTGTATTTTATAGTCAGAAATATTATTAAAAGAATCAAAATACTTTTATGCAATGTAGTCATTTATTACTAAGTCCTGAATCTCTAGTCTGTTAAAACACGGTAATACAGAATCTCAAAAGGAAGTTAAAAATCACCCTGTAATCGTAGTTTGCAGTTACAGGACATCTTTTTATCCCCAGGACCTACTGAGTGGTTGTAAACATTGAATGGTGGTGGTGGATAGGATACTATAATTCTAATCTGATTCAGGGAGAAACCTTAATAATGATTTTGTCATAGGTAGTGGAAGTTTGTGTTACAGTATTTACCACTGACTATATATAGAACAGAGTTCAAATGTACATACTATTCAGGGCCATCCAGAATCTTCACATTTTCCCTAAATCACTTCCTATCCCTCATATCTTATTACATGTTAACAAATTAATGGCATGAAAACATTTCACTGCCAATCAGTACTAGTCCATGCTCTTACACAAAGCTGGACCTTTTCCCCAGTTTTCTAAATAGGCTAACTTATTTCTAGCCCCCTTCAAAAACTGTTGCCATCAAGGTTTTAAAAACATTTCTTTCAGTAACTAAAAACTTCCTGGAGAATTGGTTGATTTTGGTATATTTGTACAATGATATAACCATTAAAGTATTATATGTATAGGGCTTCCCTGGTGGCGCAGTGGTTGGGAGTCCGCCTGCCGGCGCAGGGGACACAGGTTCGTGCCCCGGTCCCGGAGGATCCCACATGCCGCGGAGCGGCTTGGCCCGTGAGCCACGGCCGCTGAGCCTGCGCGTCCGGAGCCTGTGCTCCGCAACGGGAGAGGCCACAACAGTGAGAGGCCCGCGTACCGCAAAAAAACAAAAACAAACAACAAAAAAGTATTATATGTATAGAAAAAAGATACGAAGAGAATTTCCTGGCAGTCCAGTGGTTAGGACTCCGTGCTTTCGTTGCCAAGGGCTCGGGTTCAATCACTGGTTGGGGAACTAACATCCCACAAGCCGCACGATGCGCCCGAGAAAAAAAAAAAAAAAAAAACGTAGAAATAATGCGTTCAACTCTTAAAAGTAATTATGTCTAGGAGAAGGTGATTTTGAGTTATCAAATTATTTTCATATAGGTTTATAATAAATTTTTATTATGAATTTGTAGCTTTTGTTTAAACACTGAAGAATTTTTCTTTTTTTAAAAAACTTATTTCTCTTCTGTTTTTTCTTTTCTGAAAACACTAAAGAATTTAGAACCAACTCTCTCCATTGGAAGTTGTGGCTGTTAGAGTGTCACTTGTCTTACAAACTGTAGCCCCATTTGTAAAGTAGAAACACTTATTTCACAGTGTGACTGGGAGGATATGTGAGAATGTAGATAAATGTAGCACAGTGCTTATCAGAGATACTTTTCAAGTGCTTAATAAATGTTAGCCCATCTCTCTCCAGTCCTCACTTTAATGGTCAACAGCAGTGGTTCTTAAGCACTTTGACAACTCCTTTGAGATTCAGATGAAAGCTATGAAAAATATACTAAAAGACTGCAGTTTCATAGGACTCCTGGACCCAGAATTAAGAGTCCTTGGTCTGTAGAATAAACTCATTCAGTTAATCAGCTTCCACACCGAAAGCATTAATCAGAGCTTAATTAGAACATACTTTTGGAAGTGTATGAGGAAGTTACTTAAAATGTTCCTTTCCAATCTCAGATATATAGTTCTCAGTATATATGCTGACATAGACATAGGTATAATACAACTGGTAATGTTTTGTTAGTGGCTAATTGCATGATTCTCCTCATTTCAAGCTATCTATAGTGACTCCAGTGTGTGCAATTTTTCATTTTACCAACTCTACCCCTGGACCACGTGTTAACCCCATTCATTCATTACATCTTTGAAAATATCACCCAGTAAGTGAGCTCCAAGGTTACTAGTTGTGGTTAATGTGTGTTAGGTTTATTTTAGTGGGAAACTAAGAGAAGAGTAAACTCAATTTACAAAATGTTATCAATCTAAAGCTCCTGAAGATTCCTCCTGCTACCCACCCAAACTCGCACCAGCTAGGGCTATTTGATAGGGTGATGGGATTTAAAAAACAAATGAGCAGCTGGTAGCAAAACAAAGTATTGGGGGGAAGAATACTTTCCCTATAATAAGGGGATAGCTAGATCTTAATTTGTATTTAATAAATAAACATTTTATGTTACTTTTTAGAGAACTTTGAACAAATTTGAGGCTTAAGAAAACTGAAAATTGAGATAGTCATATATCATAAAATTCGGGCTTCCCTGGTGGTGCAGTGGTTGAGAGTCCGCCTGCCGATGTAGGGGACACGGGTTCGTGCACCGATCCGGGAGGATCCCACGTGCCGCGGAGCGGCTGGGCCCGGGAGCCATGGCCGCTGAGCCTGCGCGTCCGGAGCCTGTGCTCCGCAACGGGAGAGGCCACAACAGTGAGAGGCCGGCGTACAGCAAAAACAAAGTTTGTAATCTCATATATCATAAAATTCATCATTTTAAAGTGTACATACACTTAAGTACTTTTTAGTATATTCACAAAGCTGTTCAACCATCACCATTATCTAATGGAAAACACTTTCATCATGCCCAACAGAAACCCTATGCCCAATAGCACTCACTCTCCATTCCCTCCTCCCTCCCCACCCCTGCCCAGTGTTCCCTAACCTATTGATTTGCTAATTATAGATCTTTCATGTAAATGAAATCCTGTGACTGACTTCTTTCACTTTGTTTTCAAGGCCTATCCACATGTAGCATGTAATTGTACTTCATTCCTTATTGCCAAATATCTGATTATTTGGATATACCACATTTTGTTTATCCATTCATCAACTGATGGCTGTTTGGGCCGTTTCCTCCTTTTGGCTATAGTAATGCTAGTATGAACAACTGTGTACAAGTTCTTGTGTGGACATATGTTTGATTTCTCTCAGATATATGCATCATCTGGGAGTGGAATTGCTAGGTGACACTATTTTCTACCTTTTGAGGAACTGCCAAACTTTTACACAACAGATAAGCATTTTACATCGTATCAACACTATGAGGGTTTCAATTTCTCTTCTTCCTCACCAATACTTGTAATTGTGCACCTTCTTGATTATAGACATGCTAGTATGTATGAAATATCGCATCATGAATTCTGATTTGCATTTTCCTAATGACTAGTGATGTTAAGCATTTTTTCCTATGATACTGGCCATTTATTTCTTTGGAGAAACGTCTACTTGGGTTCTTTACTGTTTTTAAATGGGGTTTTTGTGTTGTTGAGTTCTAAGACTTCTGTATATACTCAAGATTAACAGATATTTTCTCCCATTCTCTGGGGTCTTTTCACTTTCTGGAAAAGTGTCCTTTAAAGCACAAAGTTGTAAGTTTTGATGAAGTCCAAGTCATCTGTTTTTTATTTTATTTTTTTATTTTTTTGCGGTACACGGGCCTGTCCTGTGGTGCTTGTTGCTTGTCCTGTGGTGTTATATCCAAAAACCATTACCTAATTCAGTCACGATTTACACCTGTATTTTTTCTAAGACTTTGAGATCTTATATTTAAATCTTGAAACCACTTTGAATTATTTTGTATATAGTGTTAAGGGTCCAACTTCATGTTCTTACATGTAGATACCCAGCTGTCTCAGAGCCATTTTTTTTTTTTTTTTTTTTTCAGAGCCATTTTTAAAAAGATTCTTTCCTACATTGGTTTTGGGACCCTTGCTGAAAATCAATTGACCATAAATTTAAGGGTTTATTTCTGGACTCTCTTATTTATTCCTTTGGTCAGTATAAGGTATTTATCCTTGAGAATTCCCTGGTGGTCCAGTGGTTAGGACTCTGCACTTTCACTGCAGAGGGCACAGGTTCAGTCCCTGGTAAGGGAACTAAGATCCCACAAGCCGCGAAATGCAGCCAAAAAAGAAAGAAAAAAAAGTATCCTTACTAGTACAATCATGTTTGCTTTAAAGATTGTTTTGACTATTCTGAGTCCCTTGTATTTCCATACAGATTTTAGAATGTTTGTCAATTCCAGCAAAAAAGGTAGCTTTTACAAGGATTACACTGAATCTGCAGATCAACTTGGGAAGTATTGCTATCTTCACAATAGTATGTCTTTCAATTCATGAACATGGGATGTCTCTATTTAGGTGTTTTGTAGTTTTCAGAGTGTAAGTTTTTCACTTTTGTTTATTCCTAAGAATTTTGGGGATGCTATTGTAAATGGAATTTTCTTAATTTCACTTTCATTTCATTGCTGCTGTATAGAAATACAACTGATTTGGGTATATTGATATTATATCTTGCAACCTTGAAGAAGTCATTAGCTCTTTGTGTTTATGGATTCTTTAGGGTTTTCTGTGACATCATGTCATCTGTGAACATAGTTTTACTTCCTCCTTTCCAATCTGGATGTCTAATTGCCCTGGCTAAATCCTCATGTACAATGCTAAAGAAGCGGCAACAGTGGGCATGCTTGCATGGTTCTTGATCTTAGGGGGAAGTGTTTAATCTTTCATCATTAAGTCCATTAGCTTTAGGGTTTTGGTAGATGCCTTTATTCAGGTTGAGGAAATTCCTTTTTATTTCATTTTGAATTATTAAAAGGATGTTAAAAGAAACTTTTTAAAAAAACTCTGGTAGGAAGCATTTAAATATAGGAAATACCAAGTGTAATTGGCAAATTTCTATCTATACATGAAAGCAGAATCTATAAATACATAAAGGAATTATCACCTGTGCTTTTATTTATTATTTTCTTATTTTTTTTTTTTTTTGCGGTACGCAGGCCTCTCACTGTTGTGGCCTCTCCCGTTGCGGAGCACAGGCTCCGGACACGCAGGCCCAGCGGCCATGGCCCACGGGCCCAGCCGCTCCGAGGCATGTGGGATCCTCCCGGACCGGGGCACGAACCCGTGTCCCCTGCGTCGGCAGGCGGACTCTCAACCACTGCGCCACCAGGGAAGCCCTCATCTGTGCTTTTAAAAAACCTCGAAGGGGAATTACGTCTCAAAAAGTTACTTAAAATATATTCCTCTCGGGCTTTCCTGGTGGAGCAAGGGTTGAGAGTCCGCCTGCTGACGTAGGGGACACGGGTTCGTGCCCCGGTCCGGGAGGATCCCACATGCCTCGGAGCGGCTGGGCCCGTGGGCCATGGCCGCTGGGCCTGCGCGTCCGGAGCCTGTGCTCCGCAACGGGAGAGGCCACAACAGTGAGAGGCCCGCGTACCGAAAGAAGAAAAAAAAAAAAAAAAAAAAAATATATATATATATATATATATATATATTCCTCTCATAGTAATAAAATTCTGGATTTCCAGCTGGATGTCTAGTTTCCCTTTGTAAAAACCACATGCACCAAAGTGTGAAGTGCTATTATTGCAAGGGTGGCCAACCTCATCAAGGGTAAAACCTAGAATTCAGGAGGGATACTGATAAATATTCACAGATAATCTTCACCAAAATTTAAAATTATATAGAACAGAACTGACATTTTTATAACCAATATGCTTTAATGTAATTTTAGGTCATTCATTTTACAAACACTTATGGAATGCCTACTATGCTTAAATCATTGTGCTAGATCTTCCCAAAGACACGGTTTATATTAATACAATTCCTAATGACTTTTTCTTCATGCTTGCTTCAGGGACTACATCTGGGACTGAATAGCAGCACATAGCCATAGGGCTGCGGTATGGCCACCCCTGCTCTACACTCTGGTCTCTTCTAGAGGTGCACACAGCAGCCACTATCTTGGTAAGGTGTGTAGATTAGTAATCACCATTCTGTTACCTGCAGAGAAATAGATTAACATCCTTTATTTAATACTGATAAACGAATAGCTTTTATAAAAATGGATGGCTTAAGTTTACAAAAAAGTGAAGATTTTATGCTAATGTCAGCCATTAAAAAAGACAAAATACTGAAACCCAAAGTCAGAATTAACTTGTATAAATTAAAAAATAAGTTATAGGTTAGTGAAACTGTGGGAAAGGCTGTATGTTAAATAAATAAATAAAATCTACATGCAACTAATTACAAGTTTATAAATACTACTCTCGAAAAGTTATCTAAAAGTCCTATAACCTTATTTAAAAACACTGACACATATCAAGATCCATAATCTATAAGAAACTCTAATTTGATGTTATATTTAAGGAAATACTGAAAATAATCGAGGTATATATTGGATGTATTAGAAACTACCATCTGAACAATATTTAATATTAAATATAGTTTAATTTTAAGGTCTTTCATTTCAAAAATCCATAAACGTAGATTAGTTTGGACTGTATGACAGAGGAGACAATAAAACGTGTTCTCAAATACATGCCAATACATTTTCTTGAAACAAAACCTCAGCAAACGAGAATTTCCATACTGTGCATGGGAATAACTAAAACCTTTATTAGATATGGTTTCCAATAACAATGTGAAAATTGGAATTATCAATTCAAAGAGCAGTGAAGTTTGAAATTTAAAAAAGTAGACTAGATATTAGGTAGGGGATAAAAGGTAAAGGAAGACGAAAATGTTTAATACTATTCAGTATCTCCCCTCTGTACACAATGTTGCATATATACAACTACTCCACTTTAATTTTACTGATTTTATATAATAGTGAAATCCCCTGAAGCAACCTAGGGTTTACAGATGGTGTCCAACTTGGGGGGAAACAAATTAGGAACACACTTGATTAACAGTTTTCACCCACACATTTTAGACAGACATTTTTTTTTCTTTTTTTGCCAAGATTTTCATAGTAAATTCATAAATATAGGAAATACTTTCACTCCTTCAGTGTTAAAATAGAAAACCAAACAGTGCCAACAGTAGTGGCTTAATTACTGGCATACAAGAAAAACACAACACCAATGGGTTTTCTTCATTATGCATTTTAAATAATGTGTGCATGTTTCATTTTTACAGTTATAAATTTTCTGGTCTGTTTTGACAACAGCACTTAATAGTCTTGAATCCATTGAGATGTTGCTTTCAATTTGAAATATTGTGTGTATAATGTATATAAAAAATAAACCAATGTATGACTCTTCTGACAGATGTTTAATATCAATAAAAGCTTATTTTTGAACATGCAGTTAGAAGAGAGGGAAGCAAGCCAACCTCTCTACATTGTCTTGTTGCTGGCCTGTTTCTGCAGTGGTATCAATAGTGGTTTTTGGAGGGAACCCTGTGCCTTCAGCCTATCTAAGACCAGATACCACCATCAACAAGAGGGGGAGAGGAGATGGGAAAAGGGAGGTGGGCAGGTGTTAAATGTCAATTTTAAAAGTGTACATTTTGTGTTCTTTCTAGGTATAGCATAAAAACAGATCAATGAGGAAAAAATTTATAATTAGGAAAAAACTGCAATCAAATGAAGACATAAAAGCCGAATTAAGTTCTTTTAATAGACTGCATATATAGATGTTTAGCCATACTCTTTTATCAACTCTTTAAGAGTAGAACTTTATATCCAATTTACATGCTTCAAATATCATCTTTCCTATTTGTTACAGTAAGGTCTTGTATCCAAATATCCACTTGTACACTGAGAGCTTTAAGAAAAAACAGGACACAGAGGGAGTTGCCATTTTTAGCAGCAATGAAATATCACTAACCCCTTTTAACATACCGAATTCAAGTCACTATCAGAGGTGAGTGCACCACAAAGTCACCAGGTACAAAATTGCTAATTCATTTTTAAATTAATAACTTGAAATTACCCCTTCCCCCCACCCCATTACATCCCATCTTTTTATAAACAGCAAACATTTTGCTATTTTATACATAGGCTAGCAGGCTTGTTTCAATATGAAAGTGCTAATTCATTTACAGATTTTTTTTTAATCAGTTATGTAGTGCTACAATAAATGTCCAATAATCTACATAGGAACAATCTTTGATGATGAAAATGATGAAGATTGAATAAGGCTATCGATTACCTTATCTTATTTACATATAAAGAATAGATACCCAATGGTGAGGAAGAGACAGAAATCGGACAAATACTCATAGGTGTAAAAATTACATCTACCTCTGAGCTTATACTGTAAATGAGACATTTTAAATAGTCCTGTAGCCCATGCCTATTTTTTCCTCGGAAAAAGAAAAGCTGCCTTCATGACATCCCCTCTTGTTGCAGATTTCCACAGTGTCACTTGAACTTTCAGTCAGAATCTTACTTTCTTCAAAAAATAAAGAAAATACTCCCTGCCCCCCAGGTTACCTCCCTCCCCCGCCAAAATTCCTCTGGATTCATTTTCAGTGCCAAGTTGCATGATCAGGTCCCACCTCCTGGGTTTTTTTTTGTCCATCTATTCATCAATTAGTTTAGAGTGGATAACATGAACCAGTTCTGGAACCGCTACTAGGAGGAACACAAGCTCTTCACTACAATCACACTGCAGGAAAGTGGTAACTCAATTCATCCCTGGTGCCGGGCCTCCAAAATTGAAAGAACTTGGCACAACTGGAGCACTGAATTTGTATCCTCCATGCTTCTCAATCATTTTGGATTCTAGAAAAACAAATATGTGAATGTTTAATAGAGCATTCGATCACCTTACTGCTTTGGAGAAAAGAAGGAATTGACAGACATTAACAATAGCTTAACCACCAGTACTAGCCAGGAAGTTCCAAACTTTGGCCTCTGTTCTCCCTCCAAATGTATAGAAGAAAGAGTATATTATGTAGAGAAGACGAACTCTCTTGTATGCTACAGACTTCTTAGCCAACTTTCACTTTGCATTGTTTAAAAAGAAAAATCTTTACTCTATTTTGAGTCAAATACTAAATCAGAAGGATCCAATCTCCAAAGGTAATTACAGCTAATGAATCTAATGCAGGCAAATTCAAATTAAATACTTTAGAAAGCTGTGCCTTTTTTATAAGGAGGAATCTCTTTGAATATAAAACTAGTCTGACGCAGTATTAAGACCTCTAGAAAACTACTAGGCTGTGTATTATCTGAAACATCCTGTATTGAAAGGCATACTGAAATGTTTAACGATGAAAAGAAATGATATGTCTTTAATATAGTTTTTTAAAATTGCAGTTTTCAAAAAAAATTGCAGTTTTCATAACTTTAAAATTCACAATTTTAATGGAATTTTCTACTATCAAACCAGCCCCATGAGATTTAGCGACCTTATCAAAGCTACTGCACACTGAAAGTAGTCTTCAACTATACTTAAAATCAGTAAATTATGGCCAAAACCAAAATTCCTTTTTTCATTTCTACAGATTGGAATGAATTTCTTATCACCTCCAACAACTGTAGCTTTTATGTAATTTTAAATCACTTAATTTAAATTTTAAAGCTGTATCAAAGTCATTAATTGCATTAAAGAGGGGTTGAGGTTGGGACTTCCCTGGTGGTCCAGTGGCTAAGACTCTGTGCTCCCAGTGCAGGGGGCTCAGGTTCGATCCCTGGTCAGGGAACTAGATCCCAAGAGTTTGCCTGCTGCAACTAAAGATTCCGATGCCGCAACTAAGACCTGGTGCAGCCAAATTAAAAAATAAATATTAAAAAAAAAAAGAGGGGTTGAGGTCAATTAACATACCATGGGCTGCTCTTCTTTGATCAGCTAGAGTTGCTATATCCTGTAACTGTTTTCTTTGTTCTTCATTAAGACCATGAGTCAGAGCCTGATACCACACGGGATTACGATTTTGTATAGCTATCAAAAAGAAAACAAGGGAAAAAAGGGCAATAAGAGAGTCCTGGTAGTTCTTTTCTGTTCTATTCCCTCTACTCCACCTCCAATACTGAAATTCTGATCTAGTTTATATTCTCCCAATAATAATCTAAGGTATTTTAAATTACTTGTGAAAAAAAGATACAGGGGGAAAAAAAATTCTGGTTTAGCATTATGCCTCAAAAATCTAATCATAGTCATAATTCTTATCTCTAGTAAATAAGGATTTAGAGCCTAATCCAATTGTTATATAATAAGTAACAAACTAGGGAAACTAGAAATAAAGTTAATCCAAACCCCTTAAAAGATTAAGAGTTAAAGCAACTTATTTTTTTTTGCATTGCTTATTCTGCATTGCTTATTCAAAAAAACACTTTCTTAGATATATGTACTGTCTTTCCACAGAAAGGTGCTCTGCAGTATTTAGTTAAAAATGTTCTCTATAACATGATTTTCTACTTCTACTTTATTGCATTTACTGTGGATGAGCCTTCTATAATAAACCATCCTTTAGGGATTAACATGTGTTTAAGTATACAAAATACAAAGTCATGGACAAAAGCCAGTCAGTAAGTTCTTGGCACTTCAATCAATCCTTACAGCCTGCCATGTAGCTCAGAAACAATTCCTTGTGTTTCTGTAAGCTTGCATCACAATTGCTTTGTCATGGGCTTGGAAGATTAATGCTTTGGTTATCAGAGAATTTATTCTACATCAACGTTCATAATGCATAGGAATGATAAAATAGCACAGTAGTTAACTCTGGAGGGAAAGGATGTTCAAATATAGTGCCAATTCTAATTTCTTAAGTTGGGTTAAAGAACACAGATGTAAAAAACAAAAACTGGCACTTAGTATTCCGTAGCCACACACTGTGAAACAGGAGAAAAGAATAGAGATTCCAAGACCATAAATGTTATATAAATGGTCAAATTCTCAGACAGGTAAGCATGGGTTTAGCCAGGGGGAAAAAAAAGATACACAAATACATAAACATAAGAAACAGACATAACAGTAGATATTTCTGGGGAAAGCTGGGAGGTGAGAAATTAGAAGTAGGAAAAACAAACTCGTTGTATAAACTTTTTGAACTATACAATTTTCCTATGACGTGCATATTTCAAAATGACAATCTAA
This sequence comes from Aethalodelphis obliquidens, assembly GCF_003676395.1. Lineage (NCBI taxonomy): Eukaryota > Metazoa > Chordata > Mammalia > Artiodactyla > Delphinidae > Aethalodelphis > Aethalodelphis obliquidens. The sequence goes on from NW_020837958.1 coordinate 35,668,208, forward strand.
ATAAAAGCAAAATAATAGGATGAGGAAAATACACTGAATCTCTAAGGCAACAGTAGAAGTAACTTTGGTTACTCTGCCTAACAATCCTAAATCACATTTTAGTTTGGGTTTGATATATCCAAAACCCCTTCTTTAAGGGGCAGACGTAAATAAGAACAAATCGATTCAGGAAAATGGATCATACGGAGCTATCTGAATTACATATAACAAGTTAACTTACTTTGAAATATAGCTTTAAATATCTGATACTCATCAACAGGGTTATCTTCATCATCAATGATCGTGGAATAGCCTTCCAAGGCAGTTTCTTCAGCGTCATCTTCTTCCCAGTCTTCATCATCTCCATCTTCGCCTGCTTGCTTAGCCAGGATCTCCAAATATTCTTGTCCATCTTCATCAATATCATCTTCATCACTCCCCAGTTCCTCTGCCAAGTCATAAAAAGGTGCTCTTGTTAACACTGGAATATTCTGTTACTGTAACTCAGTGACAGTGATCATTGTTGGTGAATTACAAATCACAACTGAATAAATTCAAGGAAGAGTTCCAGGAATTGGTGTTTAAATACATGTTCAGCAATAAACAGAAAAAAAATTCTCATAGAAATCTAAGAAAACTCACCACAACTGTTAGTACTAGAAGTCTGAAAAAGGACTGCATAATATGAGAACCAGCACTTGGTGTGCTGAGACTTATGGTATATACCAAATCAAATACCAACAGTACAGTAGAATAGTTTATTATATCCACAGAATACCTTTTATGAGATTTTTTTTTTTTAAAGCCTAGCTGGCTAAGATAGTAAATGATAAAAGACAAAAATGGCAAGTGTTATATTTTGAAACCTTTACAATAATTTCTTTTAAACAACATCCTATCAGTTTATATTCTTGTAGTCTATACTGTCTTACAGGTGAAATGTATTAGCCAACATCTAATTAACTTAATTTTACAGTGTAGATATAGCTAGATTTTCGCACTAATAGACAGATGTTTACCAACACTAAAAACCTGCCAACAGGGCTTCCCTGGTGGTGCAGGGGTTGAGAATCCGCCTGCCAGTGCAGGGGATACGGGTTCGATCTCTGGTCCAGGAAGATCCCACATGTTGTGGAGCAACTAATCCCATGTGCCACAACTACTGAGCCTGTGCGCTCTAGAGCCCGTGAGCCACAACTACTGAGCCCGCACACCTAAAGCCCGTGCTCCGCAGCAAAAGAAGCCACTGCAATGAGAAGCCTGTGCACTGTAACAAAGAGTAGCCCCCACTCATCGCAACTAGAGAAAGCCCACGTGCAGCAACAAAGATGCAACACAGCCAAAAATAAATAAATTATATCTATCTATCTATATATATATACATATATATATATATATAAAAGCACACACACAAAAAACCTGCCAACACTGGAACTATATACGCCTAGAACTGCTTTACATAATGGTGATACAGCTGAAAGTTCCTGCCTTCATGGACCTTACACTCTAGTTCTATGAATGAATGAACATGAAAGCATTTGGCTATGATCCCACATTTCTTTAGGAGAAGGGCTAAAAGAACAAGTCCAGTGATATTTCTAACTGGGTAATAAGACTGGCTTTCTCCATTGCAAATCCCTTACCCGTTTCATCATCATCTTCAGCTTCATCATCATCATCACTGTCATTCTCGTGTTCTGCATGGCAGGCATATGCTCTTTTTAATCCATTAAATAAAAGAATAAAAGCTGGCAAAATCTGTCCAGAAACCTGATTTAAAACTTGTGGTATTTGTTCCATATCAATAAGAGCACATAGGCCCAGAACACACATCTTTCTGTCGTGAAGCCTAAAAAATAAAATAAAATATTTCCTTATTTTCCTTTAAAAAAGATTTTGCAGAGTTCCTTACAAAGTAAATAAAGATCCAATATATGTCACTTACCCCAAGAAACAATCAACATCATTAAGCCACTGTGTAATAAAATGATTTGTAACTGGTTCAACATTATTAGGGAAGCGAAGATTTTCTAAGGTGTTGAGAAGTAGGTGTGGATTATAATACAAAGCTGCAATGGCAACTTGCAGGCACATTGTTCGAAGTTCACTTGTCTTCACCTCTCTTGTCAGTCTCTCTAAAGCTGCTTCCACAAATAAGGGAATACACTGTAGAGAAAGACAGCGAAACATTCCAAAACTGTAAGTAAAGCAGCCGTTAACTACCCACCCATATTAACTTTCTTGTTGCCTCAACTAACCCCCCTTCCATTAAATGATCCAATTTTTACTGTTAAGCCAATTCAGTGGGAAATCCAATTTTAGAGAAAAATTGGTCCTCACTGAGCTATTAGAGCCCCACCACAATAGCAATATTGGATTCAAAATATCCCTACTGACTGACCTTATTGTGGTAATCATTTTGTAATATAAACATTTATCAACTCATCACACCGTATACCTTAAACTTATACAACGTTATCTTTCAACTATGTCTCAATAAAGATGGATTTTCAAAGTCCCGTTGAAACTGACCATGGAAATTTAATGACTAAATCTATCTTATTGCAAAGTGATAGTGTGGCAAACAATACTCTCACAATATACTTAAAAAAAAATCTTGTCAAAACTTACCTTGCATAACAAGTAGCCATAAAACTTGCCAGTCATATTTCCATACATATTAAATATACAATCATTATTAAGTATTGGTTAAATTTTAAAAGAACGATTTTAACATGTTATCTAGGTGTCATAATAAACAACATACAAAATATATAGAACAAATGCCCAAAATGAAAAAGCGAAGGGAAAGATTCCCTCTCTGAATCCTCCAACACGAATCATTAATAGCTTCACTGACCTGGTCAATGCCACGCCCTTTGCACTGCAGAATGATGACCTCTAACAATTTTGCTGCATGACATTCTGCATCTTCTCCTGCAACTCCTGTAAGAACCTGATCAATACAAAATATAAACTGCAAGGAGGCGTCACAAAACCTTGAATCGGTCTATAGCTGCTGAAGTATTTAAGGTATTCTAATTAATATGAGTGACTGCAATAGTCATTGTACAGACTATAGTCTAAAGCACCCGTAGGATTTGGAGTTATTCGTCTGTAATACTGGTCTACATAATCAAAGCACATCCCATGTAGTGCCATTCTGGACCATAGCAAGTTGACAACCACTATGTCTAAAAACATACTGACAATGGAGAGTGAGATGAGCAGGAAGTAGAGGCAATCTGTTGATGGCAAAGGCTGTTTCCAGACAAGAAATAAAAGCATGGACTTGATGTGCTCATTAGCACTAGAGGAATGTAAGGGTTAAGGATAAGGGTTTTGGAATAGGAAAGTAGATGGTATAGACATCTCTGTTTCCAGAGTATTAACATAAACAATATAATTTGGCAATAAATAATAACATAACTAGAAGATTATTTTGTGACTAAGTGTTCAGACAGGAATGACATCGATGAGGACAAACACATCTAAAAACTTCATAAAGCGAAATCATTTTTTAAATGCCTGGTGTTGGGACTTCCCTGGTGGCACAGTGGTTAAGAATCCACCTGCCAGTGCAGGGGACACGGGTTCGAGCCCTGGTCCGGGAAGATTCCACATGCCACAGAGCAACTGGCCCCGGGCGCCACAACTACTGAGCCTGCACTCTAGAGCCCGCGAGCCACAATTACTGAAGCCTGTGCGCCTAGAGCTCGTGCTCCACAACAAGAGAAGCCACCGCAATAAGAAGCCCGCGCACTGCAACAAAGAGTAGCCCCAGTTCGCCCCAACTAGAGAAAGCCCACACGCAGCAAAGAAGACCCAATACAGCCATAAATAAATAAATATATTTATTTAAAAAACCCAAAACCCAAACATTTATAACTCCAATTAAATGTCAGAGGGCAGACATAAAACAAATACTTGTCAAAGCCATTACTGAGAGATCTAGAAATCAAAGCCATTTTCAGTTTATAACTCTTAAAGCTCTTATTCTGTCAGACCCGTATAATATGTTCACCATAATGTGGTACCACGTCTCTTCACAATTTTGTACTTTTTATAGCACCAGCCTCACATGCTTACCTACCTTTTTGCACATACTGTATATCATTTCAAGGTACTTGGTATCAGACAGAAGTGTGTCTGTATCAACTGTTACATAATTATGAAGCAGAGGCATCATATCTGTATTAATAAAAAAAGCATCAGTTAAGTATCATTACTAACATATATGCTGTGTTTCTGAAAAAAATCTCAGAACAAAAAAAGCAAGTCTGAATGTTCTGTCCCTGAAGTTCACTTTTAATTATTCACTTATAATTAAACATAAAAATGAGGCTATTATTAAAGTGCATTCCTTCATATTTAGCAGTTAAAAGATTATACAAAGAAGACTGACGGGGGCAGAAGGTAAGAATCTGTGTTAAAGAAAAAAATCTCAAGTGATAACTAAATCAAAATGTATAATGGGTCATCTTTGAGCACTAATTGCTACTGATAACTTATCCAAACAACAAAACACTTAGAATATTCAAAAGTTTGTATTCAAGTGATACACTAAAATTGAATACAAATGGGGAGGAATCCTTAGTATTTCTATGATGACTTGACTTACCTGTAAAGTAATCAAAGCCATCTTGCTGAAAAACCTCAAATACCAGAGGTAGTAGCTGCCACATCTGTGGAGACACTTGTTGACATGTCAAACTATGTGCTAAAGAGAAGATCTCCTCGTAGAATTCTAAAAGAGAATACTGAGTCATTAGGACAATGCTTGCTCATATGAAATAGTAGTGTATTCTTAACACAATCAGAGATATATACCTAAGACATGCTGTTGTAAAACAGTTCCAATGACCTGTAAGCAGATTCCTTCAAGCTGCTGGGTTATCTAAAAGAGAAGAAAAAAATCATATGGAATTGTAGCACACTGAATGAATTATTAAATAATGTATAATAATTCAATGCATTTCAATGTAAAGTCAATATTGTGAACAAATTAATATTTTAAACCTGTTTCGAAATGACTCATATTATGAAATTATGAATCAATATAGGTATGAAATTTAATGAAACACCATTACAATGAGACGAAGAAAGAACATGCATAGTTTACCTATAAAGTAAAGGAAAAAAAAAATTTCCTGGAAAAATGCAGGTAAGTATGAAAATAAAGGAGCCACATCATTCTGCAGAGACTAAAATCTTTTTGTGTGTAAACATAGATTAATTCAGGCCAGATATAACAGAGTGTAATTGAGATGTAAATCAGTAGCTTACTGAAAAATTATTTAAAATAAGGCATTATTCCTACCACTCCCAATAATTTTTAAGCCACCTCCATTTTATATAACAGTGAGCTAGGCCCCCAAGTCATACAAGATAGACAGAAAATACACACTCCCCTTTTGTCAGTATGGTCCTCAATTGGATCCCAAATCCCTGGAAGTCATCAGAATGTTTAAAAAGTGGGGGAGAGGAAATGAGATAAAATTTACTAATCAGGGGCTTCCCTGGTGGCGCAGTGGTTGAGAGTCCGCCTGCCGATGCGGGGACACGGGTTCGTGCCCCGGTCCGGGAAGATCCCACATGCCACAGAGCGGCTGGGCCTGTGAGCCATGGCCGCTGAGCCTGCGCGTCCAGAGCCTGTGCTCCACAACGGGAGAGGCCACAACAGTGAGAGGCCCGCGTACCACACACACACACACACAAAAATTTACTAATCAGATATAGAAGCAGGATATCCATTTCGAATACATATACTCAATACATCTTCAACTCTTCAAATATAGTAAGCAATTGATTTGTTAACCATAAGGTAGCTATAGGATTCCTCATGGCTTCTAGCTATCTCCAATTATAATCTACAAAAAAAATCTGAAAGTTTACTGAAACTCTCAGGTTGCAAAAGGCAGTTTGTAGATAATCTGAAAACATGATTTATGGATTTAAATATCTGCATTGTAATTATAAACACCAAATTTAGAACAATGCTTACTTCTAAGGGAAGGAAGTAGGGAAATGAGATTAAGAAGTGGTGCCCTAATGGTTTCAATTACATTATCTGAAAATTATTCTTACTGGAAGTCTAAGGATATACCACGGAACGTTAAAAATCTAATAAATTTAGGTGGTGGGTAAGGGGTACTGGTTAGTTTTCTATGTTTTTTTACTCTTTTCTGTATGTTTTAAATAATTCCACTTTTAATATTCATGATTACAATTTGCTTACCTTTCCAAAAGACAATAGTAAAAGAAGAAAACTAGGAAGATGATGGTGATGGTTGCACAACGTGAATGTACTTAATACCACTGAAATGTACACCTAAAAACGGTTAAGGTGGTATATGTTATATACCCTGACTAAAAAAAATTTTATTAATAAGGAAAACCAGGAAGAATATGTTTTCCTAGGAATCACCATAATTTTGGATCTGAAAAGGTAATCCTAAGAGGGAGCCAAAACCCAGAGCCTTGAGGGTAAAGATACGGTGATACAAATACCTCCTTCCTATTCCTTCTAAAATATCTGTAAGGTACCTACACAAGGGTACTAGTTAATAGATAGCAAAATCAAGGTATGTGAGAAGATGACCAGAGAATAGGTAAGTCAGAGCCCTCCAAAAAGCATAGAACAGTTGGCTTGAAATTCCCTAAAACCTTTACAACACTGGATCGTTTTCTTACTTCTTTATGATCTTCAACTACACTAAGAAGTGTGTCGATGGTATTCAGGATTCCCATAGCAGTAACTGCTTTGTCATCACTTCCTTCTTCATCTGGCCCAGTCTGGATTACTTGATTAAATGTCATTGCCTACATTCAAGAGAATGTAATTAAGGTTTGCCATTAAAGCAGTATAAACACGTTTTTGTCTAAAACTTTTAATTTTTAAAATGTTCTCACTGGGACAGCACAACCGATCAGCATTTCCAAATCAACTAATATTACTTAAGAGCTTGGGCTCTATAATCAATGGTACTGCTCTGCCACTTACTAGGTCACCTTAAACAGATTACTTGACCTCTTTTTCCTGACATCTCCATAGATACTGTGGGCAAGGCATAGAAAGTGCTTAATATTATGAATATTTTTATTTAAATTACTGGCTAACATTTGACAACGCCCAAATACTAGTCATCAAGGTTTTTGTTGCCATTGAATTCAATCATTTTGAAAAATACTGAGCAACTGAGCAAAGTCATTAGTTATGAGGAATCATAATAATCAGCTTTTTATAATGCAATATACTTTTAATGAACACTACTATATTTATCCAAATGTCTTTACCCACTTCAAAATCAGCTGTTAAAAATATGCACAGCAAATACCAAGAGTTAGATTCTTCAAACCTCAGTATTTAGCAAGAATACAAACTGCACCAAGTAAACCATTGTATAGAGAATATGAATGGATAATTGTTGGATACATGTCCATATTTTCTATTACCCTTAAATAATTTATGTTGTTAATTCTCAGAAGTTCAGGGCTATGTACAATAGACAAAGGTCAACTACGAAATAACTATTTACACAAATTTCACTTTAAAAATCTATTTATAACGATTATCTCTATCTTTCAGTTGGTCCAAAGCATTCCAGGAAACCACACAAACAAGGCAGTCATGATGCAATGTGAGTACAAGTAAACAGCTCTGCACTGTAGAGGCATACAGCTCAGGTGTGAATCCCAGACCCACCCCTCCTAATTTGGGCAAATTACTTAAACTTCTTATACCTCACATATTCTCTCAGTATAGGAATATTCCTCATAGGATTGTGTGGGAATTAAATGAGTTAAAATATATATCAAGGGCTTAGAATGGTGCCTGACATACATACAGAAGCTCTGTGAAAATACTGTAATCTAAGTAATGCATAAATGACTGGTTCAAATAACATACCAAATGTTGTGTCATTTCTACTGCAATAGGAGTAACTTCTTCACTATACTCGCAGATCATTTTCTGAATTACATTGGTAAGATCATCATTTTCTGTTTCTCTTATAATATGAAGAAGAGCCTGCATGACAGGTCTGATGAATGGTGTGATGTATTCTTTAGCTGTAAGAGACAGAGAAAAAAACTTTTGGCCAAAACAGCTAAAACTCCTTAAAACCTGACACAATATATACCAAAGAGTAAACAAGAAATCGTTTCAAATAAAAAGGAAGACAATGTATCACGTTTCTACGATTATGCCTTGTACAATTATGCGTAAGCACATTGCACTATTTTTGAGATATAAATCCTTTACCTTTCTCTTGATTGCTGATCAGCACTTGAAGTGCAATGGCAGCTTCCACTTTAACAGGCATTTCCCTATCATCAATCAGACATCTTCGTGTCAGCTCTAGGGCTGTTTGCAGGTTCTGGTCACTTTTGAACTTCACTTCACAAAAATAGTGAAGGACCCAGCAAGCCTTTTTTTAAATAAAAATGCAGTGAGTTACTATAGGTATCTTACATTAAATTCCACCATGTGACAATATCTCTAGTGTCAAAGTGCTATGTGTGGGAATTTGGAGGCTGGCCAGTGGTAGATATGTCCAAAGACACAACACTCGACCAGTACTATGATCCCAACTTACTCTTTGGCTACATGATGTTTGTGTGGATAGCAAGACCTGAATGCAAAACACAGACAGACACTGCTATCAGACACAGATGAAAACTATGCACACATTATGAGCAGCCATTTAAAGACTTATACGAAAGTCTAGAATAAAACATGGCTTTAAAGTGAACATTTAAAAGTTTCCATATAAAAGTCCACACAAGCAGTTATTCATTACAAGACATAAATGTATAAATCAATACAGCTTTAAAACATACCCTCGCTCTCATGTAGCCTAGTTCACTGCTGAAGAGAGGGAATACATGATTCTGCAACATATATTCCATCTGATCTTTGTAGATCTTTTTCTGTAAAAATAAAGTTCCAAATACAATCATCTCAAATGCCAAATAGATACACAAGTTTTAAAAATGACTACTGATGTCAAAACATACATTTATTCTGGAATTTTGAACCACAAGATCCACATCCATTTTCTTATTCTCGAACGTTACTATCAAAAATCACTGGGTACATTTTTTTAGTCCTTTTACATCATTTGTTTAGAAAGCAATTATGCCAAATCTTAACATCAATGGTGTTTAAGTAATGGGAAGAGTGGTTAATTTTATTCCTTAGCTTATTAAACGTTTTTTGTTACAAAACTATTTATATAAACAGTTACATTAATATAACTATAAAACATTAATATAAAACTATTATAGTGAAAGAACCTCTCTGGAAAGGTTCTAAATGAACAATACAACATAGATTGAGAAATATCCTGCTCTCAGGGTAATAATCTGGATATCTAAAGATACTCCTGTAAATCTTAAAATAGGATATTTTCTAAATGGTAACAAGTTTTTAAGAAGAGTTCCTTGAATTGCATATTAGGATCAACATTAAAAATTGACAACACTTTAAAAAACGAAAGTGACTAACGAGACATGATAACTAAATGCAACGTGGGATTCTGGACTGGATCAGGGACCAAACAACAAAGGACATTAGTGGGAAATCTTATCAAATGTGAAAGGGGTCTGTAGATTAGTTAATAGTATCATATCAATATTAATTTCCTGGTTTTGAGAATTGCGGCATGGCTATCTAATATGTTAACATTAGAAAAAGTTGGGTGAAGAGCAATGGGAACTATTTTTGCAAATTTTCTCTAAGTATAAAATTTAAAAATATAAAGTTAAAACAAAAACCTGAATGTGAGAACTCACTCAAGATTCCCAGACACAACAAATAACCACGTAATTTACCCTTTATAAACGAAGAGAAGAATGGGTGGACAGATATAGATATAGAAAAGCTACACAAAAGATACACAAAATATACCCACAAATTAATGGTGATGAATTCAGTGGAGCATCATATGCAGCAAGGTTTCTGGGAGTAGGATGAACTGTTGTCTAAATATTTACTTACACTTTGAAATAGTTATTTATTCACTTTAAAGTGAAAACAAATTTCAGATCTTATGAAGTCAGACGAAATGTGTACAATTAAGGTGAGGTTTCTAAACATACATCTAATCCAGTCAGCCATTCTTTACCAGAAAATGTGTGCCACAAAAGCATGATGTTCCTAGGCTGTGAAGGGATATATTCAAGCTTACAAACTTCCTTAAAGATCAATTTTCTGAGAAGAAAAAAAGACTACTTTACAATTGTCTTGCAACATGAAAAGAAGATAACTCATATGCAAAAAGAATTACCTTCAGCTCAAGCAACAGCAAAAAAGTATAGAGGACATTATTTCAAAATCAAATTACATGTGTACTTCAAAGGACATCAGCAAGAAAGTAAAAAGATAATCCACAGAATGGCAGAAAATACTTGCAAACCACAAACAGTTGATCTTTGAATAATGAGGGGGTTGGGGTGCCGACACTCTGCGCAGTTGAAAATCTGCATTTAATTTGCAATTTGACCTGCATATCTGTGATTCCGCATCTGCAGATTCAACCAACTGCAGATCATGTAGTTCTGTAGTATTTATTGTTGGAAAAAAATCCACGTGTTAAGTGGACCCAAAAACAGTTCAAACCTGTGTTGTTGAAAGGTCAACTGTATATGAAAAGTTTCTAGTATTTAGAATATATAAAGAACTCTTAACAATTCAACAATAAAAAGACAAAAAACCCAATATAAAAATCGACAAAAAATTTGAATAGAAATTTCTCCAAAGAAGATATACAGTGGACAATAAGCATATAAAAAGATTCCCAACATCATTAGCTATTAGGGAAATGTAAACCACAATGAGAGTACCATTTGACACCAACTGGAATGGCTGTAATTTAAAAAGACAGATAATAAGAAGTGTTGATGAGGACATAGAAACTGGAACCCTCACACACTGCTAATGAATATATAAAATGGTACAGCCACTTTGGAAAACAGTCTAGCAGTTTCTCAAAATATGACCAGCAATTTGACTCCTAGGTATGTATTACCCAAGAGAAATGAAAATGTATGTCCACAAAAAAATGTGTACAGAAATGTTCATAGCTCCATTGTTAATAATAACCCCAAAGTAGAAACAAATGTCCACTTACTGATGAATGGATAAATAAAATGCAGCGTATCAATACAATGGAATATTATCTGGCAATAAAAAAAGAATGAAGACTGACACATGCTGTAACATGGATGAACTCAGAAAATATGATAAGTCAAAGAAGCCACTCAGAAAGGACCACATGTTTTATCATTCCATTTATATGAAATGCCCAGAATACACAAATCCACAGAGGAGACAAAAAGTAGATTAGGGCTAGGGCTGGGAGATTTGGGAGAAAATGGGGAGTGATTGATAAAAGGGTTTCTTTTGGGGATGATGAAAATGCTTTGGAGTTAGAGGTGACGGTTGCACAGCTCCTTGAATATACGAAAAACCACTGAACTGTACACTTTAAATGGGCAAACCATATGGTATGTGAATTGTACCTCAATTCTGTTTTATCTCAACTGCTGTCATTAAAACTAACTGTGCTTGTGCATGCATGCATGCACGCGTGCACACGCACGCACGCGCGCGCACACACACACACACACACACACACACACAAGTACCTTCAGAAGTATTTCAGCTAAAGAGCCAATCATATGTAGGGCTCCATCTTTTTTTCGAGGATCAGCATTTGGTTCTGTAAGAATCTGGTAGCAAAATCCCATAGTCTTTTGTAGTACCTAGATTAAAAGAGAAAAGTATGCTTTACTGGATATCCAAACAACTCTTTTAAAACATTGACAACAAAATGACCTATACGGCTACCATTAAAAACTAAATGTTCGGGATTAGCAGATGCAAACTATTATATACAGAATGAATAAACAACAAGGTCCTACTGTATAGCACAGGGAAATCTATTCAATATCCTGTGATAAATTATAGTGGAAAAGAATATGAAAAGAATGTATGTATATGTGTAACTGAATCACTATGCTGTACAGCAGAAATTACCACTGTAAATCAACTACACTCAATAAAATAAATTAAAAAAAAAAACCAAGTGTATATCTGAACATATTTTAAGTATTAAAGCAAAAGTTATCCACATATTAAATAACCTACCTCTTTCCTCTTACTACAAGCTGTAAACAAAAGTGTCTGGGCAGCAGTGGTAGGAGAGATGAAATCCTCAAACACATCTAGAGAATAAATTTAAAATTAATACAGAAAATAGTAATTTTAATTTTTTCAACAAACATTTTCACATAATTTGCAAATGATGCTCTGTAACAACAAAAAAGGACCTTAAATTTTTGCTAAATCTTCACAGAAAACAAGCATGAAAACAAACCCAGATCCCCATATAACTTTGCAAAAGCCTAATTCCTTTTCTTTCCTGTACAAATTAAGTCTTAATCCATCAACTTCTCCCAATGATTATTTTCTTTCGTACAAAACCCCACTACTGTGAGAATTTTCACAATGGGGTCACAACAGTACAAATGACTGAAAGTACATAAGATTTTGGTACAAAGAAGGACTAATACTCAACATTAGCCAAATTACAATTCTTTAGTCCCATGCAGAGACTCTAGCTTCCAGTATGCGTCGTCTCCATTTCCACACACATGATGACTGATGTGGAATCCAAAAGTATAGTTTAGACACTTAGTGTTTAAGGTGTAACCTTGAATTTCTAACAGATTTGGCATGTGCCAGAAGCATATCCAATAATCATAACTACTAACACTACTGTATTTGTTTCTGCTAAAAATGAAGATTATCATTCTCAAATGCCAAAACTAATGAATAGCTTCCTGAAAGTCTAAACAATGAATAAATTGCATTAAAACAACAGAAGGCTTTTTAGTTCCTAAGGTGAGGCCTTAATATTCAAAGTTTACTATATACAAATTTAACTACCGACATACTTTGTTTCTAAAAAAGTGAAAATTCGTTACCAAACTTCATGCGTATATATTCATAGGGGTCTTCTTGCCAAAGTTCCTCATCAGCATCTGTATAGCACATCAATGGAAAAATAACATCTTGGATAATGCCCTGCAATTTAAAAGTTAAGATAAGTCGGTCTTCAAATTTAAACTTTCAAATTTCCGTTAAGTGCTAAAACAAAAGTAACTCTCCAGTTTGTGTTTTAAAGCTTAACATCAAACTTCAGTAAAGCATTTAATGCATTCTCAGATCGACTATCAACGTACATATTCTTACCCTCTGTGCAACGAGTCATTGTAAGACATGTGTACATAGGTAGCAATTAAGTATTCCGAGAAAATGCAATATGAAATTTTAGTCCATCAAACCCTACAGTTCTAAATAAAGCAAATAAATTACATTGGAAATAGTACATAAGCAAATTAGCCTCAAAAGTAATTTGGTGAAATAGTCCTTTGCCTATTCCAAATTACATGATGTTAGCTAATCATGTTAAACTATAATCATGATCCAACAGTAAGAACTTAAAAGCAAATTTTAAGATAACTGTTTCAGATTAAAAAATAATCTGAATATCCACAATATACCTTTTATAAAGTTTGTCAGGATGTTCCATCATTTTCCTAATGTACAATTACCAGAACTAGACTAAGTAACATAGGTCAACAAAAAAAATGCACTTTTTCAACCTTTTGGTAATTAATGTTATTTCTATTACATTTTCTAGAAAAATAGTTCAGATAGAAAATTATTACTTGTATATGAGGCTTCAGATTCTTCCAGGTGAGAGCATGAGAAACTCCTTGATTAATATAATTTAATGTCTGTTGTAAAACTCGAGGAGCCATATATTGCTTCTCCTTGTACTGATACAACACTTTCAATAAAACCTTTGAAAAAAAAATTTTGATCAAAAAATAAAGTTTAAATAGAAAGTTTAACCACTTACAAGCTAGCAAAAACATCTGACACTTCTTACCCAGGTCATTATCATAAAATAACCACCATATTCTTTTTAAAAGAAAGTAATTTTTTAAATTATGTATTGGAGAACCATATTTATTCCCAAAGTATTTAAAATAAACAAACTGAAGTAACACTGTGTGTCAAAGGACTAGTTTCTGATTAAGTATAAAAAGAAGAGAAAACCATATGCTACTTGTGGAACATACCACAATATTCTGAGACAGCACTATATTGTTAAAATCAGCTTCTAGGCAAATCCTACCCAAACCATTCACCTACTTATTTAACGTCTGCCAAGAGTTCTAATTCAACTTGATACTTGAGAATAGCAGTTGTCAAAATATGGTCCACAGACCTCTCAGAAGGTCTGACAGGTCAAAACTATTTTCATAATAATGCTAAAACATTATGTGACCTTTTTACTGTGTTGACATTTGCATCGATGGTACAAAAGCAGTGATGGTAAAACTTCAGGTTCCTAACATGAATCAAAGGAGTGGCACTAAAGTGTACTAGCAGTCATCATATTCTTTACAGCCACATAATCGCAGAATAAACTTTCCTTAGGAATGTCCTTAGTGAACCAGAAATATAAATATTAATAAATGGGAAGTATACATATAGCACTTCTGCTACATACCAAAGTACGATGGTTGGAAGAAAAGCTGAAATAGTAGCTTTTCCCACCAAATATTATCATAAGCATGAAAGAAAAACTGATAGACAAATTATGATTATTTAGACTTTTGTGTGTGGCAGATTTTTTTCTCAAAAATGAACAAAATGAGCCTCTCCAAGGAAACTGACAATATGTTACTGGTGTTAAAATTTGAGCTTTCAAGCAAAACTAGAATTCTCAAAATCTTACATCCACTACTTAGATCCACCTGACAGCTTTCCAATATTTAAAGACAATTATGAGATCAATGGTGATATTAATGACTGTAATTTTTTAAAACTACATAAGGAAATCTATAAACATTTAGAAAATCGGCATACACTCAATAAGTCAATATTTTCCAATGACCAGGGCAGTATGTTATAAAATCATATATGGATAAAAGACCCATTCAAAGTGCAATGGATGTTAATATAACAGAAGATGAAATGTTTATTGTTACAGTTTCAAACTCTAAATTACAATTAACCTTTAAGAAAATACCATTGTCAAATGTTGATGTGATATCAAAAATTTCCCCAATTATATGAAAAGTATATTAAAAGTCTTTCCTTTTCCAACTTCTTATCTTTGAGACCAAATTATCTTTATTTACTTCCATTAAAACAAATTGAAACAGAATGAATACAGAGGTAGACGGGTATACAGCTGCCTTTTATTAAGGCAGATATTAAAGTAGTAAAAATGTGTAACAATGCCATTTCCTCCTGCTAAAAATTTTTCATTTTGGAAAACAATTATTTTTAACAAAAACATATATTCTGTTAATATGTAATAGGTTTGTTATTTTTTAATAACTTAATACCATTAAATTTAGTTTCAATTTTTAATACAGTACATATCACAAGGTATAACGCCCATAAATGGAAGCTTGTCGATGTTCTCAATAATTTAAGAGTGTAAGGAGGTCCTGAGACCATAACATTTGAGAACTACTACAGTGTTCAAAATGTTAAAGACTGCTACATGCAATCTTTGAATGCCAAAGAAACTAGAAATAAGCAAGACAAATTAACATAATAGTGTCATGTTT
The DNA here is from genome assembly GCF_003676395.1 of Aethalodelphis obliquidens. Classification (NCBI taxonomy): domain Eukaryota; kingdom Metazoa; phylum Chordata; class Mammalia; order Artiodactyla; family Delphinidae; genus Aethalodelphis; species Aethalodelphis obliquidens. Next base: position 35,683,847 of record NW_020837958.1, read on the forward strand.
CTACTTGGAAAAATTATCTTAGACTTACCTGTTGGACACCAACAGCAAATGCCTTCAGAAATACTTCAGCAAATTCATTATACTCCTTGGAAACATTGCCAGGGCTTCCATATCTAAAAGAACATTCAAATGCCCATCATGTCTTCATAATGCTTTATATCAGCACTTATAAAAAAAAAAAACAAATTCTTGAAAAAAATAAACTCAAATTATCATATATTGAGAAATGTGTACCTTTCAAAAAGCCTTGCTAAGATATGTAAAGCCCACTTCTTACATTTCCACCATGGTAACTCAGGTCTATCATCTTCTTCAACTTGAAGTGTTTCCTTTAAAGAGACATTTATTTAATGATAGACAATACAATCTAAAAGGAATAGTGTGAGTTCAGAACAGACTCACAAAAACATGAATCCTCCTCCAATGATGGCCTTTCATAATAAAAGGCTAGAACAGGAAAAGTATTAACCCTTATTTAAATATAAGAGACACTTCACTTCACTACTTAGTTACAAAGGACATGCTTTCTCAAAGTCTTATAAAGTTTAAACTCAAACATTTTAGTCAAGATCCAAATAATATAAATCAGAGTCATGGCAAGTAGCTTAAACTAGTTCAAATCAAAAGGGCATGAAAAATTTCATTTTAGAAATCCAGTTTCAAAAATATTAGTATACATACATAAATATGTATGTATGAGAATGTTCATTTACAAAACCATTTGTAACAGAAAAAAACTGCCAAGAACTAAACATTCATTAACAAGGGGATGTTTAATTATGCAACATCCATTAAGAGAATGAATTGGTTCATTATATATTGACCTAAGACATCCATGACATATTTTTAAGTTAAGACAGAGAAATGAGACTGTGGAACAACCAAAACTCCCATACACTGCCAGTGAGAGCGGTGGTACAACCACTTTGGAAGTTATTTATAAAGTTAAACATATACATTCATAGCAGCCTTATTTGTAATCTTAAAATCTTAAAACCACCCAGATGTCCATCAACTTGTAAATAAATAAACTGTAGTATATTCATACAATGGGGTACTACTTGTCAATAAAAAAGAACAAACTACCATAGCACAACATGAATATATCGTAATATTAAGCAAAAGAAGGTAGATACAAAAAATTACCTTTTTATTAGATTTTAGATTTAGGTGAAGTTAATCTATGGTGCTAGAAATGAGAATGGTGATGGTAGGGATGACCAGACCCAGCCACCAGCAAACATTCTAGGTGATGGTTACTCTGGTGAATATGACTCTCATAACCTACTGAACTGTTTACTTATATGTGCATGTTTATGATTACAAATTATACCAAAAAAGGTGCAGAATGTAAGTATGAAAACTCTTAAAGCTGTATTTTATACCTATTAAATGTGTACAGAAAATAACACATCAAACTAGTTTCCCACGGAACGCAAGAAACGTCCTATTTATTTCTTCTGCATTTTTTTTAAATAAAAATTTGAGCAATAAACTACAAAACAGTAGGCTGGTCTCACTTATCTCACTAATAAAATTATGTTGGATAAATTACACAACCCTTCCATGTCTCTGTTTAAAATAAATTCAGAAGGAATTATTTTGAGGATTAAATAAGCAAAGTATATAAAAGTACTTAAAACACACTAGGGATTCAGGCATTGTAAATTTCCTACCTCTCTAGAAAACTAGATAATAAAGAAAAATTGTGGTTATTTTAAAAATCGTTATTATATGTGAAAAAAATAACATAGTTGGACAACTCTGTATGTACTACTGGAAGCCGCTGAATTGTACACTTTAAAATTGTAAATTTTATGGTATTTGAGTTATAGCTCTATGAAGTTGTTATTTAAAAAGCAAGTAATATAACTAACTACAAAGTTTGACCAACTTGTAAATCAAGTTCTACCCCTGTTCATGCATGTCTAACAAATTATTAGCCTAAAATCCAGCTATAGGCTCTTTGTTCCTTTTTGAGAAATAATTGATATTGTTATTAGTTTAATGTATAAACATAATGATTTGACATATGTATATACTGTGAAATGACTACCACAGTTAAATTTTAGAAGATGGTGAAAAGGTACAAACTTCCCGTTGTAAGATAAGTAAGTCCTGGGGATGTAATGTAAACACGGTGTCTATAGTTGAAAATACTATATTGTTTATCTGAAGGTTGCTAAGAGAATAGATCTTAAAAGTTCTCATTACAAGAAAAAAAATTTCTAACTATGTCAGGTGACATATGTTATGAACTCAATTAAAAGCTGAAGAAACAGAATTAGGATGGAATAAACAAAGATATAATACAAGCACTTAATAATATACAAAATAACCCTTTACAATTTTTCACTTAATATATTCACATATGTAAACAAATGAAATGGTGTCTCTATCTAGAAAAATCTGCCTCACAAATAACATAAATTCACAAAGAATGTTTTAGGAAATATCAGTTAAAATTCTCAAAAGGTAACTAAATATTTAAGCTTAGTGATATAAGAAATACACAGAGACTTACATTAGGTACATCCCTGTTCACAACCGTCTTTAAAATTTCTATCCATTCTGTCAGGTTCTGTTGGTTTATCAGCTCCAGTGGTAGTGTATACTAAATTAAAATCAAGAATCAATATTTTAAAATCCTTACAAAAGAAAATCCAACTTCCTTTTACTCATCACAAAACCTACAAAAAGTACTTCATTCAGTCCACATTTCCTCTTTCAGTACATAGGCAAATTTCTCATCTGGCTGATTTGGTTAGTTATGTACAATGGTGAACTGTGGCACCGATAGTGGGCATCCTTGTCTTATTCCCAAATTACTGGGAATGTATCTGATTTTCACCATGAGGTATATTTATTGTGATTTCTAGTGAACATTTTTTTTTTTTTTTTGCGGTACGCGGGCCTCTCACTGTTGTGGCCTCTCCCGTTCCAGAGCACAGGCTCCGGACATGCAGGCTCAGCGGCCGTGGCTCTCGGGCCTAGCCGCTCTGCGGCATGTGGGATCCTCCCGGACCGGGGCACAAACTCATGTCCCCTGCCATCGGCAGGCAGACTCTCAATCCCTGCGCCACCAGGGAAGCCCTCTAGTGAACATTTTTTATCAAGGTAAGGAAATTTCTATTCCAGGATTCTTAAGTATTTTTGTTTTGTTTTGTTTTAAAGCAGAAATGGTTATTAAATTTTATCAAATACTTTATCTGGCATCCTTAAAGATTGTTTACAGGTCTCTCTTTTCGTGTAATATAAAAGTTAATCACAAAAACTGGTTTTTTACTCTTGATCCATTCCTGTGTTCCTGGGATAAATCGCATCACTTAATAGGCTCACAACATCAATATCCTATTTAGGATTTTAGGACCTCTATTTTCACAAATGAGACAGTACTATATTTTGATTTCAAGGTATGCTAGTCTCAAAAAATTAGTTGGGTCCTATGCCCTAGAATAATTTATAAAAAGAACTTATTTTTATAATCTAGAAGTTGTGATCCTACCAGTTAGAGGGAAAACAATTAAAAAACAGTACATTGTCTATCCAAATCATTTTTTAAAAAATTATATAAGAAGCAGCCATTAGAAAGATATTAGATTATCTTTAAAGATCTAGCAAGGGCATGAAAAATCCAACCAAACAATGGAGTGAGTCAGTTATAATAATCTTAGTGGAAATAAAGTCAGAGGTCTATTTAAATGAGATTTAAAAAAAAATAAGTAATGGCATGAATTGAACCAAAGGTCCTGGTGGATGAGATGAATCTTTCTTTGGCTATGTGGCACAAAAAGAGCCAGAATTTTAATCCAAATCAAAAACTCTGTTTCATAAGTAATTATAGTCCACTGAGACTATAGACACAACCATTTCTTTAGTGAGATCTTTTATCCCAGGAAGATTTAGAACAATATACAAAGATAATAAGGCCCATTACAGTGTGCCAGTCAAGCCCACAGTATTAGTATTTTTGTATCAACTTAGGAATAGGTTTTGTAATTACTGCGACAATCTATGCATATTTGGCATAACAGAGCACACGTTAGATGTAAACTCTAATCCAGTAAACTGATTTTCAGACTTGTGAATTCTTAAGGTGAAAGACATAAGAAAATTTTACTAATTTTGTAAATAGTATTAGATGGTTTAAGAGAACTTAAGATTGCCCACTTATAAATTAAGATTTATTAGAGCTATTTGTGTATTTGGCAAAGTATGCTTGGTTAGACTTTAATGTATTTGTAATTTTGGCAATTTATATTTGACTAGCAATTTATCCACTTAATGTAGATTTTCAAGTGAAATTATTATTCAGATGCTGAAATTCTTTATCATTGTTTAAGGTGGCAAATGATAGACTGACTTTACATATAAAAACTACTTTATAAAATTACCTGAACAAGAGCATAGAAGATCTTGAAAATCTGTTTCTGGATGAGGACAGATTGATCAGACTGATCAGAAAGAAGCTGGATAAAACGGTCCTTTAGAACTGGCAGGAAATGTTGCATTGCTGCTACCAATGGACTCCGTTCCTCTGGTTTCTTATACCTTTGGGTAGGAATACAAACTAATTCTGTGAGAATTTATTCATAATTATATACATACATATAGATAGATAGGTAGGTAGATATATATATATATACATATCTATTATATATATATTTATATCTTATATAATGAAATATAAATTTAAACTACTTGTCTGTTCATACAAATATAAGCAAATACTTTCTAAGCAATTTTATATTCCTAGAAAGAAGAAAAACCTATTATGGAATCAAACCACAGGCAAAAAGCAACTTGAAAAAAACCTCAAATAATAGTATCTAAAATTTACTGAGCATTTATTATGAGGTAAATAATCTTCAAGGCCCCATTAGTATTCTCACTTCTATAGTTGAGGAAACTGAGGGACAGAGAATTTAAGTATCTTTCCCAGTACAGACATCTAGGTATGAACCTCAGCAGATTCAGGATCTGCCCTTTAACCACCTCACTATGCCATCTGTAACTGTGAATACTGATACAACTGAGGAGCTACAACAATTTGGTTTTTAAACATTAGCAGCTGATCAATATAAAATTGATTACATATAACCATCCTTAAGTAATTTACATACAAAGTGCATTAAGGCAGAAGTGGCATCTATAAAGCAGAAAATATTCTATTTCTAAAAGCACTATAAATCAGAAGTTCTTTGGTAACCTTTTGGCAACAAAACCTGACCTCAACAGGCTATTTATGATCTCTATTTATCCCATCTGGAGTGAATATTCACATATTTTATATCAGATATAATAATAATATGTTTGATCCCTGGGTACTGGTACATAGGAGTGTATTATGTGAACCTTGTTACCTTCCTAAAATCTGAAAAATCCTAAATTCTGAATCACATTTTGCTCCAAGGATACGAGTGAAGAATAGCTAATTGAGACATTCCCCCATATAGATTCCTTAGCATTTTAACAGTATTGTTAAAAAGTCTGTTGGCTTTTTTTTTTTTAATTTTTAAATAATTGATTTTCCCTACCAGACTCCAGTTTTATCTACCGGTAGCCTTTTTGAAGGGAGAAAATGTATCTAAGAATGGAGTATCTTAGCACAGTTTTAAAAGGTAGACACTCTTAAAAGACTGGATTGTTTTTTCCTACTGGGAGAAATGAGAAGCAAAGTAAATTGCCAAGAATAAAAAACACCAAGAGAAATGGTCACGCTAATAATGACTGAGATTATTAAACAATTAACTGACAGATTTCTAAATATTATTTAATGTGCTGAGAAATTACACTTAGCATACACTTTAAAAGGTTACCTGTACATTTCTTTGAGTCAATAAAGCAATAACAATTTACAAAAGGAAGCCATTTGCACTCTCCAATCTGATTAGACAAACTATATTAATTACTGACAATATTATCTTTTAACAATAAAGGTGAGGACTATATTATATTATGCACCTCTCTCCATTATCCAACCCAAGTGATCACCCACATTAAGAGGGCTTGAATACCCATTCCATGTTAGATATTATTCTCTCCTACCTCCTTCTCTACACTGAGTAGTGGACTGGAAGTTGGGTGGTACCATATCCAAACTAATGGGTATGAAAGTAATTTACGCAAGGAAACAAATATTATTTCATACGACCTGAAAGTTCCTGAAAGCGTGAAAATGTGACACTAATAAAAGCCTAGGGAGTGATCAAGATGGTGGAGGAGTAGGATGTGGAGCTCACCTCCTCCCACCAATAAAAGTCTACTACCACAAGGCTGCAGTGTGTCAAACTGGTGAACCATACTCACAGGAATCCTCAAATACTAGCCCATCACTGTTCTGTTAAAAAAAAGTCAACGGTTCATCATGTAAAAGATCACATACAAATCCCCCATCATGGCATTCAAAACCCTCTTTTAACACAGTCCCAATTTACCAATTCAAAATGATCCCCCTCTACCACCAAAAAAAAAAAGAAGACAAAATGATCCCCGATTTCAACAGAAGTTATCCATACCATTTAGTGGTCTCCTCACTACCCACTAAAGACAGTGTCACATTTCCACCTCTGTACCTTTCTTTCTTTGCTCATACTATTCCATGTGGTGTGAGATGCATTCCTCTTCAAATGTTCCTTCTATGCTCCTTCACCTGACAAGCATTTCCTGAGGATCTATGCTCCTGAAGGCCATCACAACTTCCAATTTCTCCATGAATTTTCTTAGAACTGCTTCAGTCCACACAGATCCCTTGTGAACACGCTGTGCTCCACAATCGAACACTAGCTGAAAATGAACTGTAATTCCAACACTGTAGCAGCCTATGTCTCCCATTTTAAAAATCCCTGTCATACTCTCTCCTGCTAAGATTAAGGACAGGAGAGACAAACCTCCTCCATGACAATGACAGCTTATTACTGTTATTCTCTCTCAGTTTAGTCACTCACTTACCAGAACTACAACTGGCACTCTGACAGAGGTTGGAGCAACAGCTGGAACATTCCTTAGCAGGAAGATGGGTAGCTGGTGGGAACACAAGAAAACACCAGTACCAATGCTGTAAATGGTTTATTTCTCTCCTGCTCAGAACAAAAGCAGCAGTTCATCAGCTACTTTGAGTTGGGACCCAAAAAGGGTATTGGAGGCTAACTACAAGTCCCAGAATTAGAGGGCTCACAATGGCATCTGTGTAGCTGTTAGGGCTGGAAATAAAGCCACCATCATGGTGTAAGTGTTCCTTCCTCATAATTTGCTAATATCAAAACTTTCAAGTGCCTACCAATTTCATTACTTTCACCACACACTTAAAAGAAAATCTCTGCAACATTTGGCTTACTACTTTTAGTGCTATACCTCAACTTCCAAGGTTAGATTTTTTTCTGATCCTTAAGCCCAGGTCTAAAATGATCCCTAAATCTTTCTTACTGATACCAATTACTTACATGAACTATAATTTGCTCAAGTATGCCAACACTGAAGCAGATGACTATGAATCCCTCAAACACAATGATTAAAAATGATCATATGAAATTCCAACATATTCTTCTTAAAAAATTAGAGGTAGGTTCTTGAAACTTCACAAGAACCCAAATTAAGATAAAAATTCAAAGAAAGGCAGAATAAAGAGCTCTAATGATCAATGTACTTTGACTCCCTTCACATCTTAAAACCTTATCTTTAGGCCTTTTATTGCCACAAATTGAGGAGCCTATATTGAGAAGTTAGGGATAACTTGGGTTTTGAACAGGGAAACAGATCATGATTAAGAAAAAAGGGCACAAGGAGTTTCATAGTTGAATCAACAGAAGAGACTGCAGAATTAAAACAAGAATGCTATTTCAAAAGGAAGACACAATTAAAATCAACATGTAATTCACTAACTTTAGTATATATACCAAATGAAATTTCAAGATGTTCAAACCAATTAGCTTAAATTTCCCAAGCCTTTTCTACTTCTCAAAACTCTACAGGAATTGAGAGAGATACTTACTCATAATTTTTCACAAGCTGATAGAGGCAAAGAAGAATTCCTAGCCAACATGCACTGTTATCAGACTGAAGGTAAAAGCCAATTTTGTCCACAATGGCAGTCCAGCGACTCGGATAATCATGCTTAATGATATGATGAATGCATGTAGTAAGCTGTACCCTAAAAGTCAAAAATAAACAATAAGGAGGAAGAAATGCTACCTCAAGTTTTGTTAACTCATATAAAGAAAAAGGCTGTTTAGACAAAAATAAGTAAGTCACTAAGCAAAAACTGTTACTACTGACTCAAAAGAAACCCAACAATGTTACAAATGCAAGTGATTTTATTTTTATTTTTCATCCCCATCATCAACTGACAGGTTTCATTTAGAACATCAACTATTCTCATTAAAAATTCTACAAAATCGGGCTTCCCTGGTGGCACAGTGGTTGAGAGTCCGCCTGCTGATGCAGGGGACACGGGTTCGTGCCCCGGTCTGGGAAGATCCCACATGCCGCAGAGCGGCTGGGCCCGTGAGCCATGGCCGCTGAGCCTGTGCGTCCGGAGCCTGTGCTCCGCAATGGGAGAGGCCACACAGTGAGAGGCCTGCATATCGCAAAAAAAAAAAAAAAAAAAAAATCTACAAAATCAAGGGTCAGGACAGGAACAAAGACGCAGATATAGAGAATGGACTTGAGGACACAGGGAGAGGGAAGGGTAAGCTGGGACAAAGTGAGAGAGTGGCATGGACTTATATATACTACCAAATGTAAGCTAGTGGGAAGCAGCCGCATAGCACAGGGAGATCAGCTTGGTGCTTTCTGACCACCTAGAGGTGTGGGATAGGGAGGGTGGGAGGGAGACGCAAGAGGGAGGAGATATGGGGATATATGTATACATATAGCTGAGTGACTTTGTCATAAAGCAGAAACTAACACACCACTGTAAAGCAATTATACTCCAATAAAGATGTTAAAAAAAAATTCTACAAAATCATACACAACGAGCTTTCAAATATCAAAAGACTATACAATATAAAGTATATGACAGTATTCTATAACTTTCTATACCCTCTTTCATCTGATCATAGTATATTTCACAAGTTTTACATGAAGTTTTGGTTTTTAATAAATATAAACTGTAGCAAGAAAATAAAACAAAAAAGAATTCCCCTGTAACTGCATTTGTTAAGTTATGTGCCACAAAAAATGACAGATTTTTATGTTCTGAAAAGATCCCCTCTTCTGCATCCCTCCAAAGCCCGCAAATTATATATCTGCAACAAAGGTTAAGTTTAAAACATATACATACCTGATGAGCTCAGGAGAGTGGATAATGGCTTCTACAATATTTTCTCGAATACAATGTCGATCTTCTTCTGGAATAGTATAAGGGGATATATCCCCTGGTGCCGTTTCCCGATCAGGCCAATACTGTGTTATCATATTTTTCAAATAGATAACACCTAAAATATAGATCAATTTGACAAAAGAAAGTGAAAGCACTGTAAATATCCCTGTGTCTACACCTCAATTTATTTCTGTCAGACCAAACATTGCTAGGAAAGCTAACCCTTTAAAATCAAAATACTATACTCTATAATTTTAAAAGTTGATAAAACACAAGTTTAATGCTCAGCTACAGTAATCACCCACAAAGTTATTATTAAACATACAGTCTAAGAGAACTCTGCAAACTACAAACAAAATTGTTTTTACAACACATTTATACACAACACTTTTCATCCCTGTTTTCTGTAGGAAAGCTGTTTTACCAAATCCGCTTTCTAAATGAAGCCTCTAAAAACAAAACCACATACATATACCAAGTTTCTATAATTAATAACTCTGTTATACAGACTGAATGTATAACCCTAACCCCCTAACCAGAAACCCTAACCCCCAATGTGATGAGGGGATGAGGGCTTTAGTAGGGCGATCAGCTAATGAGGGCTCTGCCCTCACGAATGGGATTAATGCCCTTATAAGAGACCCTAGAGAGCTTCTTCCTCTTCTACCATGCGAGGGTCTATGAACCAGAAAGTAGGTCCTCGGAGACCAAATCTGCCAGTGCCTTAATTCTGGACTTCTCAGCCTCCAGAGCTGTGATAAATAAATTTGTTGTTTATAAGCCATCCAGTCTATGGTATTCTGTTAGAGCAGCTCAAAGTGACTAACACACACACAGGTTGTTATTTTTAATCATAGAAAAATTACAGTATATAAAGATTCTCAGTCAATAAATTTAAGTATTTCAATCATACACCACAATCATACCAATTCAAATTCGTGTTATTTTATGGGAGAATTTGCTATGTTCAAAAATTAGACTACTACCTTCTGTCAGTTATCATACTGCCACCTTGCACATTGCTAGCTCCTTCTGTCAGTTATCATACTGCTAGCCTGCACATTGCTAGTTAACTCTAACTGAACTAGCTTGGTAATAATGCTTTTTATCCTGACCCCTCCACCCAAATGAGAGAGAAAGAGAATCCTCGAACACAAATGTACAGAATGTATAGGAAAGGGAAATTATTCAAAATTAATTTCTAAATTCTGCAAAACACTGATTCTTCTCTGATTAGTAATTAACACTTACCTGGAGTCTTGTACCTATTCAAACAAGGATAACTGATACAAATATGATTTTTATATTCTACTTTGGTTTATCTTGGAAATTAAAATAATACCCCATCTTACAGCATTTCAAAAAAGATTACAACTACATATTAAAATATCCTTCAACAAAAGCTTTAAGATAACCTACATCTACAGTCAAGAACACTGATTCAGCATGTGGCACTGACATATTTCAGATTAATACTATTTTATTCTTTAGTTCCAAAACAGAACAAAGATAAAAATTAAGACTTGATATAGCCCCTATGTCTTCCAGATATAACCTCTGAGTATTTCTTTCCAACAAAATGCACAAAGGAAGTGAATATATATACTTATTTGTACACTTTTGATTCAGTATTTTTAAAAGTGTTTGCTTGAACAAAACACATAAACAGGTGAGAACTGCACTGAAAGAACCTCGTGATTCACAGTCTACTCCATCCAGAATGCTTGAGTTTTACTACAAAGACAGAATGAATGCATCTTTCAAAGTCTAGCAGATAAAACCACCATATACCATGTACTACAAAATATCATTCAATTATTACAAGGATGTAATAAATTTTAAAGTAATGATTATATTTTGAAAATTAGGACCAATTTCATAGTTTGGTTGCTTCTGGTTTTGTACATACTAATAAACAACTTTCTAGAATTTAATTTTGCTAATACACATAATCAAGTTTCTAATGTGTTAAGGTCCCTCCTAAATGCCAAATGCTTTCAACATCTTAGTAAAATTTTGAGATTTAAAGGCAAAGATTCTTATCTAAAAAAATAACTAAATGGGAAAATGTTAACTTCATTAGTAAAAAAGAACTGACAGTTAAAATAAACAAAGCGACCTTTTCCTATTTAACTAGAAAATTTTTTTAAAGATTTACTGCTGACCAGGGTTCCACAAAATTACTGTATTTTATAGGCACAAAAAATGTCCCATTTTTGTGCTACTTATATACCAATTTAAAAAAATCATAAACAACTTACATTGATTCATTCATTTACTGAGTACCTGCAGTGTGTCAGGCAATACCTTAGGCACTGGGAATACAATTGTTAATCAAACAGACCTGAGATTAAATTCCAACAACTGAGAAATGGTTCACTGCATATGGCACATTATTGTAAATTATTTAGCCATTAAAACATAACTTTTAAGATAAACACTATGTAGAGAAAAGGAATGTGCTTACTATACATTAAATATCGTAAGCAAAAAAAATTCTTTTAATAAAACTGGTGTAGGGAAAAAGAACAGCAAGAAATAACCCCAGAATATAACTGGTTTTTCTAGAATAGTAAGGTTATTGGCACTTTATATTTCCTATAAGAAATACATCTGCAAATAAATTAAACAACAAGCATTAAAGAGGTCAATTCCATTATTCTGCAGACTAACAGATGATATCAGGAGCAGTATGCCACATTTTCATAGACTCTGATACTGAGGGAATTACTCAATATTTTGTTGAAACTGGAACTAAGAAACAGTACCTTTTAAATGGTTAAAATAAAATAGTAAAAGCAAACAGCTGGAGGTTTGTATCTTAGAATCATCCATCATGGAAGAAAACAGGGAATATGGAGACTCTTTCAATAAACCCCATCAATTTCTCCTTCCAGCTTCTTTTTTAATTCAGTGAAATATCACATTCCTTTAAACTCTGTCACCAGATATCAAGGCACTTGTGGCAGTTTGTAGTAAACACAAGGGAGCAAACCAATTTTCAGTGAAGAAAATCACTGAAGGGCCTTCCCAGGATACTTCTGCTACTCAACTATGAACCTTTGAAATGATATTATTTACATATATCCAAGAAAATAATTCAGGAAACTTGCCTGCCTGTCTCACAGGTAAATCCAGTTGTTCCGACATAGTAATCTGAAGCAGTGTTGAAACAAAATTCAGAGACTTGTGTGCCTACAAATAAAAAAATACATTTTAAATTTCTGCAAATAAATATTCTCAGTACTCTATTTCACTGCTTGGCTGGCACAAAAGGCTCTCCTCCACAAGTTGATTCCAGCCTTATTTCCTATCACTCACATATAAGGAACTCAAAAAATTCAGTAACCTAACTCCTAAAACTTTTGTATGTTTGCATTTGCCTGTGTACCATTGCACTTCTGACCTACACTGGTGGCAGCAGCTCAAAAACAGTGTCTTTTGTGATACCTATTTCCTCAATTCAGTAATAATTTCTCCAGAGACATTCTATGAAGTGGCTAGACAAAAATTAAATAAGTAAAAATTAACAGCCTGAGGGGTGGTTTCCAAGGTGCTAATAACGTTTCTTTCTTTTTTTAAAAAATCATTTATTTATTTAATTATTATTTTGGGCGGGGGGGGCTGCGTTGGGTCTCTGTTGCTGCGCGCGGGCTTTCTCTAGTTGTGGCAAGCAGGGGCTACTCTGCGTTGCGGTGCGTGGGCTTCTCATTGCAGTGGCTTCTCTTGTTGCGGAGCACGGGCTCTAGAGCATAGGCTCAGTAGATGTGGCGCACAGGCTTAGTTGCTCCGAGGCATGTGGGATCTTCCCAGACCAGGGCTTGAACTCACCATGTCCCCTGTGTTGGCAGGCAGATTCTTAACCACTGCACCACCAGGGAAGTCCGACGTTTTATTTCTTAACACGTCTGTTTTATAAAAGTGTGTCCAGTTTGTGAAAACTAATCAACTGTATCCTCACGATCACTTTTCTATATGCATATTTCAATAGGAAATTTAAATGAAGAGCTTTGAACATACAATAAAAGTAGGATACAAACTATACGATAATTTAGCAAATATATTTACATGAATATACAATGCAACATATACAGAAAACAAGGAAATACACCAAAAATGCTAATAAGTTGTCTGGGATGGTAAGATTATAGAGGAACTATTGTATATGTTATTTTCTATTATCCAAATTTTATGCTATGATCCTGGGTTACTTTCATTAATAGTATAAAAGTTATTTAATAATTCCTAAATTTGCCATATTTGATTTTGATTTATTAATAAAGAACTGAAATCTCTTCTCATATGTGTTCTCATTCCCTCTCCCCCAATATAACCATTTCCTATAATGTTATCTCCTCCTTCCAGCCCAAGTTTTAGTATTTTTCTGCATGTGTTCGCATGGACACTAGTGATTTTTATTTTAGTTTCTTCCTTACAGACTTTTTTTTTCATATCTTTATTGGAGTATAAATGCTTTACAATGTTGTATTAGTTTCTGTTGTACAACAAAGTGAATCAGCTATATGTATACATATATTCCCATATCCCCTCATCCCTCTTAAGCCTCCCTCCCACCCTCCCTATCCCATCCCTCTAGGTCATCACAAAGCATCGAGTTGATCTCCCTGTGCTACTCAGCAGCTTCCCACTAGCCATCCATTTTACATTTGGTAGTGTATATATGTCAATGCTACTCTCTCATGCATTCTACAAACACATTCTTAGAAACAGAAAAATTTCCCTTTGGATATAAAAAAATGTCTTTCACATTAGACCCAGAGTGATACTTTGCTCATTCAGTCACTCCAAAAATTATTTATTTAGGTGTTCTTGGTGCAAAACACTATGCTAGGAGCTGAAAATACAAGGTTGAACGAGACAATGAGTCTCCATGACCTCATGGAAACTTAACAGTGAAGGAAAACAAGACAAACAGGTAACTGCCATAAAGTATAATGGAAGAAACAGAAAACACTATGGAAGAATCAAAAGTAGAACCTCCTAACCCAGAAGTAATGCTTAAATTTAAGACCTGGACAGGAGCAGTTAGATCAAAGGGAGGAATTTACCCTTTCCAGTACTCCAAATAGATCTGAACACAGTTAACCATTATCACTTTCATGAAACACCCTTCCACCTACATAGTTCATACACCACTCTTCCTGGTATCTTCTCAGGCTCCTTTGCTTGCTTCTCATTCTATGTACAAATGCTAGAACGTGGTGCCAGAACTCAGTCACAGGCCATCTTTTCTGCTCCCTAGCTGATTTCATCCAACTCCTGTCTTTAAATACTATCTATAAATCAAATATGTCGTTTCCAGTCCAGGACACTCTAACAGACCTATTTAACATCCCTACCTTCATTGTCTCATAGGATTCTCAGACTTACTATGTTCAAATCATTTTTTTCCCCTAAAAGCTGTGACTCTACTTCCTTGTACCACCTCTCCCAACCCTTGTCATCACCATCCTCACAGTTATTCATGTCTGAAAACTGAATGTCATCTTTAATACTTCCCTCTTTTTTACCCCAATACAATATATCAGGCCCTATCAATTCTACATACAAAATGCTTGTATAATTATTATATCCACTTTCTCCATTCCCATTATCACCAACATAGTCCAAGTGACTATCATCTCTCTTGATGTAGCCATCTGCCCCCCCAACCATTCTCTATTTAGCAGCCAATAATCTTTAAAATTGTAAACTAATCCCCTTTAACCAAACCTTTTAACAATTTTCTACTCTATCTCCTAAAGCCTAAAAGGCCCTGTGTTATCTTGCTCCTGCCTATACCTTCAGCCTCATTTAAAGAAACCTTCTCGGGCCTTCCCTGGTGGTGCAGTGGTTAAGAATCCACCTGCCAATGCAGGGGACACGGGTTCGAGCCCGGGTTCAGGAAGATCCCACATGCCATGGAGCAACTAAGCCCATGCACCACAACTACTGAGCCTGTGCTATAGAGCCCGCGAGACACAACTACTGAAGCCCGCACGCCTAGAGCCCGTGCTCCACAACAAGAGAAGCCAATGCAATGAGAAGCCCTCGCACAACAAGGAAGACCCAAGGCAGCCATAAATAAATAAATAATAAAGAAACCTTTTCACCCCCCACTGCCCCACCTTAGCAGCCTTCTTTAGGTCCTTTCAACAATACACATTACCCCATTGCAGAGTCTTTGTACATGCTGTGACTTTCTACCTACAACACTTCTCTCTACTGCTCCACCAGAGTTAACTGGTCCACAGCTTCACATTCTTTGGGTCTCAGTTTAAACATTTCCTTAGAGAAGCATTTCCTCACTGATCACACTAGGGCTAAGCAGGGCTCCCTATTACTCTCATAAGCTCCAAGGTATTTTTACTTCATAATACTTATTACATATTTGTAATTATTACATTTGTAGCTGGTTTTATGTCTGCCTCTCCTATTAGACTTTAAGCTCCACTGAGAATAAGGACTTTACTGTATACCCAGTTCCTCATATGTTTGACATTCAAAATACTCAACAAATTTATTGAAAGAATAACAATGAATCAACAAGAAAAGGGGCTTTGGAAGCAGTTCTGATCACCTAGGGGCTGTGCAGAGTGAAAAAGCATATTTATATTTTTAGACCGATGAGCCCACAAAGACCACTACTATGTCACTTTTTAGGCCATTAATATTACAGTAGGGGGCTTCCCTGGTGGCGCAGTGGTTGAGAGTCCGCCTACTGATGCAGGGGACACAGGTTCGTGCCCTGGTCCAGGAAGATCCCACATGCCGCGGAGCAGCTGGGCCCATGAGGCATGGCCGCTGAGCCTGTGCGTCCGGAGCCTGTGCTCCGCAACGGGAGAGGCCACAACAGTGAGAGGTCCGCGTACCGCCAAAAAAAAAAAAAAAAAAAAAAAAAAAAATTACAGTAGGTATCTTGTCTCCCGCATCAAATTGTGAACTCCTGGAATGAACTGCTAGAATCAGACAGTTATAAACATAAGTGATGTCACTTCCTACATTTTTAACTCTTGAGCAAGTTTGATTCAGCAAATCTAACTCTTAATTACCAAGTCAGTATAACAAAATCTACTTCACAGGATAGCTCTAAGGAATAAACACGGAAAGTATTTTGGCAAATATCAAGACATAACAAATGGGGAGTTCCCTGGTGGCCTGGTGGTTAGGATTCCGAGCTTTCACTACCATGGCCCGAGTTCAATCCCTGGTTGGGGAACTGAGATCCCACAAGCCGCGCAGTGTGGAAACACACACACACACACACACACACAAAGAATTAGTACAAGTGGACAAGACAATCCTACCACAAAACAATATATGCAATACACCAAAGCACTGGTCAAGATGGGGGGAAAAAATGGAACACAGTGCTGGTAGACGTATAAAACGGTACAACCATTTTGGAAAACTGGCAGTATCTGACATGCACCTATCTTACAACCTAGCAATTTCCCCCTTATATATCCAAGAGAAATAAGTGCTTATGTTCACAATAATACCTGTCCATTAACAAGTGAATGTATAAACAAACTGTGGTACAATTCATACAATGAAATACTATACAATAAATTAAAAAAATAAAACCAACCTACAGAACCAAGCAATAATACAGATCTCAAAAATATGTTGAGAAAGAAGCCAGACTATATCACATACTATGTGATTCTATTAATGTGAAGTTTAACGACAGGCAAATCCAAGTTATAGTTAACAGAAGTCAGAAAAATGATAACCTGAAGACAAGTCTGAAGAGAAAATTCTAGGCCAATGGAAATGTTTTATCTATCTTATCTATCTTCCTACCTACCTACCTATCTTAATCTAGATGGTGGTACCTAGGTAAAAGCTGACTGAGCTGTACATATTTTTGAGCTCTGTGTTATATGTAAATTAACCCTCAATTAAAAGAAAAAGCCAACAACACTACTTTTACTTGAATATTCTCAGCATTATTCATAAAAAAGTAGAAACAACCCAGATGTCCATCAACTGATGAATGGATAAGCAAAATGTGGCATATCCATACATTCATGTAACGTTATTCAGTAATAAAAGGAATGAAGTACTGACACTTGGTACAACATGTGTCAACCTTAAAAACATTATGCTGTGTGAAAGAAGCCAGTCACAAAAGACTACAGATGGTATGATTTCATATATATCAAATGTCCAGAATAGGCAAATCTATGAGCAAAAAGTAGCCTAGAGGGCTTCCCTGGTAGCACAGTGGTTGAGAGTCCGCCTGCCGATGCGGGGACACGGGTTCGTGCCCCGGTCCGGGAACATCCCACGTGCCGTGGAGCGGCTGGGCCCGTGAGCCACGGCAACGGGAGAGGCCCGCGTACCGCAAAAAAAAAAAAAAGTAGCCTAGGACTGGAGGTGTAGGGCGGAATTAGGAGTAACCGCTTAATGGTATGGGGTTTCCTTTAGGGGTGATAAAAATGTTCTAAAGTTTGTAGTGATGGATGCATAACTGTGAATACACTAAAAATCACTGAACTGGATACTAAAGTGGCTAAAATCAATAAATTTATTTTAAAAAATCAACAAAACTAAACACTGAAAACAAGCACTTAGTTTATTACCCTATTATTTTAGGTCACTTTGAATGCCTTCATAAACAAACCAGCATAAACCCAAAAAGTACAACTGACCAAAAAAAAAAAAAAAAAAGTTACTTTCAGACAACAGAGCTAGACTAATGGTAAGAAAGAAAGGATATTTCTGTCAGCAGGAATAGCACAAGCAATCTCAACCTCGGACATCTATCTACTGGCCTCATCCAGCTGAAATCCCTAGTGCAGGTAGCCTTGTATTCTCCCTAAGAAGGTAACAAATGGACTTAAATTAGTACTAAATATTAAAAATCAGGTTCTCAAGAAAATTGAGACAGAAAGTAGGTTCGTAATCACTTAAGACTGGGATGGGGATTAACTACAAACTGCAAAGAGGCATCTTACTGGAATAATGGAAATGTTCCAAAACTGGATTGTGGTAATAGTATTATCTACCAAAAATCACTGATTCCACTTAAAACAGGTAAAGTTTACGATATGTAAATTATACCCCAATAAAGTTTAAAAACGGGAGAAAAGCCCCATGGATCTGTACAATTATAAAACACAGGACAAATAAAGATATACACTAACTATACAAGTTAGGAAAAAACTCTTTCAAGCATTGGGTAATCTCTAACAACTTTCTGGCATTCTTGGATATAGCAAACTATCACATATTTAGAAGAATTCCTATCACATATTAACTATTACTATATTTATTAACTATCATAAATTTAAAGGTCTTCATGTTTTACACTATAAAAAATAAATTTAAGTAAAAATATCACTAGCATCAATTTTTATCACAAAGTTTGGCAAACACTGATTAGGCTTGAGAAAATGCTACAATAAATCTTTTATTAGTCAAAGTATCTGGCTTCTAGCAGTCAGAGAACCAGGAGAAATTAAGCAACAAATGGGTCATTATATATCATTAAGTAGAGCTAGAACTGCTAATACTCAGGTTTAAAAGCTGCTCACCATAACACAAAACTACCTTTCCAGACAACTTCTTACCTTCTCATGATCTGTCATCATGCCAAATAATTCAACGTTCATCCTTAACCCACCTCATCAAAATTCTTCAATAGCCCCAACTCCATCTCCATCTCCTTTAACTCCACTCCACTTACTAGTACTTACAACATGCCAGATACGACAGAGATAAAAGATCACCACTCTAAAGTAGGTTGGGAAATTAATTCTAATTAGACTGACAGGTAAGTATTTTAGTTAGACCCTAAAGGATTTAAACCCACAGAGATGGAGAGAAAAGATTTTTAAAAGGAAAAGAAGTATGGGTTATGTTAAAGAGATTACTAGAAAAATGAAAGAAAACAGTGGAAGACAAAAATGAATAGGTAGAGACTTCCCTGGTGGCGCAGTGCTTAAGAATCCGCTTGCCAATGCAGGGGACACGGGTTCTAGCCCTGGTCTGGGAAGATCCACATGTCACGGAGAAACTAAGCCCGTGCACCACAAATACTGAGCCTGTGCTCTAGAGCCCATGAGCCACAACTACTGAGCCTGTGAGCCTCAACTACTGAAGCCCATGTGCCTAGAGCCCGTGCTCTGCAACAAGAGAAGCCACCGCAATGAAAAGCCCGCGCACCGCAACAAAGAGTAGCCCCTGCTCGCCACAACTAAAGAAAGCCTGCGAGCAGCAACAGAGACCCAATGCAGCAAAAAATAAAAATAAATAAATCTATAAAAATTATTCTTTAAAAAATGAATAGGTATATTGTGACCACATCAAGATCCATTAAGTGTGCACTTTTTTTGCAAGTTTTTACATGATCAGATCTATGCTGCAGGAAGAATAAGGTCCTGAAGCAGTATGAAGAATATAATTCTAGGATAGATGACTATTAAAACATTACAAGGGCTTCACTGGTGGCGCAGTGGTTGAGAGGCCGCCTGTCAATGCAGGGGACGCGGGTTCGTGCCCCGGTCCGGGATGATCCCACATGCCGCGGAGCGGCTGGGCCCATGAGCCATGGCCACTGAGCCTGCGCGTCTGGAGCCTGTGCTCCGCAACGGGAGAGGCCACAACAGTGAGAGGCCCGCGTACCATAAAAGAAAAACAAAAATTACAAGTAGAAAATTATTATTACAACAGGTAATAATAGGCCTGAAAAACTTCTACTCCACAGGTAGCTCCCCTTACTCCCCAAAATAAGTCAAACTACAAAAGAAAAAAAAAACGAAAGACATACATATCACATAAATAAATTTCCCCTGACCCTACTACCTTTTTAACCTACAAACTTATTCCTACCCCCTTACTAGCATTTCACTCACTAACCCTGTAATCAGAAATTTTCTCCAAGGTTGCCAATATTTTTAAAGTTCCCCTCCCCTGCCCCCACCAAACTCATTTTGCTTTAACTTCCTTCATTTAGAAATATCAACAACGCTTTCTTTTTCTAACAGCTTTTTTACTTATTACAAAAGGAATTCATGTTCACTGGTAGAAAATTTATGAAATTTATTTATGGAACAAGGAAACTAAACCTACAACCAATTTTCTTACTTGAAATTCCTTTTCTTGGCGCCCTTTGGCTTTTCTGCACAATTCTCCCATCTCCTTTTCCCTATGTTTCTCAATGTCCCCAAAATGGGCATGGCCCAAAGGGTATGCAGCCCTCTAGTCCACCCCACACCTCTGGATCACACTCCCTTCCTCTCAATTCACCTGCAGAAGAAAAATCACTTTTCCATTACTGCTTTCTCTCCTAAACTTCAGTTCCACATTCCCAATTGCCTACTAGACATTTTCTCCTTGGTGTTTCCAGCTCCTCGAACCAGACAGACTGTAGTCATGCTTTCTCCAATATCAATTTCCCTTCTAGACCCACATTTTCCAATGTAATCACCTAATGTCAATATCTTTTTTTTTTCAATATCTTTTAAAGCTTACTTTAAGACGTAACTTTTTATTAATTCTCACCATTTTGTAATGTAACCAAACAGGCCTTCAATTAGTTACTGTACTTTACATCATTTATAAGGAAGAGAGGCGCTTAAGGGCACTATGACATCAGAGTTTACATAAAATGAATACAATCAGGTAATTTCAAGAGCCAAGGAATTTCTACCCTCTGCTTTACTAGAGAAGTTGACAAAGGTAATTACTGTATCTATTTTACCTACATGAAATATGAGGAATAGTGAGGTTAAGGCAGTGTAGTGGTAAAACCGGGACCAGGCTGAGGCTCTTCACTGTGTCCTCCTGCCTTTCATTAAATTGCGGTAATGCTTTCCAACTAAGGAGTTTTTAAAAAACTTCTTAATTATAAATTACTTAGCAACCAAAAAAAAAAAAAAAAAAGCGCCCACTTTAAATCAAGCTCATCGTTAACATGCCACTGACAGAAACAGTAAGTAAAATAATGCATGCATCTATTTCTGAAAAAGAAAATTGTTTTCTTACAAATATTAATATGGTGTTATCTTTCTTTCAGATCTTTAACATGCTCTGTCACTGAATAACTTCCTGTCTAACAATTCAAGAACCCAGGAACTTTCCCTCTCCAAAATTCACAACAGGATCTACTTCATGATATTCCTAATTAAAGAATGTTAACCTGCTCAGACTACAAACTATTCTATCTTCCAAAAACATACACCATAACCTCATAAATATTTGCTGAATTTCTAGACTTGCTAAATTGTCCTATAAATGTGCCGTCATTTTGCACTTTTCCAGACCTAAGATTTTCACTGATTAAACATTTCATAAGCCTTTAATAAAATAAAATCAAATTAACCAATTATAAATAATCACTTTCGGTTGTAATAGTAACCATCTGTGAAGACAGCAGATGTGACTTAGGTAGTTCGTGAATTTTAAAGATAAACAAAATATCAAGAAACTTATCAAAGCTATGTCCTCTTACTTTTTTTCACATAAAGCACGTGAAAAAGCAGCATTTCTGCCTACATAAGCATTTTACAGCAATTAAGCTTAGGAACTGAGGGTTTAAAAGAGATTTAAATGAGATTTATGGTTAGGAAAAATTTCAGTTTAAGGAGGTAAGAGGTTAACAGGAGGGGTGAGCAGCATGAGTAAAGGTTTGCATATAGAAAGGCTTCCACTGAAGAACACTGGCAGCTAAAGCAGGAAGAGAGCAGCGATATTGTTCTCTGTTATAATAATCTGCCAAAACCCTCCAGACATTATTTTCTTTATCTTACAAATGAAAAAAACAAGTATTTCTGAGTGTGTGTGCGCGCGTGCGTACAGATAGGAAAAGACAGTCTTTGTATTCAAGAGCAAATAGTCTGGAATATAAGAAACAATGTTGAATGAATACCAAATGCACATATTTTAGATTAGCTAAACAAATTTTTAAAAATTGCACTTCTAGATATACTAGAATATATAGTATAGAATTTAAATGAGAAGTGACAGATGTCTGTAACACAAACCTACTTTAACAATTCAAAGATGAGTATTCTTAACATTCTTAACATTATTCAAGGGCTTCCCTGGTGGCGCAGTGGTTAAGAATCCGCCTGCCAATGCACGGGACACGGGTTCAAGCCCTGGTCCGGGAGGATACCACATGTCGCGGAGCAACTAAGCCCATGTGCCACAACTACTGAGCCTGCACTCTAGAGCCCACGAGCCACAACTACTGAAGCCCACGTGCCACAACTACTGAAGCCCGAGTGCCTAGAGTCTGTGCTCCGCAACAAGAGAAGCCACCGCAATGAGAAGCCTGCAGACCGCAACGAAAAGTAGCCCGTGCTCGCCGCAACTAGAGAAAGCCTGCATGCAGCAACAAAGACCCAACTCAGCCAAAAATAAATAAATAAATATATTTAAAAAGAAAAACAAAAAAAATTTCTATTATTCAAGTTATTTCTCTTTGCACTCAACAAACATTTACTATAGAGAACCTATAATGTGGCAGGCACTGTGTTTATAAGAGTGCCAATTTTCATGCTGCAATAACGCTATCTACTAGTGAGCTCACTGTCCAAATAATATGTACTTGTGTTCTTTCTCCATCAGTGCTGATCATCTGCCACTGAGATGAACAACTACAAAGTTAGCAGACTGAGGTAGGAAATGAAATGTATTGCATGTCGGATTGGTTAATCAATTGGCACTTAAACAGTAATTCAAATAATCTGGAGAGAACTTAGTAGTTGCCAAACACTTTCCTAAAATTTTTACATTCATCATCTCACTCAACCCACACAACACAATGACATACCATACTAACATAAGGAAAATGATGGTTAGAGGTTAAGTAACTTTAACACCCCACAGCTAGTGCAGAAATCTTTAGTTTAAAAAAAAAAAAAAGAAAATGGTTTTCTTCAGTCTTTGAGGCAAAGCTTGTTATACAAACATATTTCAAATTGGGACATGAGAGAGAACAATGGGTTCCAAATTACAGCAGAGGTTCAAAAAAAAACAAAATTCATAACACACTACAGAGTAAGTGGGGAATACTAAAACAGATTTATCTTGAAAATATCTGCCAAAAAGAGTGTCCTTACTGTGGTCTTTAACAGTCTTATGGAACTTTATCTATATGTAACATAAAAAACATATAAATAGGGACTTCCCTGGTGGTACAGTGATTAAGAATCCGCCTGCCAATGCAGGGGACACGGGTTCCAGCCCTGGTCCGGGAAGATACCACATGCCGCGGACCAACTAAGCCTGTGCGCCACAACTACTGAGCCTGCACTCTAGAGCCCGCAAGCCACAACTACTGAAGGCCGTACGCCTAGAGCCCGTGCTCTGCAGCAAGAGAAGCCACCACAATGAGAAGACCGTGCAGTGACGAAGAGCAGCTCCCGTTCTCCGCAACTAGAGAAAGCCCGAGCGCAGCAATGAAGACCCAACACAGCTAAAAATAAACAAAATAAATAAATAAAATTAAAAAAGAAAAAAAGCACCCTTAAAATCCTTGAAGTGGAGGTGGTATAAGACATCTAAAGCCTATACTGTTCTCTATTATAACAGGAAGTCAGTAAAGCCTACCATTAACAAAGAATTGCAGTAACAAAATACAGTAATTCCTGACCTCATGAAACTCAAAAATTATACTGGGGAAACAATAAGTAAAATACATATGATAAATAAGTGACACAGAGAAAAATAAACAAGTGAAGGGAGACAGGGAGCATGGTAGTCAGGCCACTCCTTAGGGATACGGAGACAGTTGAACAGTGATAGAAGTTTCTGGGAGACAACTGAGTAAAAGGGGTTCCAAGCAGATGGAACAGTTAAGTGCAATAGCTGAGACAAAGGCACTTTTCATTTTGTTTTTAAACCATTTGCACTCTAATACTTGGATAACATTTACAATTTTTATAGAGTTAGTGATTACTTCACTTAGCTGAAGAGATCCATTCAAATGGCAATGATCTTTTTCTTTTAGCTAAATGAACCAAAATGTAGCTTCAGTTGAATGAGACATCATGGACTGATTGGTTCACCCTATTTTATCTAAAGCAAGAAGAGCTTGCCAAAAATAAAATGCAACTTCCTCCTTCTTACTACAGTAAAGCTTCTTCAAGACTTTTCTGGGATCTATTTCCTAAATCAAGGTTCTGCCACAAGAAAGTCAAAGCAAAAAGTATTCAAATGGAAGCACTTCATTAAAATGGAATCAAGATTAGAAATGAGAATAAATATTCTAATTAATAGAAAAGTTGTCTTAGGAAAATTACTAAAAAATCTAGGTGTAATGACAAAGAAATTTGCAAAATGTAAACATTTAACCATCACAGAAATACAGGCCAGATATCAAATTTTTTGAAAGAAAAGATAAGCAGTGTTCACTACTCCAGAGTATTTTAAAACCCTAACAGCAGCTTAAGGGTTAAGTAATAAATGCTTTGAATACTATTTTGATTTATCTTCTAAAAACTAGCTTGTGAAATACTTACCCCAGGTCTCTACCACAAGATGTTAGTACATACAACTGAACATTCAATAACCTGATTGAGGAATAAATGAATTTCTAATTTGCAGAAAGTATCACTTACCCAATTTTTCTACAAGGGAACCAATTCTTTCAAATAACAATTTTTAAAATTAATAATTACACACAAGTATTTTAGTCAAAATAATGTGCTTTTAGGGCAAAGTCATGGTAGAAATCACTATGACTAAACTTTTAGTGTGTCTAGGTTTACATATGCATTAGCACATCATCAACAAAATAATGTTCATCTTAATCAAAATAAAAAGCAATCCACAACTCCCTCTATGGTTTAGTAATGGTTCAAAGTGGGAATTTCTTTCAACTCACTATTTTATATCCAAAAGAAATCTATCCTCCTCCCAAGGTGTCTTCGAGCCTAAGAATTTCAGCATCATTTTTGGCAAGATCTAATGGTCTTATTCACATATAAAATAGATTTAACTTTTCATTTTTAAATAATTTTACACTTAATTTGTCTATACTCCGTGGGCGGTCTTAAAATTTAAGTTCCTTGAGGCCAGGAATCTCTAAAACAGCATTGTACACTGAAGATGTTCAATTATCAGTACTCCTGGAAGTCAATATAAATAATGTTTTTAAATAATTTACCCACCAGCTAAGAAGAGCATAAACTAACTGAATTTCTATTTTAACGAGGGACTTCTCTTTATGTAAAAAAAAAAAAAAGTACACTAAACGTCACTAAAGGTGGGCAAATTCATAGGAAGGCATAGGAAGTGACAGCGATCCTTTAAAGAAGCCTTTAAAATACTCACTAAAATATAAGTTACAGAAATTTAGAAACAAAGAATGAAACTGAAAAAAGTACAATAAAATACCCACATAATAAGGCTCTTTTCCAAAGGGTGGTCTCCTCCAAAAATATGGGTAAAAAAGAAACCAACGCTCAGAGAGCTGACATGGAGCTTGGCACGTTTCAAGGCACTCTGTCTTACATCGTCTCCCTTGACTGTCACAGCAAACCCTGTGGCCTAATTTTATGAATGGGAAAACTAAGCGTCGAAAGGTTAAGAGACTTGCCCAAGGTCAGTCAAGAAATTAGTGGTACAGCTCTAACTAGAAGGGTACACTTCACCTGACACCTTGCACTAAATCGCGCTGCCTCCCCGACCGAGGCGTTAACAGAGTAGAAGAGCAGTGAATCAGACTCCCATGGGTATCCCGCACTCCCCGCACCCTGCCTAAGAAGCGGGGGCTCGCCTCTGAAAGCTGTCCGTAGCAGCTCAGCCGGAGAGGAGAAAGTTGTGCAGGTCACCGATCAGCCCAGGGAAGTGACAAGCTGACAGGCACAGCCCCCAGTGGGACTAGCTCTGCATTCCCAGGAGCCCCTCAGAATCCGACGCCAGCGGGACTGCTACCGGAAACGTCTGAAAAACCTCCCGGTGACTTTCGCCCCCTCCTGGGCGCGAGGAACGAGCTGGGAATGAGCCAGAGGGCGGCCGGCCACCCGAGCCAGCCATGTGTCCAGCCCGTCACGCCCGCCTCGCCCTAGCCGGCTCCTCATGCCTCGACCGCAGCCAGAGGCCCAGCTCAGGATCCAACGCAAAGGCTGCCTTGGCCGCCGCCGCCACCACCGCCGCAGCAGCCTGAGGGCCCCGGCGTGGCACTCGCCGTCAGGTCCCCGCCCCACGGCTCCAGTTGGGCCCCTCAGCGACGCCGTCCCCGCCTCTGGCCAGGCCCGGAGGGCTCGGCCTGCCACAGTCCGCCCGCCCGCCCGCCGTCGCCGCCGCCAGCCCAGCGTCCTTACTTCATTGAGCTGGCGCTCCGCGGCCTCACGCAGGGCTGGGTCCATGGTGCCCCGCAGGGCCTCGATAATGGTGTTGGGGTCCATCGCAGGGCGGACGCAGTCAAACCCGGAGCTCGGGTGCTACTGGGCCAGGAATAGCGCCCCTCACTGCGCACATGGACCCGCCGCGCTCCGCAGCGGCAACCGGCGCGAAAGGAAAGAGAAGCGCCAAGGCCCCGGATAGAACCTCTTCTCTTCGGCGTGGAGGCGGGAGATGCTCCGGCCACTTCCTGTCGGCGCTCCCGTGGAGCACTTTGGGAGATGTAGTCCACTTGGGCAGTCCGCAGCCCACGTGGCCCTGAGCTGTCGCTCTTACAGACAAGACCTGTTCTTCAGAAAGAGAAAAATGTTCAAACTTCACAGAAAGAAAATTAAAACAATCAGTTACACATAGATTCCACATAATAATATACCTTTGGTAACCATAAGGTAAGGCTGATGCAATGTGTGATGCTAGTAGCTGTGTAATTGAAGGAAGCCTTTTGAAAAGCAATTTGAGATGTGTTACTAAATGCCATAAAAATGTTTATAATCTATGACCCAACTAATCCCATTTATGACACTTTATCCTAAGGAAATAACATAAAGGGTTAAATGACCTTTATGTGTAAAAGGTGTTTATCACATTACGTATTTATAATCAAATACTAAAATTATGGGGTTTTGGGTTTGTTTGGTTTTTTTGTTTGTTTTTTGAGTATCCAAATTTTGGCACAGATCACCTCTAAATGCAGAATAAAAGTATAATCCCTATTAAAATCCACCTTCTTTAAACAGGCAAACATTTTCAGAAAGGTTAAATTAACTTGCCCAAGGTCACTTAGTAAGAGGTTTGCCTAGGATTTCAAACCAAGGATGTTTCTGTTTTCAAAGTTTTCATTCTCTCCAATGAATCACTCTGCCTCTCGAAAGAAATGTGGAACCGTAGGGGAATTGTTAAGCAAATTACAGGAATCCAGTCAATTAAATTTTTCACAGTCACCAAAAATTACAAATGTAACAACACTAAAATATTTATATATAGATACAGCTTTGTTACATAGACAAAAACTGGGAAACAAGGCTGGCAAATGAAAGTAACTGATTTTCTAGCATGGTGAGATTTTCAGTAATTTCCTTTCATACCTGTTATTGTTGTAATAAAGTTATGTAAATGTATTTACTTAAAATGAATTATAAGCCTTCAAATACAATTTGTTAAAAGATCACTTATTGTTTTTACTTTACAAAAAGGAAAAAGGGAGACACAAAAGGCTTTCCCTGGAATAGTGGGCTTTGCAATATTAATCTCTTATGTGCCAGCCACTGTGCCTGGAAGTGAGGTATAATTATTCCTGATTTACCAATGAAGACTCCAGGGCTTAGATTGTGAAAGGTCATAAGGTTTTCATAATATAACCTGTAAGATCTATCATTGTATTGATACAATCTGTTTAAGAATTTCATCTCCCTATTCCATCCCTCAAATGAAAGGGCCTTGAAAATAAAGATTATGTTTTAATTCACTTTTGAATCTTCACCTCCTATCACAGAACTTGAATATCTACTAGGAGTTCAATAAATATTTTAGTGAATAAATGAAGAAAGGAATGAGTGAACTAGTAATGACTTTTAGTTGTCAGTGGCTGAGCCAGAATTGAAACCTCAGTCTTCATGATTCCAAAGCCAGTCCTCTTTGCATTACTACATAGCTATTTTAGACTCCAGCATTGACTTGTACATAATGGAATTGTGAAAATTACAGCATAACACAATGTATGTAAAAGCACTTGACACAAAGAAGGTGCTCCAAAAATGTTAATTCCCTGTGCCTGAAACTGAAATGGTGAAGGAGTGTTGGGGGAAATATGGTTTTTAAGCTATAGTGCTGGGAACTGGGAGCCGGAAAGGTTTGCAGGTCTATAGCTGGAGTGGGGGCCTGTGTCTCATGCTTCAAAGAGAGTATAGCTCATAGGGTACTAGACCCTGTCTAGGGAGCCAGAGTTCCTTTATCCATACAAGGAGCTTGGCTCCACGACCCTTCAGGAGTTTAGTTGGCAGAGTGATTAGCACACCCAAATAATTTGTAGGGTTTTTTTATTTTTAGCTAGTAACACACAAAATGTGACTTATATGACTGGAAATTTAGATGTCAGCTCCTCCAGGGCAGGGACCATATCTATCTATCTCTTTGTGGCAGACAAAGAAATGAGTGTCTGTTTGGAACTCCCTGGTGGTGCAGTAGTTAGGGCTCCGTGCTTCCACTGCAGGGAGCCCAGGTTCAATCCCTGGTTAGGGAACTAAAATCCTGCATTCAGCATGGTGCGGCGCGGCCAAAAAAAAAAAAGAAAAGAAATGAGTGTGTGCTCAATAAATAAGTGTGTGAAGATTAAAAGAAAAAGCACCATGTTAGGGCTTCCCTGGTGGCGCAGTGGTTGAGCGTCCGCCTGCCGATGCAGGGGACACGGGTTCGTGCCCCGGTCTGGGAGGATCCCACATGCCGCGGAGCGGCTGGGCCCGTGAGCCATGGCCGCTGAGCCTGCGCGTCCGGAGCCTGTGCTCTGCAACGGGAGAGGCCGCAACGGTGAGACGCCCGCGTACAGCAAAAAAATAAAAAAATAATGAGGAAATAATTCCATACCAGGCTCCCAAAATTATTCTGAGAATCCAATGAGGTTGGAAAGTGCTTTGTAATTATAAAGCTCAGTACAAACATAAATTGTTACTGGTATTAAGGAAAGGGCCGAGGAGAAAGGAAGGTAAGAGGGCAAGGAAGGAAAGTTAAAGAAAGTGAAGAAATGGGGACTTTCTGCAGAGCATCTTTCCCAGCAGTAAGTGTGCACTTTCAACAGTTTTGTACATAGATGTCCTTATAAAGCTTAGTATATGCAAGGAAAGGTAAAAGACAACCTTGTATTGATACTGTCACATGAAGACCATTTTATTGCATTTCTTTTAAGTACACTGACCTACACAAAATTGAAGTTTATGACCTAAACCATATAAAAATTTTTAAAGATCAACTTCATCAAGGTATAATTTACATAAAATTCAATGAGTTTTCACAAAGTTATACACCCATATAACACCACCATAATCGACATATAGATTCTAGCCATTAGCCCTTCCCAGTCACCTCTTACGTGCTCAGCCCTATGACATATATGCTTTCTATTCCTGTCAGATTTGCCTTTCCTAGAGTTTCATATAAATGGAAGCATTCAGTAAGCACTTTTTATGTCTGGCTTTTTTTTTTTCCACTCACTGTAGCACTTCTGAGATTATTTCTATGATGTTGAGTACATCAGGTCATCCTTGTTGCTAAATGGCAGTCCATTGACTGGACGTACAACAATTATCCATTCATCTGTGGCCCTTTGAGTCATTTCCAGTTTTTGCCTATTGTGAATAAAGCTGATATGTACATTTGTTTACAAATCTTTGTGTGGATATATGTTTTCATATCTCTGGTAAATAGCTAAGAATGGAAAGGCTGGTTTGCATTGTAAGTGTATATGTAACTTTATAAGATACTGCCGAACGATTTCTAAAATTGGTTGTACAATTTTACATTCCCAGCAGCCATCATGGACATTTCATTGTTCCACATCTTCATCAACAGTTTGAATTCTCAGTCTTTTCAAGTGTGTCTAGGGACTTCCCTTTTGGTCCAGTGGGTAAGACTCCACGCTCCCAATGCAGGGGACCTGGGTTTGATCCAGGGAACTAGATCCCGCAGGCTGCAGCTAAGACCCGGCACAGCCAAATAAATAAAAATAATAATTTTAGTCTATCTAGTGCAGTGGATGTGTAATGGTATGTACAAGATGCATTTCTCTGATGAGTTAATAATGTTGAGCATCTTTTCATGTGCTACTATATCTATTTGTATCATCTTTTGAGAAGTAACAGTTTTGCCTGTCTTTTTTTTTTTTTGGTCATGCCACGTGGCTTTTGGGATCTTAGTTCCCCGACCAGGGATTGAACCACCAGGCCACAGCAGTGAAAGCGCCGAAAGCACCAGGGAATTCCCTGTTTTGCCTGGTTTTTTTGGTTTGTTTTGTTTTTAATATTTTTTCAGTTATTTATTTGGCTGTGCCAGGTCTTAGCTGTGGCACTTGGGATCTTCGTTGCCACACGTGGGATCTTTAGTTGTGGCATGCAGGACCTAGTTCTCTGACCAGGGATCGAACCCGGTCCTCCTGCACTAGGAGCTCCGAATCTTAACCACTGGACCATCAGGGAAGTTCCTTGACTGTTTTTTTTTTTTTTTTTTTTTTAACATCTTTATTGGAGTATAATTGCTTTACAATGGTATGTTAGTTTCAGCTTCACAACAAAATGAATCAGTTATATATATACATATATTCCCATATCTCTTCCCGCTTGCGTCTCCCTCCCTCCCACCCTCCCTATCCCACCCCTCCAGGCGGTCACAAAGCACCGAGCTGATCTCCCTGTGCTATGCGGCTGCTTCCCACTAGCTATCTACCTTACGTTTGGTAGTGTATATATGTCCATGCCTCTTTATCGCTTTGTCACCGTTTACCCTTCCCCTCCCCATAGCCTCAAGTCCATTCTCTAGTAAGTCTGTGTCTTTATTCCTGTTTCACCCCTAGGTTTTTCATGACATTTTTTTTTTTAAATTCCATATATATGTGTTAGCATACGGTATTTGTCTCTCTCTTTCTGACTTACTTCACTCTGTATGACAGACTCTAGGTCTATCCACCTCATTACAAATAGCTCAATTTCGTCTCTTTTTATGGCTGAGTAATATTCCATTGTATATATGTGCCACATCTTCTTTATCCATTCATCCGATGATGGACACTTAGGTTGTTTCCATCTCTGGGCTATTGTAAATAGAGCTGCAATGAACATTTTGGTACATGACTCTTTTTGAATTATGGTTTTCTCAGGGTATATGCCCAGTAGTGGGATTGCTGGGTCATATGGTAGTTCTATTTGTAGCTTTTTAAGGAACCTCCATACTGTTCTCCACAGTGGCTGTATCAATTTACATTCCCACCAACAGTGTAAGAGGGTTCCCTTTTCTCCACACCCTCTCCAGCATTTATTGTTTCTAGATTTTTTGATGATGGCCATTCTGACTGGTGTGAGATGATATCTCATTGTAGTTTTGATTTGCATTTCTCTAATGATTAGTGATGTTGAGCATTCTTTCATGTGTTTGTTGGCACTCTGTATATCTTCTTTGGAGAAATGTCTATTTAGGTCTTCTGCCCATTTTTGGATTGGGTTGTTTGTTTTTTTGTTATTAAGCTGCATGAGCTGCTTATAAATTTTGGAGATTAATCCTTTGTCAGTTGCTTCATTTGCAAATATTTTCTCCCATTCTGAGGGTTGTCTTTTGGTCTTCTTTATGGTTTCCTTTGCTGCGCAAAAGCTTTTAAGTTTCATTAGGTCCCATTTGTTTACTTTTGTTTTTATTTCCATTTCTCTAGGAGGTGGGTCAAAAAGGACCTTGCTGCGATTTATGTCATAGAGTGTTCTGCCTATGTTTTCCTCTAAGAGTTTGATAGTTTCTGGCCTTACATTTAGGTCTTTAATCCATTTTGAGCTTATTTTTGTGTATGGTGTTAGGGAGTGATCTAATCTCATACTTTTACATGTAGCTGTCCAGTTTTCCCAGCACCACTTATTGAATAGGCTGTCCTTTCTCCACTGTACATTTCTGCCTCCTTTGTCATAGATAAGGTGACCATATGTGCGTGGGTTTATCTCTGGGCTTTCTATCCTGTTCCATTGATCTATCTTTCTGTTTTTGTGCCAGTACCATACCGTCTTGATAACTGTAGCTTTGTAGTATAGTCTGAAGTCTGGGAGCCTGATTCCTCCAGTTCCTTCTTTCGTTCTCAAGATTGCTTTGGCTATTCGGGGTCTTTTGTGTTTCCATACAAATTGCAAAATTTTTTGTTCTAGTTCTGTGAAAAATGCCAGTGGTACTTTGATAGGGATTGCATTGAATCTATAGATTGCTTTCGGTAGTAGAGTCATTTTCACAATGTTGATTCTTCCAATCCAAGAACATGGTATATCTCTCCATCTATTTGTATCATCTTTAATTTCTTTCATCAGTGTCTTATAATTTTCTGCATACAGATCTTTTGTCTCCTTAGGTAGGTTTATTCCTAGATATTTTATTCTTTTTGTTGCAATGGTAAATGGGAGTGTTTTCTTGATTTCACTTTCAGATTTTTCATCATTAGTATATAGGAATGCCAGAGATTTCTGTGCATTAATTTTGTATCCTGCCACTTTACCAAATTCATTGATTAGCTCTAGTAGTTTTCTGGTAGCATCTTTAGGGTTCTCTATGTATAGGATCATGTCATCTGCAAACAGTGACAGCTTTACTACTTCTTTTCCGATTTGGATTCCTTTTATTTCCTTTTCTTCTCTGATTGCTGTGGCTAAAACTTCCAAAACTATGTTGAATAAGAGTGGTGAGAGTGGGCAACCTTGTCTTGTTCCTGATCTTAGTGGAAATGCTTTCAGTTTTTCACCATTGAGGATGATGTTTGCTGTGGGCTTGTCATATATGGCCTTTATTATGTTGAGGAAAGTTCCCTCTATGCCTACTTTCTGCAGGGTTTTTATCATAAATGGGTGTTGAATTTTGTCAAAAGCTTTCTCTGCATCGATTGAGATGATCATATGGTTTTTCTCCTTCAGTTTGTTAATATGGTTTATCACATTGATAGATTTGCGTATATTGAAGAATCCTTGCATTCCTGGAATAAACCCCACTTGATCATGGTGTATGATCCTTTTAATGTGCTGTTGGATTCTGTTTGCTAGTATTTTGTTGAGGATTTTTGCATCTATGTTCATCAGTGATATTGGCCTGTAGTTTTCTTTCTTTGTGACATCCTTGTCTGGTTTTGGTATCAAGGTGATGGTGGCCTCGTAGAAGGAGTTTGGGAGTGTTCCTCCCTCTGCTATATTTTGGAAGAGTTTGAGAAGGATAGGTGTTAGCTCTTCTCTAAATGTTTGATAGAATTCGCCTGTGAAGCCATCTGGTCCTGGGCTTTTCTTTGTTGGAAGATTTTTAATCACAGTTTCAATTTCAGTGCTTGTGATTGGTCTGTTCATATTTTCTATTTCTTCCTGATTCAGTCTTGGCAGGTTGTGCATTTCCAAGAATTTGTCCATTTCTTCTAGATTGTCCATTTTATTGGCATAGAGTTGCTTGTAGTAATCTCTCATGATCTCTTTATTTCTGCAGTGTCAGTTGTTACCTCTCCTTTTTCATTTCTAATTCTATTGATTTGAGTCTTCTCCCTTTTTTTTCTTGATGAGTCTGGCTTGTGGTTTATCTATTTTGTTTATCTTCTCAAAGAACCAGCTTTTAGTTTTATTGATCTTTGCTATTGTTTCCTTCATTTCTTTTTCATTTATTTCTGATCTGATTTTTATGATTTCTTTCCTTCTGCTAGCTTTGGGTTTTTTTTGTTCTTCTTTCTCTAATTGCTTGAGGTGCAAGGTTAGGTTGTTTATTCGAGATGTTTCCTGCTTCTTAAGGTGGGCTTGTATTGCTATAAACTTCCCCCTTAGAACTGCTTTTGCTGCATCCCACAGGTTTTGGGTCGTTGTGTCTCCATTGTCATTTGTTTCTAGGTATTTTTTGATTTCCTCTTTGATTTCTTCAGTGATCACTTCATTATTAAGTAGTGTATTGTTTAGCCTCCATGTGTTTGTATTTTTTACAGATCTTTTCCTGTAATTGATATCTAGTCTCATGGCGTTGTGGTCAGAAAAGATACTTGATACAATTTCAATTTTCTTAAATTTACCAAGGCTTGATTTGTGACCCAAGATATGATCTATCCTGGAGAATGTTCCATGAGCACTTGAGAAAAATGTGTATTCTGTTGTTTTTGGATGGAATGTCCTATAAATATCAATTAACTCCATCTCGTTTAATGTATCATTTAAAGCTTGTGTTTCTTTATTTATTTTCATTTTGGATGATCTGTCCATTGGTGAAAGTGGGGTGTTAAAGTCCCCTACTATGAATGTGTTACTGTCTATTTCCCCTTTTATGGTTGTCAGTATTTGCCTTATGTATTGAGGTGCACCTATGTTGGGTGCATAAATATTTACAATTGTTATATCTTCCTCTTGGATCGATCCCTTGATCATTATGTAGTGTCCTTCTTTGTCTCTTCTAATAGTCTTTGTTTTAAAGTCTATTTTGTCTGATATGAGAATTGCTACTCCAGCTTTCTTTTGGTTTCCATTTGCATGAAATACCTTTTTCCATCCCCTTACTTTCAGTCTGTATGTGTCTCTAGGTCTGAAGTGGGTCTCTTGTAGACAGCAAATATATGGGTCTTGTTTTTGTATCCATTCAGCCAATCTGTGTCTTTTGGTGGGAGCATTTAGTCCATTTACATTTAAGGTAATTATCGATATGTGTGTTCCTATTCCCATTTTCTTAATTGTTTTGGGTTCGTTATTGTAGGTCCTTTCCTTCTTTTGTGTTTCTTGCCTAGAGAAGTTCCTTTAGCAGTTGTTGTAGAGCTGGTTTGGTGGTGCTGAACTCTCTCAGCTTTTGCTTGTCTGTAAAGGTTTTAATTTCTCCATCAAATCTGAATGAGATCCTTGCTGGGTAGAGTAATCTTGGTTGCAGGTTTTTCTCCTTCAACACTTTCAATATGTCCTGCCACTCCCTTCTGGCTTGCAGAGTTTCTGCTGAAAGATCAGCTGTTAACCTTATGGGGATTCCCTTGTGTGTTATTTGTTGTTTTTCCCTTGCTGCTTTTAATATGCTTTCTTTGTATTTAATTTTTGACAGTTTGATTAATATGTGTCTTGGCGTATTTCTCCTTGGATTTATCCTGTATGGGACTCTCTGTGCTTCCTGGACTTGATTAACTATTTCCTTTCCCATATTAGGGAAGTTTTCAACTATAATCTCTTCAAATATTTTCTCAGTCCCTTTCTTTTTCTCTTCTTCTTCTGGAACCCCTATAATTCGAATGTTGGTGCGTTTAATGTTGTCCCAGAGGTCTCTGAGACTGTCCTCAGTTCTTTTCATTCTTTTTTCTTTATTCTGCTCTGCAGTAGTTATTTCCACTATTTTATCTTCCAGGTCACTTATCCGTTCTTCTGCCTCAGTTATTCTGCTATTGATCCCATCTAGAGTACTTTTAATTTCATTTATTGTGTTGTTCATTGTTGCTTGTTTCATCTTTAGTTCTTCTAGTTCCTTGTTAACTGATTCTTGCATTTTGTCCATTCTATTGTCCATTCTATCTCCAAGATTTCGGATCAACCTTACTATCATTATTCTGAATTCTTTTTCTGATAGACTGCCTATTTCCTCTTCATTTGTTAGGTCTGGTGGGTTTTTATCTTGCTCCTTCATCTGCTGTGTGTTTTTCTGTCTTTTCATTTTGCTTATCTTACTGTGTTTGGGGTCTCCTTTTTTGCAGGCTGAAGGTTCGTAGTTCCTGTTGTTTTTTGTGTCTGTCCCCAGTGGCTAAGGTTGGTTCAGTGGGTTGTGTCGGCTTCCTGGTGGAGGGTACTAGTGCCTGTGTTCTGGTGGATGAGGCTGGATCTTGTCTTTCTGGTGGGCAGGTCCACGTCTGGTGGTGTGTTTTGGGGTGTCTGTAGACTTATTATGATTTTGGGCAGCCTCTCTGCTAATGGGTGGGGTTGTGTTCCTGTCTTGCTAGTTGTTTGGCATAGGATGTCCAGCACTGTAGCTTGCTGGTCGTTGAGTGAAGCTGGGTGCTGGCGTTGAGATGGAGATCTCTCGGAGATTTTTGCTGTTTGATATTATGTGCAGCTGGGAGGCCTCTTGTGGACCAGTGTCCTGAAGTTGGCTCTCCCACCTCAGAGGCACAGCACTGACTCCTGGCTGCAGCACCAAGAGCCTTTCATCCACAGGGCTCCTTAATTTGGGATGA
This sequence comes from Aethalodelphis obliquidens, assembly GCF_003676395.1. Classification (NCBI taxonomy): domain Eukaryota; kingdom Metazoa; phylum Chordata; class Mammalia; order Artiodactyla; family Delphinidae; genus Aethalodelphis; species Aethalodelphis obliquidens. The sequence continues at coordinate 35,720,407 of NW_020837958.1, forward strand.
TTCGTTGTCTATTCAGGTATTCCACAGATGCAGGGTATATCAAGTTGATTGTGGAGCTTTAATCCGCTGCTTCTGAGGCTGCTGGGAGAGATTTCCCTTTCTCTTCTTTGTTCTCACAGTTCCCAGGGGCTCAGCTTTGGATTTGGCCCCGCCTGTGCGTGTAGGTCGCCGGAGGGCGTCTGTTCTTTGCTCAGACAGGACGGGGTTAAAGGAGCCGCTGATTCGGAGGCTCTGGCTCACCCAGGCCGGGGGGTAGGGAGGGTCACGGAGTGCGGGGCGGGCCTGCAGCGGCAAAGGCCGGCGTGACGCTGCAGCCTGAGGCGCGCTGTGCGCTCTCCCGGGGAGCCGTCCCTAGATCCCGGGACCCTGGCAGTGGCGGGCTGCACAGGCTCCCCAGAAGGGCGTGTGGCTAGTGACCTGTGTCGCACACAGGCCTCCTGGCGGCGGCAGCAGCGGCCTTAGCGTCCCATGTCCGTCTCTGGGCTCCGCACTCTTAGCCGCGGCTCGCGCCCGTCCCCGGAGCTCTCTCAAGCAGCGTTCTCAATCCCCTCTCCTCGTGCACCAGGAAACAAAGAGGGACGTAAAAGTCTCTTGCCTCTTCGGCAGCTCCAGACCCCTCCCCGGACTCTCTCCCGGCCAGCCGCGGCGCACCAACGCCCTGCAGGCTGTGTTCACGCCGCCAACCTCAGTCCTCTCCCGGCGCTCCGACAAAAGCCGGAGCCTCAGTTCCCAGTCCCGCCCGCCCCGGAGGGTGAGCAGACAAGCCTCTCGCTGGTGAGTGCCGGTCGGCCCGATCCTCTGCGCTGGAATCTGTCCACTTTGCCCTCCGCACCCCTGTTGCTGTGCTCTCCTCCGCGGCTCCCAAGCTCCCCCACTCCGCCTCCCGAAGTCTCCACCCGCGAAGGGGCTTGCTAGTGTGTGGACACTTTTCCTCCTTCACAGCTCTCTCCCGCTGGTGCAGGACCCGTCCCTATCCTTTTGTCTCTGTTTAGTTTTTTCTTTTGCCCTAACCAGGTACGTGGGGGGTTCCTTGCCTTTTGGGAGGTCTGAGGTCTTCTGCCAGCGTTCAGTAGGTGCTCCGTAGGAGTTGTTCCACGCGTAGATGTATTTCTGGTGTATCTGTGAAGAGGACGGTGATCTCCGCGTCTTACTCTTCCGCCATCTTCCCGGAAGTCGTTACTCCTTTTCAAAATTTTTAGACTATTCTAGGTTAATTGCATTTCCAAATACATTTGGAAAGTTCAGCTTGTTGATTTCTAATTTATAAAAAGTGTGTTGGGATTTTGATAGATACTACATTTAATCTATATATCAGTTTGGGTAAATTAACATCTTAACAATATTGAGTGTTCTAATCCATGAACACGGTATATCTCTCCATTTATTTAGATATTTAAAAATTTTCTCTCAGTAATATTGTTAGTTTTCCAAGTACAGATCTTGTACATATTTTCTTAAATATATGCCTAAATATTTCATGTTATTGTTAATCATACTTTAAAATATCATTTTCCAACTGCTTGTTGCTTGTATCTAGAAATGCAATTTATTTTTGTATTTTGACTTTGCATCCTGCAATTCTGCTAAGCTAGTTTATTGATTTTACTAGTTTCTTTTCTATGTTCCTTAGAATTTTCTGTGTACATGATTAGGTCTTCTGCAAATAAAAACAGGTTTTTTTCCCCCCATTCTTTAACCACTGGTTGTTCACTGATTCTCTTTATCAGATTTTAAAAGTTCCCATTTGTTCCTAATTTTCTTAAAGTTTTTAACGTGAACATGGTGTTGAATTCTGTCAAATATTTTTCTAGAGCTATTAATATCATCATATGGATTTTCTTGTTTATTCTGTTAATGTGGTGAGTTATATTATTTGATTTTCACATGTTGCTTTCCTGGAATAAACCTCACTTGGTCATAATGTATTACCATTTTTATACATTGCTGTACTCAATTAGCTAAATTTTTTTTGGAAGCTACTTACATCTATCTTTGTGAGGCATATTGGTCATTAGTCTTCTTTTCCTAAATGGCTTTACCTGGTTTTAGTACTGTATCATGGTAACACTAGCCTCATAAAATGTCCTCCTTTCTCCTTTGTTTTCTGGAAGAATTTGTGCAGGACTTGTGTTATTTCTTCCTTAAATATTTTGTAGAATTCAACAGTGAATCCATCTGAGCCTTGGAGTTTTCTTTTTGGAAAGATTTTCAATTATGAATTTAAGTTTTAATAGATATAGGAATATTCAGATTTTCTACCTTTTTCTTATGTCAGTTTTGGCAATTTATATCTATCAAGGAATTTGTCCCTCTCATCTAAGTTGTCTAATTTATTCAAATAAAGTGGTTCATAATATTCACATGTTACTCTTTTAATGTCTGCAGTATCTGTAGTGATATTCCTTCTTTCATTCCTGATATTAGGAATTTGTGTCACATTTTGCTACTTCTTGCCAGGTCTGGTCATTTCTTTATTGGATGCTAGATATGGTAAATTTTATGTTGTTGACTGAGTGAATTTTCTTGTCTTTCTTTAATGAATGTTGAGCTTTGTCCTGGTAGGCAGTAAGTTATTTGGGGTTCAGTGTGACACCTTCAAGCCTTGTTTATAAGGTTTCTAAGGGTAAGTCTAAGTTAGCATTTATTATAGGGCTATTTTACAGTAAAACTAAGGTGTGGCCTTTTGGGGTTCTATTGATGTCCCAAGTGATCAACAAGGTCTTTGCAGTCTGGCTGGTGGGAACTCTATGGTCCCGGCCCTGTGTGAACTGTAAGAACTATTCAGGTCACAGCTTCCTGGTTACTATTTGCCCAATCTTTGAAGTTTCACCCTATGTATAAACACCCTGGGACTTCCCTCGTTCTCCAGTGGGTAAGACTCCACGCTCCCAATGCAGGGGGCCCAGGTTCAATCCCTGGTCGGGGAACTAGATCCTGCATGCATGTCGCAACTAAGAGTCCGCATGCTGCAACTAAAACCTGTTGCAGCCAAAATTAATAAATAAGTCTTAAAAAAAAAAAGATTACACTCCTGCTCCTTGTTTGAAGTCAGAAAACAGTTGTTTCATATATTTTGTCCAGTTTCTAGTTGTTTACAGCAGGAAGTGTTCACTGTTACTCCAACATGATTGGAAACAGAAGACTCTCTGTGCAATTTTTAGCTACTATGGACAGGTGAATACTCTCTTTATCACATAAAGTAGTCAGGATAACCATGAGGACCAAAAGAGAAATCACATATCAGGATTATTATTTTAATTCACAGGGGAAATTTTCCTTTTACCTGCTCACTCATAATGTGGGGGAAATATGCTACTTACTTTGCACAGTCCTTTTATATGCAGATCAAGCCCAACAAGCAGATTGAAGGGTGGAAAATAGAATACATGTGAGTTAGCTTTGGCCCCAGTAACCAGAAAACTCTGACCTGAGGTCAGATTACCCCATTCGTTGGGAAGGAGGTCTGTGGTTGGTTATTTGGTAGACTTCATTTTCCAGGAAGGCAGTCTAATGGAGAGCTGACCCAGAAAGACCTAGCTTTTAGATGGCAAAAATTATTCCAGTTAGTCATAGAGCTTCAATACCATATGGTTTAGTAGAAGGAGCATTAGTGTCAAAGACAAACAGACTTGGGTTGAATCTTGAATTTTGTTTTTTTTAATTTACTTATTTTAGTTATTTATTTTCAGTTTTGTTGGTTCTTCATTGCTATGCGCGGGCTTTCCCTAGTTGCAGCGAGCAGGGGCTACTCTTCGTTGAGGTGCGCAGGCTTCTCATTGCGGTGGCTTCTCTTGTTGCAGAGCACAGGCTCTAGGCACGCGGGCTTCAGTAGTTGTGGCACGTGGGTTCAGTAGTTGTGGTGCATGGGCTTAGTTGCTCCATGGCATGTGGGATCTTTTGGGACTAGGGCTCGAACCTGTGTCACCTGCATTGGCAGGCGGATTTTTAACCACTGCACCACCAGGGAAGCCCCAGACTTGGGTTGAATTTTGACTCTACATCTTCCTAGTTTTGACATGACTGAGGACCTCAGGTTTTTTTTGTTTTTTTTGCTGTAAAATAGGAATTTTATCATTAGATTGTTGTAAGGTCATGTATATCAAGCAATTAGCACAAGCCCTGCACACAGGGTACACAGAGTACAAGTAACTCAGCTAATGGTAATTTGAATAGACACCTCACCAAAGAAGATGCACAGATGGCAGATAAGTATATGAAAAGATGCTCAACATCATATGTCATTAGGGAATTGCAAATTAAAACAACAACAAGGTGCCACTGTACAACTATTGTTGTATATGGCTAAAATCCAAAACACTGACAACACCAAATGCTGACAAGAATGTGGAGCAACAGGAACTCACATTCACTGTATGGCAATGCAAAATAGTACTGCCACTTTGAAAGACAGTTTGGCAGTTTCTTACAAAACTAAACATACACTTACCATATGATCCAGCAATCACAATCTTTGGTATTTACCCAAATGAATTGAAAACTTATGTACAAACAAAAATCTGTACATGAATGTTTATTGTAGTTTCATTCATAATTGCCAAAACTTGGAAGCAACCAAGATGTTTTTCAATAGGTGAATGGATAAACAAACCAACAGTAAATCCATGCTGTGGAATATTACTCAGCAATAAAAAGAAACAGGCTATCAAACCACAAAAGATATAGAGGAAGCTTAAGTGCCTATAGTTAAATGAACAAAGCAATATGAAAAGACAACATACTATTAATATATGATTCTAACCATATGACATTCTGGAAAAGGCAAAACTATGAAAAAAAGTGAAAAGGTTAGTGGTTGCCAGAGGCTCAGGGGAGAGAGAGAGGGATGAATAGGTAGAGCACAGGGGATTTTTAGGCAGTGAATCTATTCTATATGATACTGTAATAGTGGATATATGTCATTATACATTTGTCAAAATCCATAGGATGTACAACACAAAGAGTGAGCACTAATGTAAACTGTGAATGTCAGTTAATAATATATCAATATCAGCTCATCAGTTATAACAAATGTACCACACTAATGCAAGATGTTGAGGATAGGGGAAACTGTGTGGGGAGAGGTGAAAGGATATATGGGAACTCTCCATACTTGCTACTCACTTTTTCTATTATCCTAAAACTGCTCTAAAAACTAAAGTCAGTTTAAAAATCAATAGTGGCAAAATGATAAAATTATATAAGTGGAGAACAAATTAATGGTTATCAAGGGTTAGAGATGGTGGTGGACAAGGGGGAAAAGAAGTAATGTGACTATAAAGAGGATAACACAAGGGTGATGTGATTATGGAATAGCTCTGTATCTTGATTGCAGTGGTGGCTACATGAATCTACACATTGGATTATATGGCATAGAACTATACACACACACATTGTACCAATGTCAATTTCCTGGTTTTAATATTGTGCTAATGTGAGATGTAATGGGGAAACTGGGTGAAGAGTACACAGGACTTCTGAAGACTAACTTCGCAACTTCCTGGGAATTTACAATTGCATAATAATAAAAAGGTTTTTTAAGAATAAATATCATAACCAAGAGGAGTCTAAGTAAACATGAATGTTAAATGCCATGTAGCTGTACCACAATGTTCAATGCAACACTATTTACAATAGCTAGGACGTGGAACCAACCTAAATGTCCATTGACAGATGAATGGATACAGAAGATGTGGCACATATATACAATGGAATATTACTCAGCCGTAAAAAGAAATGAAATTGAGTTATTTGTAGTGAGGTGGATGGACCTAGGGTGTGTCATACAGAGTAAAGTAAGTCAGAAAGAGAAAAACAAATACTGTATGCTAACACGTATATATGGAACCAAAAAAAAAATGGTACTGATGAACCTAGTTGCAGGGCAGTAATAAAGATGTAGACATAGAGAATGGACTTGAGGACACGGGGTGGGAGGGGGAAGCTGGGGCAAAGTGAGAGTAACATCGACATATATATACTACCGAATGTAAAACAGTTAGCTAGTGGGAAGCAGCAGCAAAGCACAGGAAGATCAGCTCGGTGCTTTGCGATGACCTAGAGGGGTGGGATAGGGAGGATGGGAGGGAGGCTCAAGAGGGAGAGGATATGGGGACATATGTATGCATATGGATGATTCACTTGGGTATACAACAGGAAGTAACACAGTATTGTGAAGCAATTATACTCCAATAAAGACCTATTAATAAAAAAGTGCCATGTAGCATCCTGGATGGGATCGTAGAAGAGAAAAAGGACACTAGGGAAAAACAGGACATCTGAATAAAGTATGGACTTTAGTTAATAATAATACATCCATAGGGCTTCCCTGGTGGCGCAGTGGTTGAGAGTCCGCCTGCTCATGCAAGGGACACGGGTTCGTGCCCCGGTCCGGGAAGATCCCACATGCCGCGGAACGGCTGGGCCCGTGAGCCATGGCCGCTGAGCCTGCGCATCCGGAGCCTGTGCTCCGCAACGGGAGAGGCCACAGCAGTGAGAGGCCCGCGTACCGCAAAAAAAAATAAAAATTAAAATTAAAATAAATAAATAATACATCCATAGTGGTTTATTAGTTGTGACAAATGTACCATACTAATGTAAGATGTTAATAATAGGGGATTAGATGTGGAGTGTAAGGGAAATCTCTGTTCTATCTTTGCAGCAATTCTGCAAATTAAAGTTATTCAAAAATAAAAAGTTTATTTAAAAATAATAAATAGGGCTTCCCTGGTGGCACAGTGGTTGAGAGTCTGCCTGCCGATGCAGGGGACGCAGCTTCGTGCCCCAGTCTGGGAAGATCCCGCATGCCGCGGAGCGGCTGGGCCCGTGAGCCATGGCCACTGAGCCTGCGCGTCCAGAGCCTGTGCACCGCAACGGGAGAGGCCACAACAGTGAGAGGCCCGTGTACCGCAAAAAAAAAAAAAAAATAATAATAATAATAATAAATAAATAGTGGCAAGCTAATAAGAACATAAGTCCAAGTACATAATGACATATCCAGAATATATAAAGAATTCCTACAAATCAGGAAAAAAAAAAAAGACGGACAATTAAAAAATCTACAAAAGTCTGGTGGCTTCCCTGGTGGCTCAGTGGTTAAGAATCCACCTGCCAGGGCTTCCCTGGTGGCGCAGTGGTTGAGAGTCCGCCTGCCGATGCAGGGGACACGGGTTCGAGCCCCAGTCTGGGAAGATCCCACATGCCGCGGAGCGGCTAGGCCCATGACCCATGGCTGCTGAGCCTGCGCGTCCGGAGCCTGTGCACCGCAACGGGAGAGGCCACAACAGTGAGAGGCCCACGTACCACAAAAAAAAAAAAAAAAAGAATCCACCTGCCAATGCAGGGGACAACAGGTTCGAGCCCTGGTCCGGGAAGATCCCACATGCCGCAGAGCAACTAAGCCCGTGCGCCACAACTACTGAGCCCGTGCTCCGCAACAAGAGAAGCCAGCGCAATGAGAAGCCCACTCGCCACAACTAGAGAAAGCCCACTCGCAGCAACAAAGACCCAACACAGTCAAAAATAAAATAAATAAATTTATCAAAAAAAAAAGTCTGGGAGTCCCCTGGTGGTCTAGTGGTTAGGATTCCGGGCTTTCACTGCTGTGGCCCTGGGTTCAATCCCTGGTTGTGGAACTGAGATCCCACAAAGCTGCGCAACGTGGCCAAAAAAAAAAAAAAAAAAATTTACAAAAAACTTAGACATCTCACTACAGAGAAAAAGAGTAAAACAAAATGAACAATAAACTTATGAAAAGGTGTACAACATCATTAAAGTCATCAAAGAAATACAAATTAAACAACCATAAGGTAGATTGACCCATGTAAAAAATGTCTAAAATTTAAGTGATTGACAATACAGTGTTGGTGAAGATGTATAATGACTAGAACTCTTATGCATTGCAGGTGGAAGATAACTTGGTACAATCACTTTGAGTAAATGTTTGGCAGTGCCAACTAAAACTAAGCATTCATATGACATTGGATATATATTCTAAAGAAATTAGTGTTTATGTCTATCAAAAGACATGCACAAGAATGTTTGTGGCAGTGTTCTTTGTAATTTCTCAAAACTGGAAATGACCCAAATATCTATTAATAGAATGAATAAATAAATTCATACACTGGGATATTACACTGAAATGAAAAAGGACAAACTATTGATACACACAATATGGAAGAATCTCCCTGAGAATGTTGAATGAAAGAAGTCACACACAGATACAGTATGTATTGTATGACCCCACTTATATTAAATTCAAAAGTATAGGGACTTCCCTGGTGGTGCAGTGGTTAAGAATCCGCCTGCCAATGCAGGGAACATGGGTTCGAGCCCTGGTCCAGGAAGATCCCACATGCCGCAGAGCAACTAAGCCCATGCACCACAACTACTGAGCCTGTGCTCTAGAGCCCATGAGCCACAACTACTGAGCCCACATGCCACAACTACTGAAGCCTGCACACCTAGAGCCCATGCTCCGCAACAAGAGAAGCGACTGCAATGAGAAGCCTGCACACCGCAATGAAGAGTAGTCCCTGCTTGCCACAACTAGAGAAAGCCCACATGCAGCAGCAAAGACCCAATGCAGCCAAAAGTTAAATAAATAAATAAATAAAATTTGAAAATAAATAAATAAATTCGTGCACTGGAATACTACACTGAAATGAAAAATAACAAACTATCGATATACACAATATGGAAGAATCTCCCTGACAGTGTTGAATGAAAGAAGTCACACACAGATACAGTATATATTGTATGACTCCATTTATATTTAAATTCAAAAGTATAGGGACTTCCCTGGTGGTTCAGTGGTTAACAATCTGCATTCCAATGCAGAGGACAGGGGTTGGATTCCTGGTCGGGGAACTAAGATCCCACATGCCGCAGGGCAACTAAGCCCAAGCACCACAACTAGAGAGCCCGTGAGCTGCAAAGAAGAGCCTGTGCGCTTCAGTGAAAGATCCTACATGCCACAACTAAGACCCAATGCCGCCAAATAAATAAATAAAATTTTTTAAAAATTCAAAAGTATACAAAACTAATCAATGGTTGTAGAAGTGAGAATAGTGGTTACCCCTGAGGATACTGACAGGGAGAGGGAAAAAGAAACCTTCTGGGATGATGGAAATATTCTATGTATTGGTTTGAATGGTGGTTACAACAGTTATATACACAAGCAAAACTTATCTATCTCTTCACTTAAGATTTGTGCACTCTATTATATATGTTATGCCTCTATTAATCTTCCCTGGCAGTCCCCTGGTTAGGACTTGGTGCTTTCACTGCCAGGGCCCAGGTTCAATCCCTGGTGTGGGAACTAAGATCCTGCAAGCTGCGCAGCACAGCCAAAAAAAAAAAAAAGAGAGAGAGAGAAATAATAACATTCACCTATGTCAACCACAGCCAACTAGAGAAGATAATAGAAAATAACATACGACTCACAATAACACCATATTGCCTTACCATAAAAACCATAGCATTAAAAGCATGTATGTATGTCACTGGCTCAGAAACAGACAAATAGAGAAATGGAACAGAACCAAAAGCTATAAACTGGACCCTCATATAAATGGGAATTTCATATACGACAAAGGGGACACCTTAAAGTAACTGGAAAAGTACAGGTGGTTTAGTGGGTAGTTTTGGAAAACCTGACTCTTTTTAAGGACAGAAATAAAACTGGATCCCTACCTCACACCATATACATAAGTGGATCCCAGATAGATTACATACAATTTTGAAAAGCACAACTGTAAGGCTAATAGAAAAAGTGTAAGAGAATTTTTTTAATTTTATTTAGATGAAGGGAAAGACTTTTAAAATCAAATCCAAAAATGTATCTACATGAAAATAAAGATTTCTATCCTATAAAAGATACAACAGACTAAGTTAATAGAGAGATAGCAGACCCTATAAAGATATTTACCACATCTGAAACCCACAGAGGGGAACTTCCCTGATGACACAGTGGTTAAGACTCCATGCTCCCAATGCAGGGAGCCTGGGTATGATCCCTGGTCAGAGAAATAGATCCCACATGCGTGCCACAACTAAGAGTTCCCATGCCACAACTAAGGAGTCCACCTGCTGCAACTAAGACCCAGCACAACCAAATAAATAAATAAATAATTTTAAAAAAGAAGTGTCCAAAAGTATTTGATTGATTGAACCAAACGCAGTACTCAGTGACGGTAAGGACAGTCTCCTGCGTGAGATACTAGATTGCCCTACTTGTAAAAAATAAAATGAAATAAAATAAAACCCACAGAGGGTTATTATCAAGTATATATGTAGAATTCCTTCAAATCAGTACAACTAAGACTCCAAAGAAAAATGGAAATATATTACTTAGAGGCAATTCATAGAAGGGGAAGCTTGAATTGCTAAATGGGATATAAAGAAATGCTCAAGGTCACAAGTAATTAGTGAAACATAAAACAATGAAATACCATTTTTATTCCACTGGAATGACAAAAAATAAAGTTTATAATACCAAGTATTTACAAGTGTATGGGAATATTGGCACTCTTGTCCACTGCTTATGAAAATATAAACTGATTCAACTATTCTGGAAAATAATCTGTTAGTATTTACTTAGCAAAATCAAATAATGCTTACACACTATAAGGCAGTACTCCCAGTCCTAGGTCTACATTTCAGATCATATTCTTCATGGCTTTTTGTTTTAAGGGGAAGTAGGAGGGAACCCAGATATCTATCATTAGGGCAGTGGAAAAGACAAAAGTAGTAAATTCACACCTTGGAACACTATGCTGCAGTTAAAAGCAACAGTCTCAGTGCACCTATAGCAATATGAACAGATCTGAAAAACACAGTGTTGTGTGAAAAAGGAAGCAACTTTATGAGATTCATAGCATAATGACATTGATGTAAATTACAAACCTATACACATGCCACTTCTGACCATAATAAAGTAACTACAGGAATAGCCATCTCACTGTAAACAACTATAAAATTGGGAATTCCCTGGTGGTGCACTCTACGCTTCCACTGCAGGGGCAGAGTTTCAATCCCTGGTTGGGGAACTAAGATCCCCACAAGCCATGCGGTAGAGCCAAAAAAAAAAAAAAAAAAAAATTGGATAAAATATATGAAGCATCCATTTTGAGGAAAAGGAAAAGAAAAAAGTATAAGACTGTGATCCCCAAGAGAAAGGGAACTTACAAAGTGAGCCCCATGATTGTCCATCTATCTGTCTTTTTTTAAAAATTTATTTTATATTGAAGTATAATTGAATTACAATGTGTTAATTACTGCTGTGCAGCAAAGTGACTCAGTTATACATATATAAATATTCTTTTTCATATTCTTTTCCACTTGGTTTATCATAGGATATTGAATATATTTCCCTGTGCTGTACAGTAGGACCTTGTTGTTTATCCATTCTATACATACAAGTTTGTATCTGCTAATCCCAAACTCCCAATCCAACCCTCTCCCACCCCTTGGCAACAATCAGTCTATTCTGTCTGAGGATAATTCCTAACTACAACTTAAGGAAGAGGGTTCTGGAAGAACACCAGATCTGAGGAGGCAGAGATCAGAGTTCAGGACAGGAGAAATTGCTGGAATCATTGGGGTGAGATTTCCTAGAGGAGGGAGCTGTGTAGAGGTGAGCTGTGGAAGTCTGGGTAGTGGTGGTCTCCCATGAGAACATGGCTGAGGATTGTGCTGTACACTCACAGAGTGAGACCATACAAGGCTTGCTAGATAGAAGCTCCCAGGAGCTGGAGAATGGACCAGAGATACTAGAGATCAAGCAGTCTGGGAGTCACTGGAGTTCCAGCCCCGTCAGAGTGAAGAGATCCCATTAAACATCTCTGGACTTCAGATGAGACACTAGAAAATCTGTGCCTTAGGCATAAGGACCATATCTTAAAGAAAAATCTATGCTAGATTCAACTTGATAAAATATAAAAGCAAATCCTCAAAGATGACCCAATATGTTTTTAGGAAATACACATAGAAGAATTTAGCATTAAAGGGGTATCATGTGAGCTGCTCTCACTTCTGAGAATGACTGCATTCTGCCTATAAAATGAGTATCTCTCTAATTAAACTCACTTTCAGGACTTTCCTGGTGGTGCAGTGGTTGAGAATCTGCCCTGGTCCAGGAAGATACTACATGCTGCATAGCAACTGAGCCCGTGCACCACCATGTGCCTGTGCTCTAGAGCCCGCGTGCCACAACCGCTGAAGCCCACGATCCTAGAACCCATGCTCCGCAACAAGAGAAGCCACCACAATGAGAAGCCCGCGCACCACAACGAAGAGTAGCCCCCACTTGCCGCAACTAGAGAAAGCCCGTGCGCAGCAACGAAGACCCAACGCGGCCAAAAATAAATAAATTTATTTTAAAAATAAATAAATAAACTCACTTTCACTTTAAAAATAAATAAATAAATAAATAAAGGGGTATCATGTCTGCAACTTACTCTCAAAAAAGAAATATATGCAGAGAGAATAATAAAGCAAATGTGATAAAATGTTAACATTTGAGAAGTCAGGGTAAAGGGTATATGGGAATTTTTGTACTCTTTTTATAACGTCTGAAAATGAAAATTAAAAATAATAACAAATACAATTTAAAAATTAAATTAAAAGTTAAAAAATAATGAAATAATAACCCATGTTGTCACATTCCCCCACACACACCCGCCCCAAGCAACATAAATTTATTTTCTCATAGCTCTGGAGGCAAAAAGTCCAAGATCAAGGTGTCAGCAGGATTGGTTTCTTCTGAGGCTTCTCTCCTTGGCTTGGAGATGGCTGCCTTCTCACTGTGTCCTCACATAGTGTTTCCTCCATGGACATTGTGTCCCTGGTGTCTCTTTTTGTGTCCTAATCTCTCCTTATAAGGACACCAGTCAAGTTGGATTAGGCCTTGCCCTAATGGCTTCATTGTTTTTTTTTTTTTAGTTTATTTTTGGCTGCGTTGGGTCTTCGTTGTGGTGTGCAGGCTTCTCATTGCGGTGGCTTCTCTTGTTGCAGAGCACAGGCTCTAGCTGCGCGAGCTTCAGTAGTTGCAGCACACGGGCTCAGTAGTTGTGGCTCGCGGGCTCTAGAGCGCAGGCTCAGTAGTTGTGGTGCACGGGCTTAGTTGCTCTGCGGCATGTGGGATCTTCCCGGACCAGGGCTCGAACCTGTGTCCCCTGCATTGGCAGGAAGATTCTTAAACACTGTGCCACCAGGGAAGGCCCCTAATGGCTTCACTTTAACTTCACCTCTTTTAAGGCCCTATTTCCAAATATAGTCACATTCTGGTAGTTAAAGCTTCACCATATGAATTTTGGTGAGGACACTATTCAGCCTGTAACATCCTCAGTCCCGCTTTTTCTTTCCTAATTCCTCCTTGTTTCTTTAAATATTTGAAAAAATTAAAATCACCTATGATCGTGGATTTCTAAATTTATTCTTATAATTCTATCAGTCGGTTTGCATTACATATTTGGGGCTATGCTATTTACGGAGGAACTGAAACTTCTATCATTATGAAATGATTCTCTAGCTCAGTAATTCTTTTCATTAAAGTATATATAAACATATATATATAAAAAAAATTTTTTTTTTTTTTGCGGTACGCGGGCCTCTCACTGCTGTGGCCTCTCCTGTTGTGGAGCACAGGCTCCGGACTCGCAGGCTCAGCAGCCATGGCTCACGGGCCCAGCCACTCCGCAGCATGTGGGATCTTCCCGGACCGGGGCACGAACCCGTATCCCCTGCATCGGCAGGCAGACCCCCAACCACTGCGCCATTCTATGTCCCCTGCCTGTGTGTCCCGAGCTTGTGCTCCGCAACGGGAGAGGCCACAGCAGTGAGAGGCTCGCGTACCGCAAAAAATAAATAAATAAATATCGGGGTATATCTTTGTGATGCCCAGTGCATAGGATATCATGCTGACCTAGATATCGAGTAAAAGCTGGATCTTGCATTCAGCAAACATATATTGAAATTCTACTACGTGCAAACCAGTTCTGGTTCAATGCCATGTTCTTAAAGATAACTGACACCATGAATGAACTAAGACTGAGAAATGGGGAGAAGATAGGCAACGTATCAATAGGAGAAGTAAATAATTAAACACCTATTCTACGCATGGCTTTATGTTTAGCTCTGCTATGAAGGTAACAGAGATGAGATAGTCATTGTATTTACTTCAAGGTACTCATCTAATAGAGGTGATGTTTTTCTATAACAGAGTTGGGAGTGAGAAATATTCTTAAAAGAAGTAGAAATGGGAGCTCCAAGGACAGAGGAAGCCATTACTTGCAGCTAAGATAACAGGATGGAGGAGATGGTGTCCGAGCTGGACTCTGGGTACATAACACTGAGTCGTGCAATAACGAGACCGTGGGGCAGAACATTGTAAACAGAGGAAATGGCAGACGCACAGAAATGGGAGAGCATGATTTGGAGAAGCTGGTAGTTGGGATCTTTGGTTGCAAAGATCATATTACCGGGCTTCCCTGGTGGCACAGTGGTTGAGAGTCCGCCTGCCGATGCAGGGGACACGGGTTCGTGCCCCGGTCCGGGAAGATCCCACATGCCGTGGAGCGGCTGGGCCCGTGAGCCACAGCCACTGAGCCTGAGCGTCCGGAGCCTGTGCTCTGCAATGGGAGAGGCCACAACAGTGAGAGGCCCAGGTACCACAAAAAAAAAAAGATCATATTACCTTAAGTGATAAAGATTTCCTCCAAGGCTATGTGGGAAAATAAAGAAGACAGGAATCTCAATCATGTAGGACTGAGGCCTTGTGGGGGATTAAATTCCATCTGGGAACGGGAAAGTTATACTAGATCCAAGGCAGCTCAAGGGAACAGCTATTTTGTGTGGACACCTCTCTAAGGCTGCGCCGCTGTGTAGGGACGCTCGTTCTGCATCCGTTGCTCCTGCTCCTACTACTTCTCATTTTGCTTCTGGGTACTCAAGACGTCTGTCTACTCCTGCATTATGCTGTGTCATAACTTCTGGTTACAGCCTTTTCTCTGTGTGTCTTTCATCTTCTGACCCTGCCATTAACTAATTGCCTGTCTGGGTCTCAAATTCAATCTTTGCAAGAGAAAATTTGATTGATCTGGTTAATTATTATCATTCCTATTGAACATCTCTCTTGGGCAGTTGGACAGACTATGAATAGACTGGTCAATTAGATGTGGCAAAGTTGACAGAGCCCAGTGGCATAGGACAAGGTGACCTCAGAGCATTGGGAATAGAAGGCACTGCTCCAAAACTGGGAATATCAAGTGAAGCAACTTGGCCTGATCCTAGGTATAGCAAAGAGAAATAAACCTGAGACAAGACAATGATGGCCATAAGTGCCAGGATGAGTCATTTAGATTTATTTGACTAGGCCAGTTGTTCTCAACCTTATCCGACCTCTTTTTGTAATGTCCTCTATGCTATTCTTAAATGAGGTCTATAGATACTATAGTCTAAATACACATATTTTTAAAGAATCAATATAGTGCTTTAACTATAATACAAGGAAGAAATAAAAGGAAAGTGAGGGGGCTTCCTTGGTGGTGCAGTGGTTGAGAATCCATCTGCCAATGCAGGGGACACGGGATCGAGCCCTCGTCTGGGAAGATCCCACATACCGCGGAGCAACTAAGCCTATGCACCACAACTACCGAGCCCGCGTGCCTGGAGCCCGTGCTCCGCAACAAGAGAAGCCACTGCAGTGAGAAGCCCGTGCACCACAAGGAAGAGTGGCCCCCGCTCGCCACAACTAGAGAAAGCCCACGCGCAGCAGTGGGGACACAACACAGCCATAAATAAAAATAAATAAATTTATTTTTAAAAAAGGAAAGTGATTTACAATAAAATAATCTGTATTTTAATATGCAGTTGCTCATGGACAGCTACACTAGAAGTCATAAAGCAGTAGTCAGATGCTTGCAACAACACAAAAGCACAAAATTATACAAGTTCTGGCTACAATTCAGACCAATATAAGTGCGTTGTGTTGGTGACTCAGATGCCATCAACAATATTGGAACCAGTAACGGTAATTTTTTGAAATGATGTCGTCATACCCTAGCATAGTGTCCTATGTACTCAGTTAGATTTAGAGTTTTTTGAGATAAATAAAAAACTTTTCGAAAACAAAAGAGATCCATTCAAGATTTTTAAAAGAGAAGTACCTGGATCAGAATAATCTTCAGGAAGATTTAAGACCCTAAAAGATAATAAGCTTCAAGGTCTGGGTTGTTTTTATATTTGGCTCATCTCCCACTCCTACCCCAGTGCTTATAAGCAGTGGGTACTCAATACATGATTTTGAATTGAATTGATTTGAATCAAAGAATTTCTCCAGCAAAGTGCCCACGGAGCCCTTTTGTATAACATTAGCTTTGGGCAGAGCTCCAGAAAAGCAGCGTTGGCGGAAGAGATTCCCTTACCACAGGGCCCAAAGTTAGTCCTATCTCTATTTCATATGTGCAGGATTCTGGAGTCTGAAATAGAATGTTCTAGGTACAGCTCTATTGCAAAGAAAGCTACATTCTGTCAGATCATCTCAAGATTCACTAGCAACAAGCGCAAGGACCAACAATCACAGAAGTCTTTAACAAAAAATCCATTCTATGTAGCTGGCACACATGTGTTTCAAACTTTGGTTGCCTGTTTGAGGAATGTCTTCATTACCAAGTGTAGTGCCTGGCACATAATAACCACTTAACGAATATATGTTGAATGGATGAATGAATAGCAGCAGTTGAAAACAGTGCCTAAGATAGAAAAATGGAGAAGCAAAATTCTAGTGTATGTTACACCAGAACCACATCCGGGACTCCATTAGTTTTCAGTTTGAAGAACCATCTAACAGACTGACTCAAAAGCAAGCATTTAGGCTACACATCCAAAACAAAACAACAATGAAAAAGTAAGTAATATATGTGCATGGTGACAAAGTAATGCAGAAGAGCCTAAGATGAAAAGTAGCAGCTTCTTCTTTTTTTAAAAAAATAAATTTATTTATTTAAAATTTATTTTTGGCTGTGTTGGGCCTTCGTTGCTGGGCGCAGGCTTTCTCTAGTTGCAGTGAGCAGGGGCTACTCTTCGTCGTGGTGTGCAGGCTTCTCATTGCGGTGGCTTCTCTTGTTGCGGAGCATGGGCTCTAGGTGTGCGGGCTTCAAGAGTTGTGGCATGTGGGCTCTGTAGTTATGGCTCACGGGCTCTAGAGTGCAGCCTCAGTAGTTGTGGCGCACAGGCTTAGTTGCTCCGCGGCAATCCCAGAGCAGGGCTCAAACCCGTGTCCCCTGCATTGGCAGGCAGATGCTTAACCACTGCGCCACCAGGGAAGTCCCAAGTAACAGCTTCTTGATCTTCTCCCCACACCTTTCAGTCTCATTGCCCCAGATAGGTCCAAGTTTCTAAAAGTAAAACTTTGTTCAAAAGATCGTATGACATTATACACCTATTTTCAGCTTAAGCCATTTTCTCTAACTATGAAACTACTGATCTGATTAAGAAGACTTACACATGGAGTTGATTTTCAAATGGTGGGTAAAGTTTGCAAGGAAACACTTATACCATTTCAACTTTGGTAGCCATGGCAGATGCTGTCTGTCATTACTCAGTATAAAGCCATTGTTCTCTTTAATAGCAGAAAGACAATAATATTTATTTATAAGTAAACATTTGTTGAGCATTATGTGCGGGGATTCGAAGCACTCACTTTACAAATATGATCTCATTTAATTCTCACAATTTATGAAGTATGTACTATTATTGTCCCAATTTTTCAGATGAGAAAACTGAGATTGAGGTTAAATAACATGTTCTGAGTCATACAGAAGACAGTAAACAGTGGCACTTGAACACAAACTGCTTGAAGAAAATCTGAAAATGTCTCACAACACAACTCTGAATCCCACTTCTGTCAGACTCCTGGAAAGTTCTGGTCTTTTAAAATGTATACCTTACAGCATTAAAGAAAGGCTGTGATTATCCAAGTGGGATAAAATATCAAGACTATTTGGGAAAATGATGCGAACTCTTAAAAAGAAAATAAGCTTTCCTGTACTGCAATGGTTGGCAGCCACTTTTCCTCATAAGGTTCCTCATTTTGCCCAGTGAGAACGTTTCCAATGGAGGACAAAGGCTGACAATCAGAAACAAGTAAAGAGCAATAAACAACCTACAGTCAATAAAACAACCTACAGGGACTTCCCTGGTGGCACAGTGGTTAAGAATCCACCTGCCAATGCAGGCGACATGGCTCTGACCCCTGGTTTGGGACGATCCCACAAGCCACGGAGTAACTAAGCCCATGCACCACAACTACTGAGCCCGCAGTCCTCAACTACTGAAGCCCGAGAGCTCTAGCACCCACGCACCACAACTACTGAGTCCGTGAGTGGCAACTACTGAAGCCTGCGCTCTAGGGCCCGTGGGCTGCAACTACCAAGCCTGCATGCTGCAACTACTGGAACCCGCAGGCCTAGAGCCCGTACTCCGCAACAAGAGAAGCTACCACAATGAGAAGCCCACGCACCGCAACGAAGAGTAGCCCCCGCTCGCTGCAACTAGAGAAAGCCCGCGCACAGCAACGAAGACACAACACGGCCAAAAAAATTAAAAAATAAAACAACCTACAAGCACACCAACAGGAGGATAGCAGTTTATGTGGTGAGCATAATGCAGTTATTTAAAATAATGATCCTGAAGATCTGTGAGTCATGGACCAATGTTTACATAACGTTACCTGAAAACAGTAAAATAGAAAGTGATAGCTCTATTGCAGCTATGTAAAAATCTCTTCTTTGTGAACATTAAGTAAAGAGAGAAGCAAAAGTAATTGTGGCTTCTGGGGCCACCCTGGTGGTGCAGTGGTTGAGAATCCACCTGCCAATGCAAGGGACACGGGTTCGAGCCCTGGTCCGGGAAGATCCCACATGCTGCGGAGCAACGAAGCCCGTGCACCACAACTACTGAGCCTGTGCTCTAGAGCCCGCAAGCCACAACTACTGAAGCCCACGCACCTAGAACCTGTGCTCCACAAGAGAAGTCACCAAAATGAGAAGCCCATGCACCTCAATGAAGAGTAGCCCCTGCTCACCACAACTAGAGAAGGCCCTCAGGCAGCAACGAACACCCAATGCAGCCATAAATAAATAAATAAATAAATAGTAATTGTGCTTTCTGGTTGAGGGACTGTAATTAGGTGTAATTTCCAACCCCCCATCCCCCAGCAATTTCTATAGTATCATTTTTAACTAAAAAATAAATTTGAGCAAAAACGATAAAGCATAATTTTACTAAAATGGGTTCTGGCCTCACTATTGTAGAAGTGGGGAGAAACAGGAGAAGGACCTTGGGATCACGTTTATCAGGGATCTCTAGAAAGTTCCCTCTGCCACACTCCCATCTTGTTGAAACTGTCTCAGAAACCAAGGTTTATTTTCTCTTGGAATTCTAGAAGTTTTGCTCTTGCATTAAAAAAAAAAAGTGAGTGTTTTGTTTTCATTATTATTTACTAAATTTGGGAACTGGGTCAGGCAAACCAATTCTGTTCCTGGGCATGTCCCTTTGATCTTCAAAATCCACTCAGTCTTTGAGACACACAGCCTGTCTCCTTTCACAGGTCAGGAGCTTCCACTGAAACCTGCACAGAGCATCTGTTGCTTGGGGCGACTTCAAGATGTCAAATTTCGGTCTCAGATTCCAGTCCCGGGGCGGGATATTCGAAAACCTGCGCCTAATCTCTTCTGGTCGGTGGTGCCGGGATGGCTTGGGATCCGCAGGCACAGCCCTCGGCGCAGGCTGCCCGGACGCGGCGCGCAGGAGCCGAAGGTGCGGGGGTCCTGCAGTCGCGCGTCCGCCCTCCACACGGGCCTCCGCGGGCGTGGCCTGCGCTGACTCGGCTTTTCCGGTCAGTGGTGGCTCCCCACTGCCCCGCACGTGCGGCCGCCGAGCGTCACAGCTCACTATGCAGAGCCGCGGGCGGCCGGCGCTCTCCGCGCTGACCGCGTTCCGGCCCCGCTGTGACCAAGCCGCTTCCGCCTCGGGGTCCGTTCAGCTCCTGCAGCCGCTGCCGCCGCCGCCACGCGCCTTCTTCCGCCCGCAGCCGCTGGGCTCTAAGGTCCCGACAGGGCTTGGCAGCTGGATAAAGCATCCCTGAACTCCAGTGCCCTCTGCAAGGCTCTTAGTGAAGAATTGAGGAGCTGAGGCCTCAGGTCGGGAAAACGGCCCTCACCGCGCAGTGCAGAGTGGGTGACTGGGGTTGAGGCAGCGGAGGCCTCGGCAGCCCCATGACCTGCGTTGGAAGCTCACCATAGCTGCTTGCTTGCCGGGTGTGAGACCCCCTAGAGAGTCGCTCAATCTGACCAAATCTCATTTTAAACATGGGCGAGATGGGGATGAGACCATACCCACCTTGGTGGTGTTGGCCCAGCCTAGCAAATAGCGGGAACTCAGCAAATCTAACTTTTTGTTATTATTTCTTTTGAATTTACCTTTTGGATGTAGTTCTCTCTCTCCACGCCACCGCAACCATCTTGCACTTCTTAACATCTCAGTGCAGGGTCACCGCGGGTGACTTCCTAACTGGTTTAGCCACATTCCCATCCGACTCTCACACAATGACCTGGCACATTTTTAAGGCACACTACATTTTTCAAACAGATTGCCCTGCTTCAAGAAAATGGCTCACCTCCCTGTTGTTTTTGGTTTGCGTAGAAAGTCCCTTTTCTGGTATTTAAGCACTAGAGTGTAGCCTGGCTCACCCAAACCCTCATCCCTCCTATAAATATTTATGCTTACTCTTCATCCTACATTGTGGCTCATAGATTCCAGCCCTCTCAGAGCTGGGGTGTGTGTGTGTGTATACTATGTAATAAATGCTCTCATCTAAGTGCGAACAAGAAAGGAAGCAACTGAGAGAATAGAGGGGGATGAGAAAAGGTTTCACGGAGGAAGTAACATATAGGGGTGTGTGTGGTAAGGGCAGTGGCTCGGTGGAGTTTGCCAGCACTGTGATAGATAATATATATATCAGTGTCCTGGTTGGTGTAGAACCCGGACATCAAGTTGGGCTCTGCACTGTTGTGACAGAATGCTTGAAACACCTAGTCCCTTCCCTTGATTTTCTTGGGTCCAGAAGAAGTACGTAAAATTTGAGTTTTTAAAGTTAACATCACCTGATGAAACACAGGCTGTGGAAAGTAATAATGGATTCCTTAAGGGAAAAATCCCCTACTGAAGAAGGAGTTCCCATAGAGGGTGGAATCAGCCACAGGGCCTGAATGTTAGAAAAGGGTGTTTATGAAGATTTTATAAAGCTGTATTTGAACCTGCTCCCCACTCAGTCCTAGGAAGGAGAAGGCTGTGTACTAAAACGGAAACAGCCGACTCACCAGGAGCCCAGGTACCCTTCTGGATGGCTTGCTGAAAGAACTGAATTGTTAGGAACTCAGCTGTGAGATCCCCAATGAAAAGAGCTTTGCATAAGAAAGGGACAGGCATTTGCCTACTGACCAGAGAGAGAAGGGCAGCACAGATCTGCAAGCTGGCAGAGACAGACTCGAGATGGCAGTAGCAGAGAGAGTGGATGCTCCAAGGGACCTCGGCGTTCTAGGACACCTCCGTGACACTTTGCAGGTAGCCCAGGTAGCATTGATTGGGTACTTGGAGAGAAGACAAGGGAGCAAAGTGGTGGCAAGAGGAGCAGTTTACACAGGGACTGCGATTACAGTCGATCTTAAGTTCTTTCTTTTGATGTTTCTGAATTAAAATCTCCATCATGAACATGTTTTAGTATGAGAAAAGGAAACAGGGGACTTCCCTGGTGGTCCAGGGGTAAAAAAATCTGCCTTCCAATGCAGGGGACGTGGGTTCGATCCCTGCTCGGGAAACTAAGATTCCCACATGCCACGGGGCAAATTAGCCCAGGTGCCACAACTACTGAGCCCGCCTGCCTCAAGTAGAGAGCCTGCGTGCCACAAACTACAGGGGCTGCAACTACTTAAGCCCGCGTGCCTAGAGCCCGTGCTCTGCAACAAGAGAAGCCACTGCAATGAGAAGCCCGCGTACTGCAACGAAGACTGGCCCCCACTCGCCACAATTAGAGAAAACCCATGTGCAGCAACAAAGACTCAGCACAAGCAAAAAAAAAAAAAAACAAAAAACAAATACATCATGATACCATTAATATAAATTTAAGAATACACACAATAGGGACTTCCCTGGTGGCGCAGTGGTTAAGAATCTGCCTGCCAAGGCAGGAGACACAGGTTCAAAGGGGACACAGCAACGAAGACCCAATGCCAATGCAGCCAAAAAATATTTTTTTTTAATTAAAAAAAAAAACACACACACAACATCACAGTCCATTGGTGATGGATACATATGTGTTCGCAGATAAAATTACAGGGAATGGAATGGAAAGATGCACACCAAACTCATGGTGGCAGTTTTCACTGGACATTGAGAGCAGAAATGGGACTGAGTGGGAGAGTATGTGGTTAAAGAAGACAATAAAATTATCTATAATGTTTTCCTTCCTTTAAGAAGGTGAATGCAGGGACTTCCCTGGTAGTCCAGTGGTTAAGACCCCATGCTTCCATTTTGGAGGCCGTGGGTTCAATCCTTCATCAGGGAACTAAGATCCTGCATACTGCCCGGCGTGACCAAAGGGAAAAAAATATATATATGAATGCATATCCTGTAATAACCTATAACGGAAAAGAATCTGAAAAAGAATACATATATATACAATATGTATATATACACAACTGAATCTCTTTGCTCTACACCTGAAACATTGTAAAGCGACTATACTTCAATTAAAAAAGAGAAAGGGACTTCCCTGGTGGTCCAGTGGTTAAGGCTCCGCACTTCCAATGCAAGGGGTGTAGGTTTGATCCCTGGTCAGGGAACTAAGATCCCACATGTTGTGCAGTAAGGCCAAATGAATAAATAACTAAAATAACAGATTTAAAAAAAAAAAAAAGAAAAAACGAATGCAAATATGAAGCTTAAAAATTGGTGTTTCTGGGTGGTGGGAAAATGTGTGATTTTTATTTTATTATATTGTTTTTAAATTTTTGATTTCTTAAAAATAAATAACTGTAGGGACTTCCCTGGTGGCACAGTGGTTAAGACTCTGAGCTCCCAATGCAGGGAACCTGGGTTCCATCCCTGGTCAGGGAACTAGACTCCACACGCATGCCACACCTAAGGAGCCCGCCGGCCGCAACTAAGACCCAGCGCAACCAAATAAATAAATAAATAAATAAATATAAAATAAATAAATAAATAACTGTGGAGTCTTTTTTAAAAAAGCAAATTATGCATGACTAAAGAGAGATATAGGTAAAGTTCTATGGGAGCTCAGAATGCAGAGACATTATCAAAGGCAGGGTGGGAGAGAGAGGGGTTCAGAAAAGGCATCTGAACTATGCCTTCAAGGACGGAGAAGATGAAGATAGATGAGAAAGGAAATGTGGAATGGTACTCCAGGCAGAATGAGCAGCATGAAAGAGGCATGGAGACAGGAAAGCAAGGGACTCTTGAGTAGTTGCTTGGCTGGACTAGAAAATACCTGATGCCAAATAGCAGGAAGCAAGGTTTAAAAGATGGCTGCAGCCTCATTCAAAAGGAGCCTTCTATGGGAAATCAAAGAACTTCAGCCTGTTCTGTAGATAGTGGCTTGTCATAACGGGTTTTGGAGTTGGAATGACAGCATCAGGACAGGAAGATTAATCGGGCCATGAAATATAAAATAGTTTGAAATGGAGCAGGACCAGAGGCAGAGAAAGCAGCTAGGAGGAAATGACTATAAGGAGTCTAAGTGAGGGATGAATTCAGGTCCTTCCCCATCACCTCCCCCCAACTCCTTTTTTAAAACAGCTTTACTGATCCTGGTGCCCTTCTGACCACACACAATAGTCTCTGAAATAGTGTTTCTGCCTCTGGGATGATGTTTCCCAACCATTGTTCATGTTCCTGGCTGAGAGTTATAACACGCACTTCTCAGTTACAGTGGTTCACTGAAGCAGGGGTTCTAGGGACATCTGGTTGAAGT
The DNA here is from genome assembly GCF_003676395.1 of Aethalodelphis obliquidens. Lineage (NCBI taxonomy): Eukaryota > Metazoa > Chordata > Mammalia > Artiodactyla > Delphinidae > Aethalodelphis > Aethalodelphis obliquidens. The sequence goes on from NW_020837958.1 coordinate 35,744,453, forward strand.
GTGTAGTTTGAAAGAGGATCCAAGTGATTTCTGATCAATCATAAGTTTCATCTTGTACAAACACTATCCTAAAGCATTCAAAGGTTCCCTTTGTCTCGTTCTATTCGAAGGTTCTATTCCCTGAGAATACAATAGAAGCTCCATGCCTCAGCACCCCACCCCCCACCCCAGGTCTGGTAGCAGCTAACTTCTGCACCTTCTCCTATATGGATACCAACTCCAGCCATGTTGATATGCTCTGTAATTCCATAGGCATAGACATGCATTTTGTCATTCCCCCAACTCTTTTATTTTTCTGGGACGCTCTTCCTCCCAATCTCTGCTTATCAAAAATTCTCTTCACAGTCCAAATTCCACTTGTTCCACGAAGCCTTTTTTGTTCACCCCAGAGGAAATTATCTCCTTCCTCTCAGTTATCAAGGTTTCTACCAGTCACATGACAGCTTATTTTCTCTCTCTTTCTGTCTCTCTCTCTCTCTAACATTATCTCTTCCTCTAGTTAGATTTTGAATCTCTGGAAGTAGTGACCAAGTTTTTTCACTTTTCTTTTTGTTTTTTAAATCCCTCTAAAATACACTAGCCCAGACTTCCCTGGTGGCGCAGTGGTTAAGAATCCGATTGCCAGTGCAGGGGAAACATGTTCGATCCCTGGTCCGGGAAGATCCCACATGCCGCAGAGCAGCTAAGCCTGTGTGCCACAACTACTGAGCCTGAGCTTTAGAGCCTGCGAGCCACAACTACTGAGCCCATGTGCCACAACTACTGAAGCCTGCACGCCTAGAGCCCATGCTCTGCAGCAAGAGGAGCCACTGCAATGAGAAGCATGCGCACCGCAACGAAGAGTAGTCCCCACTCGCCGCAACTAGAGAAACCCGCGCACAGCAAGGAAGACCCAACGCAGCCAGAAGTAAATAAATATAAAATAAAATGGAATGGTTGAATGAATGAAAGAATACATTTTTGAGCACTTTTTCAACTGGCTTTTCTTTGGTGTATTTCCTTCCTGGAGGTTTACCCAGCTGGTAAAGGAAATACCAGTCAGTTTTTTTTGCCAGCTGTATTAGTTTCAAGTAATAGAAAACCAACTCATACTGACTTACACAATAAAAGTAAATCTCTTGATTTATAAACCAAGGAATCCATTGGTGGATTGCTGGCGTTAGGATTGGATCAATGTTGTAACAATTTTTCCTTTCTCTTTCAGTTTTGTTTTCCTCTAAGTTGACTTAGTTACCAGGCAGTCTCTTCCTATGTGGTGTCAAAGATGGCACACAGTAGCTCCAGGTTACATTCTATCAATTTAGTAACCCCAGCAGAAAGCACTTCTTTTCTGATAGGGCGAGTAACATTTCCAGGTAAGACTGTCATTGGCCCAGCTTAGGTCACATGCACATCACTGTAATCACTGAGTCCGAGGAGTGTCATGTTGCTCTGATTGGCCAGGGGGTAAAGCTGGGGTTTGGGTTAACCCTACCAGAATGCTGGATTGAGAATAGGAAAGGAAAAATTATGGTACCAGACCAGAAGGGATGCTGAGCAGGCAAAATAACTGTCCATTAAACACACATTCACTTAACTAGTACTCAGCAGTCTCTGATCCAGGTTGACTGTGCCTGAGTAGAGACTGCAGGTGACTCCATGATCTGTCCTCAAATGACTCACTACACAAGGCTGTTCTGATTTGGTCCCAAGGGTTGCACTGTTCTTCAGAGCAGTTATATAATAAAACATCCTACTCAGGGGAAATGGTTCATGCCTGGCTTGAGTCCTATGATGGCCTAGGGCCACTGAGAGGAAAAGACTGCGATCTGATACCACCAGGGGACACAGTATCATCTGCAATAGTACTGGGCAGGCCAAATCTGCCATTGGGAGGGCACAGGAACAACCAACGAGCAGTAGCATGGGCAAGCAGTTCGTTCCTGGGGCCAAACGGGACCTGACAGGTCTTAATGGGAGAGAGAAAAATTCTGAGACAGGAGATACTCAGGACTTAAGATGAACAGATAAGTCTGGTCAGCAGGTAGCAGGACTCCAGCCACTGGACTAAATTTCAGGGACAGTCCAGTCTCAAGGAGTGGGGAATTGAAAGGGGCACGCGTGTGCCAGTTGCAGGGGGATCAGGACTCGGCAGAGTATAAGGATTGGATCTAAGGCACTAGGCTGAAATCCATGGACTAGGTCTGGAGTCCACAGCAGGGCTGAGTCTCAAGAATAAGACTGAAGGTCAGTTAACAGATAGGACCGGGACGTAAGTGCAGATCAGCAACAGCCTTGGTAAGAACCCGTAGAGTGAGGGATGGAAGTGCCATAAATTCCTCTTGCCTCTGCTGAGAATTCTGTCCAGTGACTAGATTAAGCCTGAGCCTGCAGATGCCACTGAATAGTCTCTCAGCTGAGGGGAAGGAGGGAGACAGAAGTTGGCCCACAACAGGGTCTAACCAAGTAAAAAAAATTGAGACGTGTTCTCATTGGAATGCATAACCTAATAAAAAATCAAATTGAAAAACTTACAGCTGGAATGTATTAAGAAACAAAGACACCTGGAAAGAAATAGATACAATTGTAACAAGATGTTAACTGAGATTTCCCTCTTTTCTTCTTTTCACAGCTTAGAATAATAGATGACAAGTACCCTCATATTATAAGAAGACATGTCAGATGGTGTTTGCATGACTTGCTCAGGGGGTGGCCCCCAGATTGGTTCTGAGATCTGTAGCCTGCCACTCCCACTTTTGGTCTGAGAAAAGATGATCAAGAGGAGAGGTTTAACAATGAGGTATCACCTCACATCTGTCAGAATGGCCATCATCAAAAAATCTACAAACAATAAATGCTGGAGAGGGTGTGGAGAAAAGGGAACCCTCTTGCACTGTTGGTGGGAATGTAAATTGATACAGTCACTAAGGAGAACAGTATGGAGGTTCCTTAAAAAACTAAAAACAGAACTACCATATAACCCAGCAATCCCACTACTGGGCATATACCCTGAGAAAACCATAATTCAAAAAGAGTCATGTACCACAGTGTTCACTACAGCACTATTTACAATAGCCAGGACATGGAAGCGATCTAAGTGTCCGTCGACAGATGAATGGATAAAGAAGATGTGGCACATATATACAATGGCATATTACTCAGCCATAAAAAGAAACGAAACTGAGTTATTTGTAGTGAGGTGGATGGACCTAGAGTCTGTCATACAGAGTGAAGTAAGTCAGAAAGAGAAGAACAAAGACTGTATGCTAACACATACATATGGAATCTAAAATAAAATGTTCTGATGAACCTAGGGGCAGGACAGGAATAAAGACGCAGATGTAGAGAATGGACTTGAGGACACAGTTGGGGGGCAAGGGTAAGCTGGGACGAAGTGAGAGCGTCGCATGGACTTATGTATACTACCAAATGTAAAACAGATAGCTAGTGGGAAGCAACTGCATAGCACAGGGAGATCAGCTCGGTGCTTTGTGACCATATAGAGGGGTGGGATAGGGAGGGTGGGAGGGAGACGCAAGAAGGAGGGGATATGGGGATACATGTATACATATAGCTGATTCACTTTGTTATATAGCAGAAACTAACACAACATTGTAAAGCAATTATACTCCAATAAAGCTGTTAAAAAAAAAAAAAAGAGGAGACGTTTAAAATGTGAGGATTGTTTTGAAGAGAACTAACAGAGCGCTGTGGTTTTCCTCTATCTTTGGTCAAGGGAAAGTAAAGAATAGGGACCTGCCAAGAGGGGAGACTGACATCGTAGGTGGATGTGTGCTGAATGGAAGACATGCCCTGAGGTGGCTGGGACCTGGAGCAGAGTATGGTGAGAGAGTTCTTGGGACAATCTGACCTGAGTCCCCTGAGTTGTGGTGTAGAGAGACTGATACCTTTTCTCACCTGTAGAGCTAGGTGAGAGGCTGGCTGGAGGACCAAAGACGGTAGGTTAAGGGGCTGGGAAGGGAGAGTTGACAGAATGAGTTTGAAAGGCAGTAATAAGAAAGAATAAAATTATTCCTTCCATTGGTTAAAAGGTAAGAAACCTGAGTTCTCCTTTCAGCTCTACCACAAATTAACTGTGCTACCCTAGAAAACCGCTTGATCTCTCTGGATCTCAGTTTTCTCTTCTATAAAAGGAAGAATCAGATTAAACTGTCTCTAAAGTACCCCGAAGGGACCTTCCACGATTTTCCAATTCTATGGGAGTATTAGGCTGAACTCCATGGTGACTTGTGGAGTGGGATGGGTTATGATGGTGCATATATATACATCCCATTACACTATGCCCTAGACATTCAGGTCTTAAAGGTGCAGCATTCTCTTTTTCCCCTGCCCCATCTTCTCTTAACAAGTACTTAAAAGATAAATTATTTTAAATTTTTTAAAAGAAAAAGTAACTCATAATACCACTAACCTGACACATTGCTAATTATCTTTTGGCTAATTCCTTTCCAGATCTTGACCACCTATCTGCATATTTGCCCCAGTTGCAATCACTAGCACATACTTTTTGTGTTCTTACAGAGCCCCCAGTTCAATACACTATGCATGACCAAGAGGAGTAAAAGCTTGGGTGCTTCCAATTATTGCATAATAAGAGCTGGCAAGGAACAAGGTGGCCTTTGATAAGACAGTCTTTTGGGGCACAGAACTACTCTGGTGTGGCCTCTCTTCCTCCTTAAGTCTCCTTCCCCCCTCCCCACCCTCACTTCCTGATCCTTCAGCAACAACAGGAACTCAAGAGGTCCGGTAGAGCTAAGCTAACACAGCCTCTGATCTACATGACACTCACTTTGAGTTTACTTCTGGGCTAGAAATACCAGGTGATCCGTGTAGCAGATATCACAGCAGCCACCAGAGAGTTATGTCAAGCCCCTAAAATCACAGAGAAAACCAATATCAAGGGATATAGAGATGTGCTAGTGATTCTGCTGTTGTTAAGACAGGAGTGAGGGGACTTCCTTGGTGGCACAGTGGTTAAGAATCCACCTGTCAATGCAGGGGACATGGGTTCGAGCCCTGGTCTGGGAAGATCCCACATGTCTGAGCAACTAAGCCTGTGCACCACAACTACTAAGCCTGTGCTCTAGAAGCCACAAGCCACAACTACTGAAGCCCGCGTGCCACAACTACTGAAGGCTGCGAGCCTAGAGCCTGTGCTCCGCAACAAGAGAAGCCACCACAATGAGAAGCCTGCACACTGCAACAGAGTAGCCCCTGCTCACCACAACTAGAGAAAGCCCGCGCACAGCAACAAAGACCCAAAGCAGCTAAAAATAAATAAATAAACAAATAAAATTAAAAAAAAAAAAGACAGGAGTGAGGAGGTGGTCACAGAGGATCAGCAAGGTGATGGCAGTCCACCCACCTTTTATTAAAATTGAAGTATAGTTGATTTACAATGTTTTATTATTTCAGGTGTACGGCATAGTGATTCCATATTTGGATAGAGTATATTCCATTTAAAATTATTACGAAATAGTGCCTACATTTCCCTGTACTGTACAATATATCCTTGTAGCTTATCTATTTTATACATAGTAGTTTGTATCCCTTAATCCAATATCCCTATCTTGCCTCTCCCTCCTCTTTTCCCTCTCCCCACTGTCAACCACTGGTTTATTCTCCATGTCTGTGAGTCTGTTTCGTTATATACATTCGTTTGTGTTATTTTTTTAGATTCCACAAATAAGTGATAACATAGAGTATTTGTCTTTCTCTGTCTGACTTACTTCACTAAGCATGATACCCTCTGTGTCTGTCCATGTTTTTGCAAGACACTCCACCCACCTTAGTGCCAACTCTTGTGTCTCAGTCTCTATGACCTCAGTCCTACTGACAGGAGCACCCCTGAGCCCAGCCCCAGCAAAGTCAAGCTTTTTGGAGAGGTCTTTGTGCATTCTGATCTAGGCAGAGATGGAGATGGTTCAGTCTGGGCCTTGAAATGCTGTTCCTAAAACTTAGTCTGGTATCGTAGAAGCTTTAAGAGCAGGGTGACTAGTAAAGGGCAATGGGCCTAGAGAAGCAGGTAGGTAGGGCTTGGTTCATGGAGTCCCTGGAGTCTGCAGGGGAGGAGGAGTCTCAGATAATTTGCAGCAGGGATGTGTCTTGCTCAGATCTGTTTAAGAAAGATCCCTCTGGTAACAGTGTGGGGAATGATTTGAAAAGGACGACTGGAGCCAGAGACCTGAGCTTATTAAAATTTGGTTAAGACATTACAATTTTTAGAAAAACATAGGATTTAATCATTAGAAGATAAAAAGGACAAAATGCACTAGGTGATAGAGAAACACTATACCCTTGGAGAGCTCCATAGGTAAAATATCTTTCTTTTTTGTTGGGTTGCATTTTTCTTTTTCTTTGGCATTGAACATTTTAAAGAAATATGTGTTTACATTTTTTTTCTGATTACAAAAGCAACCCATAATTACTGAAAATTTTCAAACATTTCAGAAATATTTAATTTAGGAAGTAAAATTTCTACACAATCCCATCCCCCAGAGGTAACAGCTGTTACTAGTAAAATACCTTTCTCACAGTTGGAAATCTTGCTCTTACCAAAGGACTTGACATGCCTCACAACCAGATCTCAAAAGGCAATGCAAAAAATAAAAAAAAAAGGCAACGAAATGCTTGAATTCCCTGAAGAATAAATGATGAAAGATTATTCAGAGCAGAAAAGGTATACAGAAATAAATGGGTGAAAAAGATTAAAAGCTAAAGGATCTAATTCCTAATCATATTTTCTGCTCAGGGGTTCATTTGCCTGAAGCTATCCAGGATGCTTGACTAAGGGGTGGCTAGAGATTACTTCGGTGGAATAAATGAGCTCTAGAAGTTAACCTTCGTTCTTGGTTAAGTATTCATATGTTGCAGTTTTTTTTTCTTTTTAAAAAAATTTTATTAGAGTATAGTTGATTTACAATGTTGTGTTAGTTTCAGGTGTACAGTAAAGTGAATCAGTTATACATATATCCATTCTTTCTTAGATTCTTTTCCCATATGTTGCAGTTTTCCTTTTTTTTATTATTTAAAATATTTATTTATTTGGCTGCATTGGGTCTTAGTTGCAGCACGCGGGATGTTCATTGTGGTGTACAGGCTTCTCTAGGTGTGGCGCATGGGCTCTAGAGCACGTGGGCTTAGTTGCCCCGTGGCATGTGGGATCTTAGTTCCCAGGGACCGAACCTGTGTCCCCTGCATTGGAAGGCGGATTTTTAACCACTGGACCACTAGGGAAGTCCCTGCAGTTTTCTTTTTAAAGTGAAAAGTGCTGTCTTGAGGCTAAAAAGGGTTTCCCATTCCTAGCAGGCCTCTTGACATGGTGGATAGCAAAAGAAAATAATTCAGTATTTTTGTGCCCATTTGTACCTGTCAGAATGGGATAATAACATCTGTCTGCCTCCCCAGGGAGATGATGAGATGATTGATTTCTTCTTTGTTACTTGCTTTTGAAATCAGAGGGAAAAATCTAGACTTAAGGGCCCTTTAAAGGAAAGAACTGTCCTTTCTAGACAATTCTTGGAGAGTTTCTTTAGAAAGAGAGCCTTTCTTGGAATGCATTCTGGGGCTTAATAACTTTTCAGAAATTCTGAACTCTTCAAATGCATATGATAGAAACCCAATTCAAACAAGGTGAAAAAGATAAGGTTATTGTCTCATTCCTCTAAAGCCTGACAAAGGTGGAATTGGCTTCAGGGATACAAGTTCCATCAGGAACTATGATTGGATTTGAGAAATTCTATTTCAGTATCTGCATGTTGCTTGAGTGGAGAAGGTGCATTCTCAGAAGCTGTGGAATGGCCATGTTTAGCCATATGCATGTCAAAACACTGAAAGCTAGGCTTCAAAGACAGGGGATACCAAAACAGCTGTGCAGAGAGAAACAGACATGAGAGATAGTGAGAGAACTAACAGGATCACAGTTCTTGATGGTTTTCCAGATTCTCTTTCCTTTCCCTTTGTATACTGGCTACCTTGGGGCTTTGCTAAAATGCCTTCTCCTTGCACTAGTTTAAAGTGAATTTCTCTTTCTTGCAGCCCAAAGAATTATGACTATTATGATCTGAATGTTTATGTTCCCCCCAGCCCCTACTGTGACACTATTTGGAGGTGGGGCCTTTGAAAGGTGACTAGATTTAAATGAGGTGATGAGTGTGGGGCCTCAATGGTGGGATTAGTGCCCTTCTAAGAAAAGGAAGAAACACCAGAGCTCTCTTTCTCTGCCATGTGAGTAGTCAGCAAGAAAATAGCTATCTGCAAACCAGGAAGAGTCTTCACCAGGAGTTGAATCAGCAGACACCTTGGACTTCCCAGCCTTCAAAACTGTGAGAAATAAATGTCTGTTGCTTAAGCCACCTAGTCTATGGTATTTTGTTATAGCAACCTGAGCTGACTAGGACAATGACTGAGACAACTACTATGAAAATTAGTGATGGCTTTTGCTGTATACTTTCTGCAAGATGTAGAGAAGCATCTTTCTTATACTGAAACTTCCCTCTCAAAGGTCACCAATTTCTAAGTGCAAAACCCAATGACTTCTACTCACTTTTCATTCTTCTTTGCCATGTTGACTGTCTTTGCCTTCTGGAATCTCTCCTCTCTTGGCCTTTGTGATCCCCCCTCAATGGATTCTCCTTTTACTTCTCTGACAGTGCTTTTTCAGTATCCTTCACTGTTTTCTTTTTTCCACTTGCCCTATATAGGTGATCTCTAAGATTCTGTTCTTGGCTGCCTTCTCATCTTGCTCTGCCCTCTTTGCTAAATACATTTATCTACTCCAACGATTTTCTCTTGCACTCATAGGCTGATGACTTCTTCATTTATTATTCATAGCCTTAAAGTTTGCTGAGCTTTAGGTCCCAATTTTTACTCTCCTGGTGAATATCCCCACCTAGATAATGTGCAAACACTGCAAAAATGTCCCAAACTGAACTTCTCCTTTCCTTAACCTGGTCTCAAATTGCTTTTCTAGCCACCAGTCCCTTCCATACTGAACTTCTCTTGCAAGCCACACTGTCTTCTAGTCTCCAGCCCAGCTTTGTAGACTTCCTTTCCGGATACCTCTTCTCTTCTCCCCTAGGCTCCTTTTCTTGGTACTCCCTTCCTACCACAGTGTTGCTCCCATTCTCACTTTCTTGTCTAAATCTTGCCTTGTCCCGGAGCTGGTGGTGGGATGAATAAAAAAAAATAAAAGAATAAAAAAAAATAAAAAATAAAAAGGAATAAAAAAAAAAAGAATTTTACATATATTATCTTGTCTAATCCTCATAATAAGCTTGTGAAGTAGATCCATTACAATCTCCACTGGACACAAGAGGCAACTGAAGCACAGAGAAGTTAATTTGCCTAATTCAGACCCCAGCAGTCCCACTCCAGAGCCAAGCCCCTGACCAACATGCTTTACTGCTTCTTATGCCCTGATAGGTTGAGATTTCTTCATAAACCAGTTACTCACATATGTGGGCCCCATCACATATCAAGACCATATAATGTGTCAGTGCAGAGTTCTCTCTTTTGCTTACTTAAAGAACAAAACCTCTCAAGATACAAATTTCAAGAAATCTTCACTATTCCAAGCAAACTTTGTTGTTGTTTTATTTGTCTGTTTTGGCCACTCCACGCGGCTTGCAGGATTTAGTTCCCTGACCAAGGATTGAACCCGGGCCACAGCAGTGAAAGTGCTGAGTCCTCACCAATGGACGGCCAGGGAATTCCCCAAGCAGACATTTTTAAAGGCAAGACCCACCTGGGTTGTAGGATAAAGGCCAAATTCAATCACCTACCAAGAGGCGTTAAGAGGGCATCTGCCCTAGTCTACTTTTGCCCCATCTCTCACTCTTATGTTTTTCTGTTTTTTTTTTTTTGCGGTACGCGGGCCTCTCACCGCTGTGGCCCCTCCCGTTGCGGAGCACAGGCTCCGGACGCGCAGGCCCAGCGGCCATGGCCCACGGACCCAGCCGCTCTGCGGCATGTGGGATATTCCCAGACCGGGGCACAAACCCGTGTCCCCTGCATCGGCAGGCGGACTCTCAACCACTGCGCCACCAGGGAAGCCCAATATATGTAAAGTTCTTGAACAGGCTAAGCACATAGTAAGCACCCGGTAATTGTGAGGTATTATTATTATTATTTTAAATAAACTTATTTGTTTATTTTTGGCTGCACTGGGTCTTCATTGCTGCGCGTGGGCCCTCTCCAGCTGCAGCGAGTGGGCGCCACTCTTCATCGCGGTGCGTGGGCCTCTCACTGCAGTGTCCTATCCCGTTGCAGAGCACGGGCTCCAGGCACAAGGGCTTCAGTAGTTGTGGCACACGGGCTCAGTAGTTGTGGCTCACGGGCTCTAGAGTGCAGGCTCAGTAGTTGTGGCACACGGGCTTAGTTGCTCTGCGGCATGTGGGATCTTCCCGGATCAGGGCTCGAACCCATGTCCCCTACATTGGCAGGCAGATTCCCAACCATGGCGCCACCAGGGAAGCCCGGTATTATTATTTTTGATTACCACTTTCAAGTATGATGTGGCAAATCCCCATCACCTGTATCTTAATGACATCCTGGGCAGATTCTATGACTTGACAACTAAAACTCAGTTCAGTTTGGTTTAAAATGTCAGTCTCGGAGGCTTCCCTGGTGGTGCAGTGGTTGAGAGTCCACCTGCCGATGCAGGGGACACGGGTTCGTGCCCCGGTCCGGGAAGATCCCACATGCCGCAGAGCGGCTGGGCCCGTGAGCCATGGCTGCTGAGCCTGCGTGTCCAGAGCCTCTGCTCTGCAGCGGGAGAGGTCACAACAGTGAGAGGCCCGCGAACCGCAAAAAAAAAAAAGAAAAAAAAAAAGAAAGAAACAACAAAACCTAAACTGTCAATCTCATGATTGGTTCGAAGCTCTCCACCTGCCCCAGTATAAGCTAGACTTACGGCAGAGGAGATCAGTGGACTTTTTAAAATCCTCCTCCCACTCTAGTGCCCTAGAGGGCAGGTGGAGGCTGAGTCATACCCTGGGACACCTTGTCCCCTTCCCTGTTCTCAGGAAGGGGTCAGAGAGATGGATGAGGCACTCAGAGGTCTTCTCATGTAGCTAGTTGCCTCTTGTTGGAGAGGCATCCCTGAAATTACTGCTCTGGTTCAGTTTTGTCCTGCTACTGCTGTGGCCTCTGATGGAGTGGTAGTCTCGACCCAAATGGGTTCACAATCTCTTTATGCACATGTTCAGTTTTACCCCAGATACCTCTTAAGTGATAGATTACTGAAGCACAATTGGTGCTGGAGAGGAGACTGGAAATGATGCTTGATTTTGTTGTTGTTGTTATTGTTCTGACAAGCAGGGACAGTTTACAATCAGAACAAACTCTTATTTCCCACAGTGCCTGCTGAGTAACCTCCCAGGAAGGATGTGTTATAGAGCTAAGAGTGGCTGAAGCAGATCAGAGACCACAAGGCCAGATGCTGCCCAAAGGGCTTCTGGATTTCAAGTACTTTAAAAAGAGCAAGGGGCTTCTCTGGTGGCACAGTGGTTAACAATCTGCCTGCCAATGCAGGGGACACAGGTTCGATCCCTGGTCCGAGAAGATCCCACATGCCGCGGAGCAACTAAGCCCATGCGCCACAACTACTGAGCCTGCGCTCTAGAGCCCACGAGCCACAACTACTGAAGCCCACTAGCCACAACTACTGAAGCCCGTGTGCCTAGAGCCCGTGCTCCACAACAAGAGAAGCCACCGCAATGGGAAGCCCGCGCACCGCGACGAAGAGTGGCCCCCGCTCGCCGCAGCTGGAGAGGGCCCGTGCGCGGCAACTAAGACCCAACGCAGCCAAAAATAATAAATAAATAACATAAATAAATTTATTTAAAAAAAAAATAGCAACAACCCAAAATAATATTTATTGGATATCTACTAAAGCTAGGCACTTAGTATACATTATCCATTCTATGTGATAAAGATTATTAGCTCCATTTTACAGACAAGGATAGTGAAGGTAAGAGGAATTAAATCAATTGCCATTATTTTGAGGGCCCTGTTTCTTACTTAATTTCTATAGTCAAAAAAAAAATCTAGTTAAGATTTCAGAGAGGCAATATAAACAAAGTCATATTTCAGACATTTAGGAGATAGCTCTGATTGCTAATGTTAATTTTTTTCTGATGCAAATATATGCCTTTACTTTGTGTCAATTCACAAGAGCCATAAAATGTCAATTAAAAAAAAATGTCCGTTTTTGCCATCCTTACAGTTTTTTTCACTACAGAGAACTAAAGAAAAGAATGACCTTATTGTTGTTAAGTTCAACGGGGACTTTTTCTATCCTTTTAAAATGTGTCTTCTCTATTCGTGTGTATCTCTTCACCTTAATTGAACGAACTATTTCATTACTAATTTACATATTTCATTGAATAACAGCGTGTTTTAGGGTGACTCTTCCAAGAGCTATTGAGGAAAATATGTGTAATGGTTAATCTATGATTTGCTAATGACTTTTGACTTCCTTTGATCTCCGATCCAAGTGGTAAAATGCACTGTGTGTGATACACTCACACCTGGTACAGAAACCAGTGCTAAGGGCATAATTAGAAGTTGACAATGGATGTGATAATCCCAATTCATTTTTCTTTTTGGCAAGACAGTAATTGGCTGGAAATTTAAAATTCTCTTTTTAAATCCTTAAACAAATCACTCCTCCGAAGTTTTACGCTTAACCACTACCATCTATCAGCCACCACCTATTCAATTATAAATATGTACAAAAAGCCTGTTGTATACCAGGAACTATTCAAGGTGCTGGAGTACTGTGGTAACCAAGGCAGACAGGGCATTTGCTTTCATGGTGCTTAGGTCTTATCTAGGGAGACAGACAATAAACCAGTAAGTAAAATTTCAGATGCTGCAGTGTGAGGAAAATAAGACTAAATGTCATGAGACAGAGTCATGGGAGGAGGGCAATATTAAATAGGATAGTCAGGAAGGACTGACATTTGACTGAAACCTGAATGATGAGGAGGCAGCTGCTCAAAGATTTGGAAAAGAGCCTCTCAAACCAAGGAACCAGCCGGTGCAGAGGCCTGAGGAAATGTGTGGCAACTTTTAATGTTTTGGGTACTGAGAATGCAGGCCCTCTCTACAATGAACTCCCCGCCCCTGCCCCAGCTCCCCACCACACACACACTGATAAGAACCCAGCAGTAAGTACAGTGAGAGATTGGAATATTTTACTTAACTTCTGGACGGTGAAAGATCTGGTAAGGAAATAAGCAGAAGTCAAGAAGAAAAGGAAGATGAATTGGAACCTGAAAGGCCTACTAAGATTTTTCTATCATTAAGGTGGATTCTAGGAAATGTAGTTTTGTTGATTCAATAAAGTTACTGACTAGCAAGGAATCCACCCTAAGTCACTCTTCTTCTATGCTTAGTGCATCACTCTATTTATAACTAAATGTTTCCTGAAGTAAAATAGAAAACAGCCACTTTGTTCCCTGTATTTATGCTTCTCAACAGAGATCCCATAGTAGATTTTCTTACATTTGTGGTAAACTATTTTTAACCATGCATCAAGGCAATATAAATAGTTTTCATGTGATTATGTCTTTGGAAGTCTGGCACAAAATGTGATTTCACTTAGAGAGTGTGGTGTGACAGCTGTAAATCGTCACATCCCAGCTTAATGCTTCAATATTGTATTTTCAGTGTGACTGAATGGCTGGCTTTTTCCGGCTTTGACTGCCTTTTCTATAGAGAAGCTGGCACTCAGACAAATCCCCTGAGACACTCTCACAAAGAGATGCTGACAGATGTCTGTCTCTCAGAGGTTCTAACTGGGCAATATTCCATGCAGACATGCTGGGCATGAGCGTGGGTGTCTGTGTCTGTTGGCCTATGGGACAGTCTTCTCATTCTGTCTTGCCAGCAGCCAAAAGGCATGGAGAGCCCTTTGGGATGGGAGTTCTGCCCTGGGGCCAGCATGCTCAGGTAGAATGGCACTGAGCCAGTTTAACAGGGCAAGGAGTCTTATTCAAGAAAGCCAGAAGTAGTGCAGCAGGCTGGAGAATCAAACCTTTCTCCTCATTATATGGTTGGGTCATAGATAAGTGCTTAATAAATAATTGGTTCCTGTTCAGGCACTCTCCTCGATACGTGTGATATACAGATGCTTAACTCAAGGAACTCACCCTAACTTGTTCAGGGAAATAGCCTATAGCAGCCAACTCTTTTTTTAGCCACTCCACCCCAACTCCAAGACTGCTTACAATTCATTCAATGAATTTTCAAGTAGTTGTATCAAGTACTTTCTTCTATGCCAGGCATTGTGGTCTGCTTAAGATAAACAGAAATAAAAAGATTGTTCTAGGATTAATATTATATACACAAAAATGTTATAATGGTTATCTTGGGAGAGTAGAATTAGATGGAGATATGGACAAAGACTCAAATTTTACATTTTGAACTTTACTATTTGAACTTTTTGTAACATTTTTTTGGCAGTGATTATTTTTTGTAACTCAACTAAAATCTTCTGTTTGTGCCAGGCACCCTTCTGAGCTTTGAGAAGACAGCAGTGAATGAAGCAGAAAAAGTCCCCTGTCCTCAAGGAGCTTACATCCCAATTGGGGAGTAATACAAAACAAAAAACCTATACAAATGTGCTATTATAATATAATAAGTGACGACATGGCCCATGGAAAAAATAATTTTTAAAACTAAAAGTGTTCAGTTTTAAAAGTTATTCTATTCTGACTTGTTCAGATAATCTTGACTCTTTAGAGACCAGGATTCTTTACTGGCCTGGGCAAATAGCAGCACTGAGAGAAACGGGCCAGAGGGCCAAGCCTCAAAGCCTTGAACCATTCGGACTCCTGCCAACACTCTCTCCATCCAGCACAAATGAAAAGGCAGTTTGAGATGCCTGCGTTCTTTTGGCACAAGAGTGATGTCAATCCAGAGAATTTGACCTGGCTGGTTGTTCTTGACTGGAGCCCAGCCCTTTTCTCACTCAGTTTGGGGCCAGAGCTCACTGCTGTGCCAGTATGTGAAGGTGCCGACCCTGCCTACCCCACATACATAGCCTGCTTCTTCTTTCCAGCTTTACCAGCTGGTTTCCATTGGCTTCTGGCCTGCCTTGTCTGACAGCTGCCTGAACATTGGGACTTAAAAATTAGTTCTAAATGCCTGAGTCCAGCCACCACATTCCAACCTATTTCTAGGACAACATCTTCTTTCTTTGGCTCCCTGAGAAACTACTCTTCTTTTTCTGTTTCTAAACTGTTTCCATTCCTAGTTCAGGCTGAGGTCTCCTCACCTGGAAGTATAAAACTTAGGGGTTCCAGTTCCTGCTCATAGCCAAGGAGAAGATGCTGTTTTCACTAAATTCCTCTAGTCAAAGAAGAGGTAAGACTTGATATGATATTAAAGAAACACAATAAAAATTGTATGCATACTAACATTACGAACATTTAAAAAATCTTCTTTGTTTTTATTCCAATCATGAAGGTAACACAAGCCTGTTGCAAAAACTTTAGAAAATACGGTAAAAATAATTTATACTTTAATAAATTATTTTCATTTTTATCTATTCTTGTGCTCATATGTTTATTGCTGTTATTGGTTAAATATATTATTCATGCATTTGGGACAAAATTCCAAAAGTAAAATCTCACTGTTTCCCTGCCACCCATTTCCTCTCCCTGAAGCGAACTGTTCATCACAGTATCCTCTTTTTCTTTAGTGAAAACTTTTATATTTAAAATTACCAACTGGACTCAGTTTAGATAACCCCAGTTTTGTTGGCAGCTTCCAAAGCATCGTAATCAGGAGCCAGTTGAACATACGCTTCTTCTCTCCATCAGGCCCTATCAGGGTGCTCACCTTGGCCACGTCAATGTCATAGAGCTTCTTCACAGCCTGTCTGATCTGGTGCTTGTTGGCCTTGATATCCACAATGAACACCAGTATGTTGTTGTCTTCTGTTTTCTTCATGGCTGACTTGGTGGTGAGGGGGAACTTGGTGATGCCATAGTGGTCAAGTTTGTTTCTCCTAGGGGCACTCTTCTAAGGACATTTGGGCTGCCTTCTGAGCCACAGTGTTTTGGGCAGTTGGAAGGTGAGTGATGTCCGTATCTTTTTTCGTGGCTGTGGATGCCTTTCAGCACTGTGTTCTTGGCCTTCAAAGCCTTTGCTTTGGCTCAGCTTTGGGAGGGGCAGGGGCTTCCTTCTTCGCTTTCAGCACCGTCTTTGTGAAAAGTCACAGTATTCTCTTATGATCCTTTTCATTTCTGTAAAATCTGTAGAAATGTCCTACTTCAATAAACCTTTCTCTGCTTCAAACTCTGATGTTTCAGTTTATTTGGCCTCACTGTGCATCGGGCACATGAACTTTGGTAACAATTTCTTTTCTGATTTTAATACTTTAATTTTTCTTGCTTTGTATCTTAGTCAATCTAGCTAAATATTTGTCAATTTTTTTTTAAGAAAAAGCTCTTGGTTTTATTGATTTTCTCTATTGTTTTTCCATTCTATATTGTATCTGTCTCCATTCTGTTCTTTATTACTCCCTTCCTACTGCTAGCTATTGTTTTAGTTTGCTCCTTTTTCAAGCTCCTTAAGGTGTAAAGTTACTTTATTGATTTACTTTGCCACTCTCTCTATTATGTCAATGAAAAATCAAATAACAATCAAGCTAAGAAGAAAGAAAAGAGAATATTATTCAAGACAAACTGAGGATTATAACCCGGGAAACAGATTCTCAGAAACTCTGAGAACTGCTCCATTGATCAGGAGTTAGAGATACAGTTTTATACATTTTTGAGATAAAGAATTAATGTACCATATTGAAAGGTTAGCATTGTGCACACAGTTCATCAGTTTTTTTGTTTTTTGTTTTTAGTCAGTTATGCACATACAGAACAAGCCCTTGGTCAATGTGACCCTTTGTATGAGATGAAAAAGAAATATTAATCATAGAATTACAATGCTGGCATCTGAAGAAAGGGACCAGCTTTTTCTCAAAGTTTGATTTCATCCTCCTGCTTTGAGAAGGTCTGGGTAATGTATAATGTAGATGCACAGTGCACATTGGGAAAGGCCTACCATAAAGGGGTCATGTCATTTTTTTTTTTCCTTTCTGTCTTAGTTTGATTGTCCAGCCATAGAAAATTTAAGATTTTTCCTCACCAACTATATATGTAGATATTATTATTTACTATTTTATTTAAAAATTATCATACACTAACACAACGTTGTAAAGCAACTATATTCCAATAAAAATTAATTAAAAAATAAAAATTATTATACAGTATAACTGATTCTTTACAGTATTGTTCTATGAATATTAGCAAATATACAGATGTGCATAACCAATATCACAATCAGAATACAGAACAACTACTTGTTCTGTTAATTACTAAGAGATAAGTGGTAAAATCTCCGACTATAACTGTGACTTGTGTATTTATTTCTTTCAGAATTGTTGCCAGTAGTACAAAGAATTTTTTTCTTGAATCATTTGAGTGGGATATAAAGTTACTCTTTTTCATTTTGTAATTAATCAATATTTTATGATAGATATTTCAAAACTATGTAAATATTCTATTTTCATCAAACTTTAAATTTATTCATTGATTTTTTTATCAACATAAATTCATGATTTCATATTTTATCCAATGAGTTATAGTCTGTTAATATCATTATTTATCTTGGGACCGCCCTGGTGGCACAGTGGTTAAGACTCCACGCTCCCAATGCAAGGGGCCCGGGTTCCATCCCTGGTCAGGGAAATAGATCCCACATGCATACCACAACAAAGAGTTCGCATGCCACACTAAAGAGCCTGAGTCCGCAACTAAGGAGACCACCTGCTGCAACTAAGACCCAGCGCAACCAAAATAAATAAATGAATAAATATTTTTAAAAATATATCATTATTTATTTTGCAACTCAAGCTATACCCAATTTGGCCACTGGAGCCTCTTCAAGCTGGCTCTTGTCCTTTTGATACGTCCCTGTCATTCTTTGAGCACTTCCTTGTTTCTTGTACAAGATG
Organism: Aethalodelphis obliquidens; assembly: GCF_003676395.1. Classification (NCBI taxonomy): domain Eukaryota; kingdom Metazoa; phylum Chordata; class Mammalia; order Artiodactyla; family Delphinidae; genus Aethalodelphis; species Aethalodelphis obliquidens. The sequence continues at coordinate 35,762,475 of NW_020837958.1, forward strand.
CTCCAGACTCATCTTGTATTTTTCCTTGCCTGTAACTAACCCTGTAATTAGCCATTTCTCCAACAACTGAAAAATATTACTTAGAACCAAGATCTTAACACTAAGTATATTCATTGTCCTTGAGGTGTCACTGCTCCAGGCCCGTTTGGTAGACACACTCAATTACATTTATATTCATTCTTACTTCCATCTATCTATTGAAAACCATGAGTTCAGACTGATACCTCCAATTTCAATATCCCCAACATCACAAGTTTCAGTCTACTTTTCTCCCTTCACATGTTTTTAACTCTAATGATGGTAAGAAAATCCAGGCCACTATTATCGTAATATTGTTACTTATTTTTTATCAATGTACCAGTTTGTAACCAATCTCTTATTGCTGCACCCTTCTCTCTCCTGTGTAGATGCCCACCTTATCCCATTTGACTCCAACACCTTGAACCAGGTTGCCCTAGATGGATGCATTTTTCACCCAGTTTTGACTCTGACTCCCAGTACCAGGCTAGTACCATCACAGCCCCCTGCATGGACACTCTCCTCAACATTCTTTGGCTTTGAAAACCTGCTTTGAGCTGCCCCTCCTCAAGGATACCCTTGTCACCTGATGTGCAGAAGAGTTAATATAGAAGGCCTGAGACTGCTATTGCTAGAAGGGATTGTGTACAAGTTTGGTCCTTGGCTGGCACCTGGTACCTTGGATTTCAAGAGGGTTCCCACCTTCCCCATACTGATAAGAATGGTTCACTGTGCCCAAACTTTTTGTATAAATAATGTGGTTTATCCTGAACAACTTGCTTTCCTTGTGGGAATCTGGAATTTTTGTACATACAGGCATGGAGTACCTTTGTGACCAACTTTTGATAAAAACCTTGGGTTCTGAATCTTATGAGCTTCCTGATAGATAACATTTCACACATGTTGTCACTGTTTGTTGCTGGAGGAACTAAGCATGTTCCCTGTGATTCCACTGAGAGAGAACTCTTAGAAGTTTGTGCCTGGTTTCCTTTGAACTTTGCCCCATATGCCTTTCTCTTTGCTGATTTTGGTTTGCATCATTTTGCTGTAATAAATCATAGCCATGAGTATGACTGTGTGCTAAGTCCTGCTAGTTAATCATTGAACTTGGGGGTGGTCTTGGGACCTCTGACACACCTGGCTTGGGCTCTGAAACTCCACACTGGGCTGCTTCTCTATAAGGACACCCTCCCCACTCTGCTTGGGTTTTAAACCCCTATGCTGACTGAGTCTCCTTGTTCTGTCCAGGCTCTGACACCCTACACTAGCCCACCCCATTTCAGGGACAATGTCCTCACACTACCTGTTTCCAGTTTTTAGCTATCGTGACTAAAACTGCTGTGAATATTTGTGTATAAGTCTTTTTCTGGACATGGACATGCATTTTAAACTATACTTAAGAGTGACACTGCTGGGTCATAAAATAGGTGTTTGTTTAGCTTTATAAGAAACTGCCAAAACTTTTCCCAAAGTGGTTGTACAATTTAATACTCCCACCAGTGATATATGATTACCAATTATTCTGTAAAAACTATATAATGAAGAAAAAAGTCTTTTATAGTTACCCATCTATTTTTGGCACTCTTCATTCCTCTGTAGGTCTGCATTTCCTTCTGCCATAATTTTCCTTCAACATTTCTTGTATTTTAAGTCTGCTGATGACAAATCTCTCAGTTTTTGTTTAACTGAAATATCCTTCTTTCACCTTTGTATTTGAAGCTATTTCTGCTGGATTTAAAATTCTCAGTCCACAGTTTTGATTTTATTTTCTTTAAGCACTTTAAGGAAGTTGTTCCATTTTCTTCTTATTTGCATTATTTTTCTATAAGAAGTTTGCATTCATTCTTTTTCTGTTCCCCTGAACGAAATGTGTTTTTTCTCCAAAACCCCTCTGGCTGTTCCAAAGATTTTCTGTTCATCTCTGGCTGTCAGTATCATCATGACAGGTCTAAGTGTGTTTTTCTTTATATTTATCCTGCTTGGGGTTCAATTAACTTTTTGATCTTCAGGCTTATTGTTTTTAACAAATCTGTAAAAAAAAATTGACCATTATTTTAAAAAGTACTTCAAATATCCTAATTTTTCTCTTCTTTCTTTCTGAAGTTCTAATTAGACATATAATATGTTGGACTCTGCCTTTTTCTCTCTGTGCTACAATTTGGAAGATTTATTTTGCCCTGTCTTTAAGTTCACTGGCCTTTTTTTTGTAGTGTCTAACTTGATGTTAAACCCATCTAGTTAATTTTTCACTTCAGGTATCGTATGTTTTAGTTCCAGAATTTCTGTTTTGTTCTGCTTTACAGGTTACATTTCTTTAGTGGTATTTCTTGTTTGTCCCCTTATTACGTTCATGGTTTCCTTTAAATCCTTAAACATATTCATAATAGCTTTAAAAAAAAAGTCATTTCTGGGTCTCTATTGACTGATTTTTCTTCTGATTATAGGTCACCTTTTCCTGAATCTTTGAGTGCCTAGTAATTTTAGATTGCATGCTGAACATTGTGGATCCCATGCTATAAAACTTCTTGATTTTATTTTCTTTTTAAAAAAAATTAAGCTGCGGCACAGCAAAGGAAATCATCAACAGAATGAAAATGCAACCTACTGAATGGGAGAAGATATTTGCAAATCATGTATCTGATACGGAGTTAATATCCTAAATATATAAAGAACTCACACAACTCAACAACAACAATAACAAACAATTCAATTGAAAAATGTGCAGAAGATCTGAATAGACATTTTTCCAAAGAAGACATACAGATGGCCAACAGGCACATGAAAAGATGCTCAACATCACTAATTATCAGAGAAATGCAAATCAAAACCACAAAGAGAATGACTATTATCAGAGAATGACTACTATCAAAAAGACAGGAGGGCTTCCCTAGTGGCGCAGTGGTTGAGAGTCCGCCTGCTGATGCACGGGACGCGGGTTCATGCCTCAGTCCGGGAAGATCACACATGCCGCACAGCGGCTGGGCCTGTAAGCCATGGCCACTAAGCCTGCGCGTCCGGAGCCTGTGCTCCGCAATGGGAGAGGCCACAACAGTGAGAGGCCCGTGTACCCCAAAAAAAAAAAAAAAAAAAAAAAGACAAGAAATAATAAGTATCAGAGAGGATGTGGAGAAAAGGGAGCCCTGTTGGTGGGGATGTAAATTGGTGCAACTGCTATGGAAAACAGTATGGAAGTTCCTCAAAAAATTAAAAAGAGAACTGACATGAGATTCAACAATTCCACTTCTGGGTATTTATCTAAAGAATACAAAAACACTAATTTAAAAAGATAAATACACCCCTGTGTTCATTGTGGCATTATTTACAATAGCCAAGATATGTAAACAACCTAAGTGTCTATGATTGGATGAATGGTTAAAGATATACAGATTACAGTGCAATACTATACAGCCATAAAAAGAATGAAATCTTGCCACTTGCGACAACATGGATGGACCTTAAGGGTACTATGCTGAGTGAAATAACTCAGGGGGAGAAAGACAGATACCATATGATTTTACTTATGTGCGGAATCTAAAAAACAAATGAACAAACAAAACAAAAACAAACTCATAGATACAGAGAAAATATTGGTGGTTACCAGAGAGGAAGGGAAGTGTGGAGAGGATGAGATGGGTGAAGGGGATCAACTATGTGGTAATGGATGGTAACTAGATGGTAACTAGTGGTGATCACTTTGCAGTGTATACAAATATCAATTTATAATGTTGTACACCTAAAATTCATATAATGTTATATATCAATTTTACCTCAATGAAAATAATTGAATTTTGTTCTGTAGACGGTTAATTTACTTGTGTATCAAATCAATCCTTTGAATCTTGTTTTTAATCTGTATTAGTGTATGTCTAAAGCAGCCTTTTCTCTAGGGTTAGATTAGCCCTAATACTAAGGCTTTGCCTTTCTGGTGTCTTTTCTGAACGCCAAACTTGGTCACGAGCTTTTTTCACTCTGGTTTAGTGGAACTTTAATGTCTTCCAGTCCCATGTAAGCTCTGGAATCTCCACACAGCTCACAGCTTTCCAGTATCCATTATTTCGCGAGCATTTTTCTTTGCTCCACCTCATGTGGTCTTACGCTGGCTTGTGCAGCTTTTCAACCAAAAACCCAAGGAGATTCCTATGCAGCTATCTGGAGCTTCTTCTTTGTTCCTCTCTGGTGTCCTGCCCTGCAAATTCCAGCCTTAATGGTAGCCTTGAACTCCCATCCTGTTCTCTTTGGCCTAGTAATACCACTGTGCCCTCTTTGGGCTACCCCTTCTTGTGCTGTGGTTCAGAAAGTGCCTCTAGGCAGAAGACCATGTAATCATGAGACTCATTTGTTTCTCTTCTCTCAAGGATCATAGTCCTTGACTGACTATTGTTCAGCATCTAAAAACAGTTGTTTCAGATATTTTGCCTAGTTTTCTAGTTCTTTGCAGTGGGAAGGCTGGTCTGGTACCAATTACTTTGTCATGGCTAGATAGGGAAATCTCAAATTGGCTTTAGGTTTTGCATTATATTTTAAGAGGCTTTTCCAGTGGTTTCTCTTGGGGAGGGTGAATAGTGACTTGGAAGGAAGTATTGGGTATTCTGGGTGTTGGTACTGTTCTGTCTCTTGACTTGGAGATGCCCCTCTTGAGTCTGTGAATATTCAGCAAGCTGCAAACTTAAATTATGTCCATATTTCTTTATGTAAAATATATTTTAATGTCTTCCTTATTCCAATATTAATTTTAGATCCTTAAAAAAGCTTTTCAACTTTTATTAGATAAATATTTGCTATGCTTGCACAAAGGCTAGACCTCCAGGGCCATCAAGTCAAGACTGAAAGCAGAAAAGCACTGTGTTTGCTCTAGAGATTAGGAGGGGGGAGAAAAAGTGAGGTGCTGACAATAAGAGGGAAGAACAAAAATGTCTAGAAGAATTTATTAACTGTCTCTCTGTTTCTCTTCAAACAATTCAATAATCTCTACATTATTCATTATTGTTTTGTGGAGTAGATTTTCCTTTGGGTGTATGATGGGTGCTAAATTCTGTTTTAAATTTGCACAGGGATAAAATCAGAGGCTTTCTTATAGGTTATACTAAGAAAGGTCTTTCTGCTCAAGATAATAAAAATGTTTTTTCTATTTTATCTTTCTATACTTTCATAGTTCTTATTATTAAATTTAAAGCTTTAATATCATCTGATAATTAATTTTGTATATAGTATATGATAGATATCTGATTTTAAAAATTGGTTAGACAATTATCCTAGTACCATTTATTAAATAATCTATCCTTTTTTCTTCTGGTTTAAAATGCCTCCTTTGAGTCATGTGGGACCCACCAGCATGCACTGAATTGATCTGGTTGTGCCTTATACACACACACACACACACAGAGGCATAATGATTGATTTTTTAGAATGAGTTCCTCTAGGATAGCCCTTTTTTTCTCTAAATTAGTTTTTTCTTTAAATTTAACCTTCAGTTTTGAGTCACTTAGTTGCCTGTTGCATCAAATGATTCTTTGGTTTTACAGGTTGTCTCCCAGTGATGCCAGATGGGATCAGCACAGCCCCAGGTGCTAGTTGCTAATGCCTATAAAATAACCCCCCCACACACAAAGGAGAATCATTTAAGAGTTCTTTGGACTTCATCTTCAAAAGTAGCCAAAGAATTCAAGTGACAGGTTATCCCAGAAAATTTTTTGCAGTTAGTGAAATTAGGCTATAACTAAGAACATTCAGAATATCACACACACAGTTTAGGTATTCTTGGTATAGTGGTGGGACAGCAGTGATTATAAAATGAAAGTAATTAACATGTGTATGCTCTGTTGGGGGAGACTAAAGGGAAACAGGTGTTCAGCCTAGAAAAACATTTCTCAGTGGATTTCCTATGAAGTCAATGTGTCTTGGGTTTAACTTTGAAACAAATTAAAAATTTTTTAAATTAAAAAAAAATGCCTCCTTTATCATATACTAATCCCTATGATTATATGGGTCTACTTGATCTCATTTGTTTACCTACATTTTTCCTGACCCAGTACACCCCTGTTTTAATTACTTTATAATATTTTTTTATATCTCCTGATACAGGTCTACTCCTCTCAGCCTTCTTTTTTCATTTGTGCATTTAACTGTCTAGTGATCATATGCATTTGGAGAGCTTTCATGTATCTCAAAGGCATTCACTGTACAAAAACATATTGAGAAAGGCACCATGCTGAATCACCAAAGGGGCTTATAGTCTGGTTGCAGATAATAAGTAGACAATTAGGGGACTTCCCTGGCGGTCCAGTGGTTAAGACTCCACGCTTCCAATGCAGGGGGCATAGGTACAATCCTTAGTCAGGGAACTAAGATCCCACACGCCATGTGGTGTGCCCCTCCCCCCCAACAAAGTAAACAATTAAATATAATTAGATAATTACTAAAATAGAGTCAATCCAGGGGAGGAAGTGCCTGTCATGATTGGTAGGTACCTTTAGGACAACTCTTCTAAGATAAGCAGTAATTGATCATAGAGAAACACTGCGGGGAAGACATTTAAAGCAGAGGGACAACTATTGCAAAGGCACAGTAGCACAAATGAGTATGGTGTGTTCAGGGTACTATATGTGGTTCGGAATGGTTTCTTTTATTCATTTATTTGTTTATTCATGTTAGATTCAGAGTCAGCTAGACCATTTGAGCTTGTGTCAGACCATGAAGGGCTTCAAGATTGTCTCTCAGAGACCACTCTAGTGGTAATATGGAAAATTGCTTAGAGGTGAGTGAGAAGAGAGGTCATGAGATCTGAATGAGGAAGGTAAGGAAGAGGAGATGGAGATCTGACTAGACCCAGTGTTTGGATGTGGTGTGAAAGACAAGAGGAATTCATTCATTCATCATTCATTCAACAAGTTGAATTTAATGAATGTCAAATGAGAGTTCTTAGGTTTCTGGCTCAAGCATAAGGGGAACTGATGGTGCCATCTCCCAAGACTGTGAATAGAGGAAGTGTTTAAAGTTTGGAAGGATAAAGTTGATTTCAGATTTGGATATTCTGAGTTTGAGGTGCTTGTGGTACACCCTGGTATAAATGTCTAATAAGTGTTATGTGTATAGTTCTGGTGTTTGAAATAAAAATTTGTTATCTATGTATGTATAAGTGGTTATTGAAGTCATGGCCAAGATTGCCTAGAAAAAGTTTGTAGACTGAGAAGAGAGTGGATATCTAGGGGAGATGCCAGCTTTTAAGGGAAAGGAAAAAAGAAGTTTCCTCCAAAAGAGTTTACTAAGTGGTCAGAGAATTGTCATGGAAACCATGAAGGAGGGAGCAGTTAATGTATTAAGCAATGGAGAGAGGTAGCAAATGACTAAAAACTGAATCCAATGAAAAGAAGCTCACTGGTGACTATAAGGAGAAGAGTTTCAGGTGAGAAAAGACGATAGAAATCAGGAAGCAAGGAAGTATAGATAGACAGTATCCAGAACAAAATTCAGCATCTTTCCCTCCAGTGTGACTCCTCTTCCTGTTATCTTAGGCACAAATATTCCGCTCAGCCTCCTAAACCAGAAATTCCTTGAACACCTAATCCCTTCACTCTCACTTAATATCCTTGTCTAATTAGGGCATTACTCCCCTAGATTCAACTTCCTTAGTTAACATTTCTAATATTCCAGAAGGATAAATCCCAAATATCATGATTATCTATGGATGGTGTTATTAGAGATGATTTTTATATTTTTGTTTGTTTTTTCAGTTTTTTTTCTGGAATAACTAGTATATATTTACTCATGTAATTAAATAAAAGTTTTAAAATAATTTTTCTCACATTATCTCATACCTGACATCATCTTTGTTTCCAGTCCACTACCCTGGGTCTAGCTGGGATTATTACAATAACTTCTTAGCTTCTCTTTCTGCTGCTAGTGTGGCACTCCTCTAATTCTGTCACTGGGCAGTAAGGATAAGCTTTGTAAAATACAAATCTTAATACATCTCTCTCCAGTTAAAAAAGTTCTTCAATGGTTTCAGATATCTTTCAGGATTAAGTTCAAACTTCTAGCACTTTGTGATAATGCCCTTGTCTTATCTCACCTTTTTCCATTCTCCTATTCTTTGCTTAAAGCTCCTTTTCAAAGATAAGCAGTGGTTAAGAATCCGCTTGCCAACGCAGGGGACACAGGTTCCATCCCTGGTCTGGGAAGATCCCACATGCCGCAGAGCAACTAAGTCCCTGCACCACAACTACTGAGCCTGCACTCTGGAGCCCACGAGCCACAACTACTGAGGCTGTGTGCCACAACTACTGAAGCCCACACACCTACAGCCCGTGCTCCGCAACAAGAGAAGCCACTGCAATGAGAAGCCCGTGCACTGCAACGATGAGTAGCGTGCAGCAACGAAGACCCCATGCAGCCAAAAATAAATAAATAAATAAAAATAATAATAAAAAAACAAAGCTGTTCACAAAAGCTGTTTTCTCCTCCTTTCCTTTGTTAATTCCCTCTCATCCTTTAAATCTGTTTAATAATCATTCTCCTTAGGAGACCTTCACTGCAGCTCCATTCTAATTTAGACACTCCTCTCTTCTGCTATTGCAATCTATACACCTCTCAGTGTCATCACACTGTATTAATGAACTTGTTCATCTTTTCCTAATTTGTTGGCTATTTTTCTTCTATGAATTTATTATTCATATCTTGTCCACTTTTCTGTTGAGTTGTGCTTTTCTTATTGATTTGTAGTAATTCTTATTTACGTGACAAATATTTTTTCTCAGTCTGTTCCTAGAGTTTATTTTTTGGTGCTTAAAAGTTTTTTTTTAGTAAAATATATCAAGGGTTTAAGTTAATAGTTTTGCATCTTGCTCAAGAAGACCTCTATTCCAAAGATATAAATTTACTTGCTTATGTATTCCTTCTAATATTTTTGTTTTGTTTTTTATAGTTATCTCTCGGAATTTGTTTCTGAATAAGCATCATCCACATTATTAGTCTCTGGGTATTTTTTTTTTTTTTGGCTACATTGGGTCTTCGTTGCTGCATGCGGGCTTTCTTTAGTTGCAGCGAGCGGGGGCTACTCTTCATTGTGGTGCATGGGCTTGTCATTGCAGTGGCTTCTTTTGTTGCAGAGCACAGGCTCTAGGCGTGTGGGCTTTAGTAGTTGTGGCACATGGGCTCAGTAGTTGGGGCTCACAGGCTTAGCTGCTCCGTGGCATGTGGGATCTTCCCAGACCAGGGCTTGAACCCATGTCCCCTGCCTTGGCAGGCAGACTCTTAACCACTGCGCCACCAGGGAAGCCCCTCTTCGTCATTTTTTATGGTTGAAAATCTATTCAACATATTTATTGAATGCCCTCTTAGGTGTTGGCACTGTCATCTCCTGGGGGATACAATGGTGGACAAAAAGACAAGGCCCCTTACCTTAATGGAGCTTACATTCTAGAGGTGGAGGCAGACAATAAACAAGTAAACAAATAATCCAAATAATTACTGCTTTTAATAACGACCATGAAGGAATTAAATGGGAAGCTACCTCTTAGAGTGGTCACTGAAGGTGTTAATATAAGTAGGCAGAGGATGTGTACATAAAACAGTTCCACTGAATGGTTCTCCCATCATTTACCTAACCATTCTTTGGTGTTGGGTTTTTAGATTGCTTCCCCATTTACTATTATACTAAGAAATAATCCCGTTAGGAATAACTCCCTCTGCATGTTTATTCCCACAGAATAGCTTCTTAGAAATTTAATTACTGGATAGGAACAATCAGTATTTTTATACACATTACCAAGTTACTTTCAAGAGGGAATTCCAATACATTCACCAGTGAGTAAGCTGAATACCGCTCTGAGAGGTAGGAGTGGAAAAAGTAACCGCCAAAAAAGGTACGTTTGGGATCTGAGAAAGGAAAAGATAAATATGCTGACCTGGATTTACAAATGAGGGGTGGCAGGGCGATGACGTGGGAAAGCATTGGCTTGGGAACAAGAAAACTGGATTCTAAACCGATTTCTGCCACCCTGTGACCTTCACAGATTACAGGCTCCTTGAGCCTTAGTTTCCTGAAACTCGGTGGGTTCGGCTCAGGCTTTATGTTTTCCAACATCTTCAGAGCAAGCATTGTCTAGCCCCTCCAGATTCGAGACAGATTCTCGAATTGGTAGAGAAGGGAGTCAGCTGAATCAGCATCCACCACGAAACTCCAACTAATCATTCCCGGGCACTTCCGGTCGCCAGGACAAAGGCATTACAGTCTCTGAGATCGCACTTCCGGATAATTAGAGCTGCGCGTTGGATGCCTGCGTCTCTGAGTCACACCCGCTGACTCCGGTACCGTGACTGCGCATGCTGCGCGCAGTCATGAAGAGGGGCGGGGCAGCAAGTGGGGCGGAAGGGGACCGTGACTAGTCTCGCGATTACTGGGCGGGCGCGAGCGCGCTATCCTCGGGGGCGGTGCGGGGCGGAGCCTAGTCCGAGTAGGCGCTGCGGGTCCTGGCTTAGTGTTACTGTGCTTGCGGGCCTGAGGTCGTTTCAGGTGAGGTCGTCGTCCCGGAAGTGGCTGTGGCTGTGGCCCCTGGGTGTTGTAAAGAGCCTGCCGCGTAGTTGTTGTTAAGGGGCCGCGGCATCACCCCGCTTCCTCCACCTTCCCTGCAGCAGCCATGACGAAAGGCAGAGTTGTCGAAAGGTCGCAGACGGGGGCACTCCATATGACCCCTCCGGGGGACAAGGCAGCGGGGCCGCGGGGTCCCTCGGCGCCAGGCAGCGGAAACCACCTGAAGGGTGAGCTCTTCTGGGAGCCAGAGCTGGGGCTGGCCCAGGGGCGGGAGTGTGCCGGGAGGGGCTTCGGAGGAGAAAGGACCCCAGCGGGTTCAGGGGATTTGCGGAAAGGGGGCCTGTTGGCATCTAGTGGCGGGAGCAGAGTCGGGGACCTAGGCTACGGCCTACCACAAGGCCGGACACCTAGTGGGTTCGTAAATTCTTTTTTAGTTGAGTTCAATTAGAAGAAGGAATGACACTGGCTGGTTGACGCTCAGGGAGATTGTAAGATTGATAATATTGAAGTTAGGCAGAACTGGAAGGAACATTAGCATTCGTTGATTTATTTTTACAGATGAGAAAACTGAGGTGCAGAGTGGATATATAACTTGCACAAAGTCAGAAAGCCTGATTAGTGAAGTATTGGCTAAAAGCAAGGATTTAACTACATCCAGGTGCCGCTTCGAGGTAGCAAGAACACTTGGGTTTGCGTCCCTGCTCTACCACTTACGACTTTGGACTTGTTACCCTTCAAAAGCTCAGTATCTGAACTGTACAGTGGGGATGGTGATAATATTAATAATAGTAATATCTATTTAAGATTGATGCGTGGATTAAACAAAATAATTCACATAAAGGATTTAGTGTAATGTTTGGCTTATGTGAAGTGAAGGCTGAATAAATGTTAGCAATTACTATTATAGCTAAGATCTCTTATTCTCAAGCTTTTTTTCCACTACGCCATCCTGGCATTTCTCAAGGCCTCAAATATTATTTTAAGAAAAAAATGTACCCAGAAACTAAATACTTTGATTTCATCTGGGTGTAGAGTTTTCATTGCTTTTCAGCAGTTGAAGTGATTTAAGCTCCTAAATGCTTTCAAAGCCCATAAACTTGGAGAAATCCTAACAAATGCCCATTAAGTTGTCTGCATCTTACTCACACTGATGTGTTCCACCACCAGTGATGGGTAAAGAGAGGGTCTTTTAAGAGTGTCTAGCGACATTGTAACTATAGTCATCAGTAAAGTATTATACACTTTAAAAATTTATATATGGATATAATATGTTTAACATTCAGCTGAAATTTTTTTTTTTTTTTTTTTGGCCATGCAGTGTGGCTCTTAGTTCCCTGACCAGGTATTGAACCCGGGTCCTGGTAGTGAAAGTGCTGAGTCCTTAACCACCGTACCGCCAGGGAATTCCCATCAGCTGAAATTTTTTGAATCAAATTTAAAACATGAAAAATTTAGAAAACGTCTTGCAGAAAATGGTATTTTATTTTCAAATAATTTAAAATGTCTCCAGTCTAATTTGGGTCTTTCAGCTTTATATATTTGGATATTTTTACACCTTATAGACAATAGAGCCAAATAACTTCAAAAACCAGAAATGAAGTGTTGTCAAAGTATAAATCCACTCTAAATGATAGTAACCTTGTTTTGATGATGCTGCAACTGAGAATGACAGTAATCTAAGGGCTTCCTGAAAAAGTATTTTCCAGATAGGAAAATACTTAGGAAGTATTTTCCATGGTGTCCAGATAGGACATCCCTAAAGATTGTCATTCGGTTTGGGATAGCAGTCAGTTATTTTATTATTATTATTATTATGTTTTTAACCTTAAGCTGTTCAGAAAATAAGACCTTGAAACTGCCAAAGTGCTTTTACAATTGTTTCTTGTATTTTAACATTTGAACAACACATTCAACAAAGTTATTTTTGTGATGCTGTCAAATGACTTCTGTGGACTACAGATCTATAGGAAGACAGAGGGAAGAGATGTGAAGGCACGCCTTCATAGAGAAGTAGGGTTTGGGTTAGTAGAGAGAACAGAAAAGGATTCTGGGTGGGGGAAACATTAGGCTTGAAGGTTAGTTAGTGTGAACCTTTTGTGTGTGTCTATAAAGAGATAAACTTGTCAGTAGTAGAGGATTTTTTTTAAATTTTTATTTATTCAGAAAAGGAAAGGTTTTAGATAAAAAAATTTTTATTAACTCTTGAGAAATACATGGTAATAGAGTGTTTCTATAAATTCCATGTATTTTTAAATAAATTTGTATTTTTATTAACTGATACATCTACATAATTTTGACAAATAGTTGTCATTGTGTGTATGCTTGAAATATTTTACACCTCACATTGCAGTGTTTGGTACATTTAGTGGATTCCTTGCCTTGACTCTAGTCCGACGTCTGAGTCTTACTGAGGACCGCTGTGATGATTTGAGCAAGGCAATAACACTGAAAGTCTAATTCTTGCATGATTAGAAAGGGTGAGAGACAAGAGGTATTACTACTTGAGAGGCTCTTGACCTACTCTGTGTGCAAGGGTACCTGGACCAGGTGTTTTATTTTCTTTTGTTGTTTGCCCTGGCTGATCTTTTTACTCGCAAATCATAGAAGTTCCCCATTTTGATTTAAGAGAACTCCTAGGACCACGTTTTCCAATATATAGGTCATACCTTTGTGAGCGGTGTGAAATGAATTTGATGGGTAATCATGAGCCATTTAAAAAAATGGAAGAGAAAATAGCAGAGTTCTTTGCATGTAGTAGGGGGTAAGTATTCTTTGAATTTTATTTTTCAATTATATAGATTTTGTGTGTATCAGATCATGATATAAAATACACTGCTTATTGTGGAAAGCAGCCAAAAATGTTTGGGAAACACTGTCTTGAAGTTGGTTTTACAGCTCTTAGGAGGCAGTATTGTTCAAAATTGGATAATAAATCCCTCTCAGATGCCTGTTCTAGGTTCTGCCTTGCTAATGTGGTTCAACAAATATCCTTTGAACATCTGCTATGAGCTAGGTACTGGAAGAAGAAGAAAGCTCTGATTACTGATAACTGGGAACTAAGACTAAAATTGGCATTTGGACATCAACCAAGGTATTAGTATGATGTGTTGATGTCAGTCTCAACCCAGATATTATATATCAGGATTCTTTTGCTTGTAATCAGTAGAAAACACAATCGAAAGCTTTGCTAAAAGGAGGTTTATTGGTTCATATAACCAGAAAGTTGAGAGATTAAGTGGGATTCACTGGCTTCAGTCTGGGACCAGTGGCTCAGTGATATCATCAGGATCACATTTTTTTCATATCTTGTTTTGCTTACCTGATATTAGCTTTACCTTAAGGTTGATTCCTCTTGAAGGTCCAGGTAAGCTAAATGCTTCCTTGATAATTTTGAGAATCTTTTTCTAAGTATTAGCAATACAAATCTAGATATTAACTCTGATTAGATTGCCTCAGATCAAAAGCTTATCCCTGAATCTATCACTGTTGTCAGAGGGTAAGAATAACCTAATTGGCTCAGACTGATTCATGTTCAACACCTAAAAAAAGGGAGTAGAAATGAGGCTAAGTCAGTTTTCCCATAGACGTGGATTTCTGTGATGGGTCACTCATGATTTTTCTTTACTGGTGCTCAACCATCTTGGTATAGGAATGAAGAAAGTGAGCTTGAAACACTGATTTTGGGTTAGATTAGCTATAAGGAAAAGAGTGAGGATTCTAATCAGAGGTGCTGCTGCATACACCATGGAGTCCAGGCTGGGCATAGAAGGAAGAGAAGTGAGGAGCCCAACAGAGGGAGAAAATGGAGATGTTAAGCTCATGAAAGAATAAAGATGATCAAGGAATGGCAAGTTGGAATTTAAAATATCCAAGATAGAGCAGTCTCAGGTGGTGTAAGAACTTAGTGTACCACTGGAAGTGGGTGGCTAAAGTTGAATAGAAATGAAAGTATAAGAACTTTGAGGCTGGGTGAATCATCTAAATAGATGTATCTTTTAGGATTATGAAAAGTTTGCTTGAAGCTTGGCTTAGTCTTCGCTGAATAGGGGAAGTGCCTGAAAGTGGTTGATGATAGTGAGGCTGTGTGGGTTGAATGGTAGCAGAGATGCAGGGCATAAATATCAGAGAATGAGCTTTTATACAAGATAGGTAGTGCTCTTTCTTCTGCTGCCTGCAAACATGCTTTCTCTCTGTGTGTTTTTTTAATGGTTAATTCTTTATATTTTATAAAAAAGTTATTTTAATTGTTTAAATTTATACTTGATGATACTACCATTTTTGATTATTAATACATAATTTAAAAAATTTTAAGCTCTTGAAATAAAATTTACTTCCAAAAATGTTACAATAGATTCTTGTAACCATAAAAAACTTGTTAGAAGGAATTCCCTGGTGGTCCAGTGGTTAAAAATCTGCCTTCCAGTGCAAGGGACGTGGGTTCAATCCCTGGTCGGGGAACTAAGATCCCACGTGCCGTGGGGCAACTAAGCCCGTGTGGTGCAACTACTGAGCCCGGGCACCCTGGAGCCTGCGCAGTGCAACTACTGAGCCCATGTGCTCTGGAGCCCGCACGCTACAACTAGAGAGAAGCCCACTTGCTGCAACTAGAGAAGCTCGCGCGCCACACAAGATCCCACGTGCTGCAACAAAGAGCCTGTGTGCCACAACTAAGACCCCATGCAGCCAAATAAATTTTAAAAAAAAAGAACTCTGAAATCCTTGTTAGAGTTCCTGTAAACTGTGTCCTCAGGGGAGATGGGTCTTTTGCTTCCTCCTACCTATTAGAATGGTAGGATTCTGTAGGTCTAGAACTAGTGGACTAGATGACCAGTAAGAGTGATTCCTAAAATCTTGTAGATATAAAGATTTTGCTTTTCAAAAGATATTGATATGAAAGTTATAAGAAATAGAGAGCTACTACAGGAGCATTAAGGTTAAGTTTTGATTTTTCAGGGTAGATATATGCATATTAGAAGTTAGAGAAGAGTTGCTTGTTAGTGGGAAGAATTAGAGATATTCAGTGAATGGAGATGAGATAATTCTGAGAGCAAGATCTGCAAGGAAGTGTGTTGGCATTTGATGCAAAGATAAGGGGAAAGAGGGAAGTGGAGATAATTTCATGAACAGATCTTGAGGTAGAGATTGGGAAGCTCTCTAAAGTATGGAGACAGCCTCATTGGGTGAGAATAGGGGGAAGTAGAATTAAAGGCTTGAAGACTTGAAATAGCCCTTTTGGAGGGTACTGTAAAAGGATTATAGTTTGCCAGTGATAACCTTAATTGACGATAGAAAAGCAGGAAGCATATGAACTTGTAAGCCAGGAGAGCACAATGATCTTTCTCTAGCTGTACCTTTGGCCTGGAAGGAGGTTGGAAAACAGATAATGGGATAATTGAGAATGGGAATTAGTATGATGGAAGATTTGGAGGTTAATGAATGTATAAAGCACTGTTGTGGGTGGCTCTAAATGCT
Source organism: Aethalodelphis obliquidens (assembly GCF_003676395.1). Lineage (NCBI taxonomy): Eukaryota > Metazoa > Chordata > Mammalia > Artiodactyla > Delphinidae > Aethalodelphis > Aethalodelphis obliquidens. The sequence goes on from NW_020837958.1 coordinate 35,778,493, forward strand.
AAATAACTTGTGTCTAATGCAGCCAGAAGGAGGATGCACATTATAAATGTGTATGTTACACATTCAGATGTTGAATCATTAAAGCAAGGTTTATAACCTTTCTTTTTTTTTTGGCTGCACCTTGGACTTGCGGGATCTTAGTTCCCTGACCAGGGATCGAACCTGGGCCCCCAGCAATGGAAGTGTGGAGTCCTAACCACTGGACAGCCAGGGAATTCCCAAGTTTATAACTTTTATCTCTGTTCAGAACTAAATGAATTACATGCTAGCCTCTAGATTTATTAGAACTATACTAAAAAAGAATTGTGGAATCATAATAGGGAACACTCCCTGTTTCCAAGTTTGTGTGAAAGAATGGAGAGCTTCAAAATTGACTCACTTAGTTTTATTGCATTATTAGCTGTTTTCTTGTGTTTACATTATGCTGAGTACAATGCTTGAAAAAGTTTTCCTTTCAGAGAATGAAAAAAATAGGTATCGAGTTAAACTTGGAGGTTAATTTTGTTCAACAAATGTCTATATATTTCATCATCCAACTGTAAGGCAACAAGTAGCAATCAGAGAGATGTGTACTCAAGGAAGGCTTAGGGTGGTGTTCTGTAGTCCAGTTAAGTCCACACCTTTCTCTCCTCGGACTCCTTACTTAGGACTTGTGAATTAATGATGGGAAGAAAAATATTGTAGTTAAATTTTAGAGTTGCCATGCAAAATGTCTTGTTTAATTTTTAATTTAAGAGGACTGTTACCTACTGAAGTCTTTATTTAAATTTTTTTTATTGGAGTATTATTGCCTTACAATGTTGTGTTAGTTTCTGCTGTACAATGAAGTGAATCAGCTATATGTATACATATATCCCCTCCCTCTTGGACCCCCCCACTTCCCACCCATCTAGGTCATCACAGAGCACCTCGCTGAGCTCCCTGTGCTTTATAGCAGGTTCCCACTAGCTATCTATTTTACAGATGGTAGTGTATTTATGTCAGACCTAATCTCCCAGTTCATCCCACCCTCCCCTTCCCTGCCTGTGTCCACACGTCTGTTCTCTATGTCTGCATTTCTATTCCCGTCCTGCAAATAGGTTCATCTGTACCGTTTTTCTAGATTCCACATATATGCGTTAATATACGATATTTGTTTTTCTCTTTCTGACTTACTTCACTCTGTATGACAGACTCTAGGTCCATCCACATCTCTACAAAGACCCAATTTCATTTCTTTTTATGGCTGAGTAATATTCCATTATATATATGTACCACATCTTCTTTATCTATTCATCTGTTGATGGACATTTAGGTTGTTTCCATGTCCTGGCTATTGTAAATAGTGCTGCAGTGAACATTGGGGTGCATGTAACTTCTTGAATTATGGTTTTCTCAGGGTATATGCCCAGTAATGGGATTGCTGGGTCATATGGTAGTTCTATTTTTAGTTTTTTAAGGAACCTCCGTACTGTTTTCCATAGTGGCTGTATCAATTTACATTCCCACTAACAGTGTAGGAAGGTTCCCTTTTCTCCACACCTCTCCAGCATTTATTGTTTGTAGATTTTTTGATGATAGCCATTCTGACTGGTGTGAGACGATAACCTCATTGTAGTTTTGATTTGCATTTCTCTAATAATTAGTGATGTTGAGCACCTTTTCATGTTGCCTCTTGGCCATCTGTATGTCTTTGGTGAAATGTCTATTTAGGTCTTCTGCCCATTTTTGGATTGGGTGGTTTGTTTTTTTGATATTGAGCTGCATGAGCTGTTTGTATATTTTGGGATTAATCCTTTGTTGATTCATTTGCAAATATTTTCTCCTATTCTGAGGGTTGTCTTTTCATCTTGCTTATGGTTTCCTTTGCTGTGCAAACGCTTTTAACTTTAATTAGGTCCCACTTGCTTATTTTTGCTTTTATTTTCACTACTCTAGGAGGTGGGTCATAGAAGATCTTGCTGTGATTTATGTCGAAGAGTGGTTTTCCTCTAAGAGTTTTATAATGTACAGTCCTACATTTAGGTCTTTAACCCATTTTGAGTTTACTTTTGTGTATGGTGTTAGGTAGTGTTCTAATTTCATTCTTTTACATGTAGTTTTCCAGTTTTCCCCGCACCACTTATTGAAGAGGCTGCCTTTTCTCCATTTTATATTGTTGCCTCCTTTATCAAAGATAAGGTGATCATATGTGCGTGGATTTATCTCTGGGCTTTCTATCCTGTTCCATTGATCTACATTTCTGTATTTTTGTGCCAGTACCATACTTTCTTGATTACTGAAGCTTTGTAGTAGAGTCTGAAGTTGAGGAGCCTGATTCTTCCAGCTCCATTTTTCTTTCTCAAGATTGCGTTGGCTATTTGGGGTCTTTTGTGTTTCCATACAAATTGTAAAATTTTTTGTTCTAATTCAGTGAAAAATGCCTTTGATAGGGATTGCATTGAACCTATAGCCTGCTTTGGGTAGTATATTCATTTTCAAAGTATTGATTCTAACAATCCAGGAGCATGGTATATCTCTCCATCTGTTTGTGTCATCTTTGATTTTTTTCATCAGTGTTTTATAGTTTTCTGAGTACAGGTCTTTTGCTTCCTTAGGTAGGTTTATTCCTAGGTATTTTACTGTTTTTGTTGCAGTGGTGAATGGGATTGTTTCCTTAATTTCTCATTCTGATCTTTCGTTGTTAGTGTATAGGAGTGCCAGAGACTTCTGTGTGTTAATTTTGTATCCTGCAACCTTACCAAATTAATTGATTAGTTCTAGTAGTTTTCTGGTGGCATCTTTAGGATTTTCTATGTATAGTACCATGTCATCTGCAAACAGTGATGGTTTTACTTCTTCTTTTCCAACTTGTATTCCTTTTATTTCTTTTTCCTCCTCTGATTGTTCTAGCTAGGACTTCCAATACTATGTTGAGTAATAGTGGTGAGAGTGGACATCCTTGTCTTGTTCCTGATCTTAGAGGAAATACTTTCAGTTTTTCACCATTGAGAATGATGTTTGCTGTGGGTTTGTTGTATATGGCCTTTATTATGTTGAGGTAGGTTCCCTGTATGCCCACTTTCTGGAGAGTTTTTATCATAAATGGGTGTTGAATTTTGTCAAAAGTTTTTTCTGCATCTGTTGAGATGATCATATGGTTTTTATTCTTTAATTTGTTAATATGGTGTATCACATTGATTTGCATATATTGAAGAATCCTTGCATCCCTGGGATAAATCCCACTTAATCATGGTGTATGATCTTTTTAATGTGCTGTTGGATTCTGTTTGCTAGTATTTTGTTGAGCATTTTTGCGTCTATTTTCATCAGTGATATTGGCCTGTACTTTTCTTTTTTTGTGGTATCTTTGCCTGCTTTTGGTACCAGGGTGATGGTGGCCTTGTTGAATGAGTTTGGGAATGTTCCTTCCTCTGCAATTTTTTGGAAGAGTTTGAGAAGGATAGGTGTTGGCTCTTCTCTAAATGTTTGATAGAATTTGCCTGTGAAGTCATGTGGTCCTGGACTTTTGTTTGTTGGAAGATTTGTAATTACAGTTTCAATTTCATTACTTGTGATAGGTCTGTTTATATTTTCTAATTCTTCCTGGTTCAGTCTTGGAAAGTTGTACCTTTCCAAGAATTTGTCCATTTCTTCCAGGTTGTCCATTTTATTGGCATAGAGTTGCTTGTAGTAGTCTCTTATGATCCTTTGTATTTCTGCGGTGTCAGTTGTAATTTCTTCTTTTTCATTTCTAAATTTTTAAATTTTTATTTTTTAAAAAATTATTTATTTATTTATGTCAGGTCTTAGTTGTGGCATACAGGATCTTTGTTGCAGCATGCAGGATCTTTTGTTGCAGCCTGCGGGCTCTTCGTTGTGGCGCATGGGCTTCTCTAGGTGCGGCACATGGGCTTCTCTCTTTTTGCAGCACGTGGGGTCTCTAGTTGTGGTGTGCGGACTCAGTAGTTGCAGCACGTGGGCTTAGTTGCCCCGCAGCATGTGGGATCTTAGTTCCCTGACCAGGGATCGAACCCTGCATTGGAAGGCAGATTCTTAACAACTGCACCACCAGGGAAGTCCCTCATTTCAATTTTATTGATTTGAGTCCCCTCTCTTTTTTCTTGGTAAGTCTGGCTAAAGGTTTATCAATTTTGTTTACCTTCTCAAAGAACTAAATTAGTTTTATTCATCATTGCTAATGTTTTCTTCATTTCTATTTCATTTATTTCTGCTCTGATCTTTATGATTTCTTTCCTTCTACTAACTTTGGGTTTTCTTTGTTCTTCTTTTTCTAGTTGCTTTAGGTGTGAGGTTAGATTGTTTGAGATTTTTCTTGTTTCTTGAGGTGAGATTGAATTGCTATAAACTTCCCTCTTAGAACTGCTTTTGCTGCATCCCATAGGTTTGGGTTGTTATGTTTTTGTTGTCATTCATTTCTGTGTGTATTTTAATTTCCTCTTTGATTTCTTCAGTGATCTCTTGGTTATTTAGCAGCGCACTGTTTAGCATCCATGTATTTGTGTTTTTTACAGTTTTTTCCCTGTAATTGATTTCTAATCTCATAGCGTTGTAGTCAGAAAAGATGTTTGATACGATTTCAATTTTCTTCAATTTTCCGAGGCTTGATTTGTGACCCAAGGTGTGATCTATCCTGGAGAATGTTCCATGTGCACTTGAGAAGAAAGTGTTTTCAACTGCTTTCAGGTGGAATATCCTATAAATATCAATTAAATCTATCTGGTCTGTTGTGTCATTTAAAGCTTGTGTTTCCTTATTTATTTTCTGTCTGGATGATCTGTCCATTGGTGTAAGTGAGGTGTTAAAGTCCCCCACTATTATTGTGTTACTGTCTATTCCCCCTTTTATGGCTGTTAGCATTTGCCTTGTGTATTGAGGTGCTCCTATGTTGGGGGCATAAATATTTATAATCATTATATCTTCTTCTTGGATTGATCCCTTGATCATTATGTAGTGTCCTTTCTTATCCCTTGTAACAGTCTTTATTTTAAAATCTATTTTATCTGATATGAGTAATGCTACTCCAGCTTTCTTTTGATTTCAGTTTGCATGGAATATCTTTTTCCATTCCCTCACTTTCAGTCTGTATGTTTCCCTAGGTCTGAAGTGGGTCTCTTGTAGACAGCATATATATGGGCCTTGTTTTTGTATCCATTCAGCTAGTCTGTGTCTTTTGGTTGGAGCATTTAATCCATTTACATTCAAGGTAGTTACCAATATGTATGTTCCTGTTACAATTTTGTAACTGTTTTGGGTTTGTTTCTGTGGATCTCTTTCTTTCCTTGTGTTTCCGCCTAGAGAAGTTCCTTTAGCATTTGTTGTAGAGATGGTTTGGTGGTGCTGAATTCTCTTAACGTTTACTTGTCTGTGAAGCTTTTGATTTCTCCATTAAATCTGAATGAGATCCTTGCTGGGTACAGTAATCTTAGTTGTAGGTTTTCCCCTTTCAACATTTTAAATATATCCTGCCTCTTCCTTCTGGCCTGCAGAGTTTCTGCTGAAAAATCTGCTGATAACCTTATGGGGATTCCCTTGTATGATATTTGTTGGTTTTCCCTTGCTGCTTTTAATATTTTTTCTTTGAATTTAATTTTTGTCAATTTGATTAATATGTATCTTGGTGTGTTTCTCCTAGGGTTTATCCTGTATGGGACTCTCTGCGTTTCCTGGACTTGGGTGGCTATTTCCTTTCCCATGTTAGGGAAGTTTTCAACTATGATCTCTTCAAATATTTTCTCATACCCTTTCTCTTTTTCTTCATCTTCTGGGACCCCTGTAATGCCAGTGTTTGTGCGTTTAATGTTGTCCCAGAGGTCTCTGAGACTGTCCTCAATTCTTTTCATTCTTTTTTCTTTATTCTGTTCTTCAGCAATTATTTCCACCAGTCTATCTTCCAGGTCACTTATCTGTTCTTCTACCTCAGTTATTCTGGTATTGATTCTTTCTAGTGTATTTTTCATTTAGTTACTGTGTTGTTCATCACTGCTTGTTTATTGTTTAGTTCTTCTAGATCTTTGTTAAACATTTCTTGTATTTTCTCGATCCGTGCCTCCAATCTATTTCCGAGATTTTGGATCATCTTTACTATCATTACTCTGAATTCTTTTTCAGGTAGGTTTCATGTTTCCTCTTCATTTATTTGGTCTTGTAGGTTTTTGCCTCGTTTCTTTGTTTGTAACATATTTTTTTGTCGTCTCATTATTTTTGATGGCTGGGGCTGTGTTCCTGTCTTACTGGTTGTTTGACCTGAGATTTCCAGCACTGGAGTTTGCAGGCAGCTGGGTAGAGCTGGCTCTTGGTGTGGGGATGAGGACCTCTGCGAGACCTCAGTCTGATTAATATTACTGGGGTCTGAGGTTCTCTGTTAGGCCAGTGGTTTGGACTCGGTGCTCCCACCACAAGAGCTCAGGCCTAACCCCCAGCCTGTGAACCAAGATCCTGCAAGCCACCTGGTGTGTGGCCAAAAAAAAGAAAAAAGAAAAAAGGAGCAGAACAATAACAAAGAATAAAAAAGAAATAAAGTTAGAAAGATAAGAAATATACTAGATAAAATACAAATAAAAATGAAATAGCAACACAGTAAAACAGAACCATAATAGCAAAAAGAAAAAAAGAAAAAGAATAAAAGCAGGAAAAGGCCTTGGCTGTGGGGGAGGGGCAGACTTAGGCAGGGGCAGGGCCTAGGCTCAGGACTGGAAAAGCCCTGGCGGGTGGGGGGCAGGGGTTAGGCTCAGCACAGCTGGAGGGGGCCTCACAGTGGAGGCTCAGGCCTGGGGCCCCAGCAGGCTTGCTGGGACCCAAGTGGGCAGGGGCAGTACTGGCCAAGTTCCCTCTGATCCTCCGAGGTTCCCTCCCTGTCCCCACTGATCCCCTTTCTGTGGGTAGGGGATCACAGTGTGCCTTCCGTGTGCCCCTCCTCAGTGCCCACCTCCCGAGCGTGGGAACCCCTCCCCTCCCCCAGCCACCCCTCGGGGCACTGGTCCCATCTCGCCTCTACTTTTCCTCTCCCCCTCCCTCTCACACCCCCAGGACCCACGCAGATGGAGGAGGCTTCGGAGGGTGGAGGATCAGCCCTGGGACCTCATCAGGCTCCCTGGGGCCTGAGTGGGTGGGGGAAACGCTGGCCACGTTCCCTTCCAATGCTCTGATCCCCTGACGGTCTCTCCCCATCCCCATTGATCCCCTCCCTGTGAGTGGGCCCCTACAGGCGTGGGAACCCTTCCTCTCCCCCAGGCGCCCCTCAGGGGTGCCAGTCCCTCCTGCCTCCACTTCTCCTCCCCCCTCGCTCCCCCCCATGTCCTACCCGGTCGCTCGCAGGTTCCTCCTGTTCCCTTAGATGTCCAAAGTTCCCCACCATCACCTGGTAGGTGCCCTAGTTGTGAGGAGATGCAAACTCAGTGTTCTCCTACTCCACCATCTTGACTCCGCCCACTTGCATATGATTTTTAAGATAACACTAAGACTACCTTGTTGGAGAATGCAAACATATTCTCCCATTCTTGGAGTCACAGACAGAGCCACCCAAAACATTTGAGGTTCAACTATATCCTGAAGCCCTTGGTGTAAAGAGAAAGTGTAACATTCATCAGTTGCATTAGTGAATCTGTGGGTTCTTTCTCATGACAGTTTGAAGTAATTGCCAGATTACCTCATTTTTCTTAAGAGGCCATTCTGCCTATGCTGTTATCTCCCAATATAGATATATAAAATTGAAAGTCAGTGATAGCATTTAGAGCAATGCCCTTTTTTCCCCTTTGGCTTATCAACAAATCAGTGCTACAAATTCTGGTGTTCTGTTTTTCTGTGCTTCTAAAATGCATATATCCCTGCAAAGAACTATGGCCAGTTAATAAACATCAAATATGGTAGTATTTAAAATTTAATGTTACAGTGTTCTGGGCAAAAGTGTGAACAGTTTCTTGGGAGGAAAACCTTTCAGGAAATTATTTACTGGCTTGGAATACTGTCTTCCTCTATATTTATCTTAATTATAATTTTTTTTTTTTTTTTTCAGAGAAAGCCTGTGCAGAAGCTGGGTCAGCAAGAATGTCGCTTCTTATATTGGTGTCCATTTTCTTATCTGCAGCTTTTGTTATGTTTTTGGTATATAAAAATTTTCCTCAGCTTAGTGAGTAAGTATACTGAAAGAAGTGGAAAATGTCGACATTTATAGAGATGAACGTGCATTGAAAGTTCAACTAATTTAAGGAACAGAACTGGCATAATAATTGTGTGTCAGCTCTCATGGCTTGTAGCAAGTTCATATTGACACTGTAATTTAAATACTTCTTTCCAAATATGTTTCTTGATTTTCTATGCAAGGTTCTCCTAGCTCTGCTCCTCTAATTAAGGCATCTTTCTAATGGCTATGTTGAAAAACATAGCCACATTAATAAATTTATTGCATATTATTTTTTAATGTTAGTAGTGACCAAGTAAATTTATATTGCAGTCCATAATAGATATTGACCTGCAGTTTGAGAAATACTGATGCTCTTTTTCTCTGCTTTATCCCTTTTTCCATCCCTGTTTTCTCCCTTCCTACTTTTCCGTGTCACCATTTTTTGTTTGCCTCTATTCATCCATTTACTTCCGCACCACATCTCTGTCTCCTAGCTCTTTTTCTCTTCCCTGTTTTATAGAAATGACATGGTTTGAATAGGTACTTTTCACTGTCAAATGCACTTTGTAGAAAAACTTGTCTATCTAGTATACAGCCACAATTCCATAACAAAAACCTTGGGAGTGAAACGTATTTCAGAATTTAGAACTTTTCTATTTTGGAAAGATAACATGGAATAAATACTGTATATTATGTAGTATCTCCAGCAGGATCTGGGATAGCACCCCATAATCAAATACATTAATATTTTTACAGTGAAACCTGTATTATAGAAGACTATGAAAAACTGTATATAAGTGTGGGTCAATTTTTGCTGACAGATTATAAAGAACTTTTGGTTTTCAGAGCTTTTTGAATTTTAGGGAAAAGATTATAGACCTGAAACATACTTTATGAGGATTAAATATCCCTGGGTTATTCAACCACAATAACAACACCCTTGGGTAATCATAGATTACATCAGAGACTACTAAAATGTAGTTAGACTTTCAACCAGGGCCAGCTTGGTGTGGTGATGGATAACTGTGAAATGTGATTTCAGGGTATAAGGAAGTTCCTGTTTCCTCTAAATTTCTTTCATTAACACTTTCTTATGCTTGAAATTTTATAGTTAAACTTATTTTTATTTTAATACTTTGATTTCTTACGTGAATGTAAATGCCTTTGGGAGGATAGCATGTTATATTGTTATGTTAATATTAGTATCATTGAATTTTAGATCTTTTCTCTTTTTAATCAAAGGAGTAGGAAATAAAGAGCTGACTGAAAGAGGGAAAGAACATAGAGTGTAGATAAAGGTTGTTTTGGATCCCAATCTGCTCTAAGAAATATAACACTTTCGTATAATAATATGCTGTTATAAATCTTTTATATTCTGCCTATTTCTTTCGATGTGTGTATATGTGTGAGATGCATGCACACGCCTATAAAGAGCTTTTTTAAGCTTTTAAATTTATAAATGAGAAAACCCATTTTAGTTCACCTGCTATTTTTATAGGACTTAAACAACATTCTGTCATTGTTTTGCAAGGTTAGTTAAATTTCATCATGTAAACAAATGGGTACAATAAATGGGTACAATATACATTAAACACAAAGATGATTATTTGGGGCTTTTATAAACAGAACATTCAGTTCCAAACAAGGCACCAAATATAAAGTAAAATTAATAGAAAGTGACAAGTGTTTTAAGTTTTTATCTGAACTTTGAGCTGGGATATTCAAGAAAAGATGTGAACTATAAATTCATTGAAATTTTTACTTAATTTCAGTTGTAATTGATTATTGACTTCAGTTTATCATGAGGATTACCCAAAATGATGTTCAGTATGTTTTAAATATGCTAACATCAGTGGTTCATTTCTTAATTCAAAATTTACTCCAGTGTTTGAGCAAATGCTTTTTAACCTTTAGTTTGGGTCATCCTGAATTTTCAAATGGATTACATATCTCATGAAATTATATTAAAACATTAAAAAACAAATAATTTATAGACTTTGAACTTAAATTTTGTGAATTTATGCTTAGCATATTACAGATCAAGGCATCAAATCATTTTGGATAGAACTTCATGTTTTGAACTTGACTTTGATATGAATTATCTTGGCAAATTTCTATTTAAAATTTTTTTTCACTTTATTTCTTTAGAGAAGAAAGAATGAATATGAAGGTTCCCAGAGATATGGATGATGCCAAGGCTCTAGGAAAAGTTTTATCCAAATATAAGGACACCTTTTATGTTCAAGTACTTGTAGCTTATTTTGCTACATATATTTTGTATCCTTTTAACTGAAAAATGTTTTCTAGTTTTGTTTAAGAAAAAGGTTTTAAAAGATCTGCTGCTCAGTTATATGTAACTATTTTTCCTTTTAAAAAATTTTAATGCAGTATATAACCTTAAATAAAATATTGAAAAATGAGAATGAAAAAATTCTCACTTTAATCCTTTCTCTTCAAGTCAGTTGTCATTTCTGAATATTTATTACCAGTTTTTCTATTTTCTGCTTATTTCAGTTATAAACTTTTTTTCTTTCCTTTGTATTATTCAAGATAATCATTTTATTTAGGATTATTTTATTAGTTAATTGATTGTCTTAATTTAAATAATAATTTTGAATTAATAATCACCGTACCATAAATTTAAAAAAATTCCCTTAGGTTTGAAGATATAATTTTTATTTAATTTTTACTTTTCTAGATGTTGTGTTATGAATCATTTGCTCATGATTTTTTTCTTCCATTTGATGGTTTTCTTGGTAAAAAATCCTATGAGAGTAACTAGTCATGTAAAGGATATGAATTTTTTTTTTTTTTTACAGTTCTTAGTATGTATTTCTTTGTTTTATATAGAAATATATATTGTATTTTAACTAGACAGGAAAATTGCTTTATTCTTTCTACATATTTTCAAACTGCCTATGCAACTGGTGATTAGCCTTCCAATTTGTGGACGTTAATTTCTAATTTTTGTATCTTTTATTCTAATCCAACATATTTTCCAAATCTTCTTGGTTAATGAAAGACATTAACTCTTTTTTTTTTTAAACATCTTTATTGGAGTATAATTGCTTTACAGTGTTGTGTTAGTTTCTGCTGTATAACAAAGTGAATCAGCTATATGTATACAAATATCCCCATATCCTCCCTCTTGTGTCTCCTTCTCACCCTCCCTATCCCACCCCTCTAGGTGGTCACAAAGCATGGAGCTGATCTCCCTGTGCTATGCAGCTGCTTCCCACTAGCTATCTATTTTACATTTGGTAGTGTATATATGTCAATGCCACTCTCTCACTTCGTCCCAGCTTACCCTTCCCCCTCCCTGTGTCCTCAAGTCCATTCTCTACGTCTGCATCTTTTTAATTTATTTAATTAATTTATTTATTTATGGCTGTGTTGGGTCTTCATTGCTATGCACAGGCTTTTTCTAGTTGTGGCGAGTGGGGGCTACTTTTCCTTGTGGTGTGCAGGTTTCTTATTGCAGTGGCTTCTCTTGTGGAACATGGGCTCTAGGTATGCGGGCTTCAGTAGTTGTGGCATGTGGGCTCAGTAGTTGTAGCTCGCGGGCTGTAGAGCGCAGGCTCAGTAGTTGTGGTGCACGGGCTTAGTTGCCCCACAGCATGTGGGATCTTCCCAGACCAGGGCTTAAACCAGTGTCCCCTGCATTGGCAGGCGGATTCTTAACCACTGCACCACCAGGGAAGTCTCTGCATCTGCATCTTTATTCCTGTCCTGCCCCTAGGTTCATCAGAACATTTTTTTTTTAAGATTCCATATATATGTATTCGCATACGGTATTTGTTTTTCTCTTTCTGACTTACTGCACTCTGTATGATAAACTCTAGGTCCATCCACCTCACCAAATAACTCAATTTCATTTCTTTTTATGGCTGAGTAATATTCCATTGTATATATGTGCCACATCTTCTTTATCCATTCATCTGTCGATGAACACTTAGGTTGCTTCCATGTCCTGACTATTGTAAATAGTGCTGCAGTGAACATTGTGGTACATGACTCTTCTTGAATTATGGTTTTCTCAGGGTATATGCCCAGTAGTGGGATTGCTGGGTCGTATGGTAGTTCTATTTTTAGTTTTTTAAGGAACCTCTATTCTGTTCTCCATAGTGGTTGTATCAATTTACATTCCCCCCAACAGTGCAAGAGGGTTCCCTTTTCTCTACACCCTTTCCAGCATTTATTGTTTGTAGATTTTTTGATGATGGCCATTCTGACTGGTGTGAGGTGATACCTCATTGTAGTTTTGATTTGCCTTTCTCTAATAATTAGTGATGTTGAACATCCTTTCATGTGTTTGTTGGCAATCTGTATATCTTCTTTGGAGAAATGTCGACATTAACTCTTGATGTTGTAAAGGTAATCATTTTCCTTTTCCAAATCAGCTTTCTGAAAGGCATATTAATTATTTTGTTAATTCTCTCAAAATATTTCTATTCTTGCTTCCTCTCTTATTTCCTGAATTTCTTTTGATTTTTTGAACTTTTCAGCTAAAATTTTTTTCTCATAAAATTCAATAGCATTTTATTTTCTTGGATTTTTATTGGATTAGATATTATGTATTTAACATATAGATGTTCCTGTATTTACCTCCTTATGCAGATGTTTTGAGTGTATACTTAAAACACATTGGACCAGTTATTCCTGGCATAAACAACTTAGTGACAAGTACAGTTATAATAGCTTTTGCTGCTAATACAAACATTACTCCTTTACCCAACTGGTGAAGATAACATTTATATTTAGGTAGTGTGCTATGTGTGGGCACTTTGTCATTATCCTCCCTATTTATTAGAAAAATTCAAATTTGGGGGTAATTTAAAGAATGATTATTATGCACCTGTCTTTCCACAGTTCTTTGGAACAGTTATTTGTAAAGTAATTTAATTATATACTGATTGTTCTAAGAAATTCACACCTGCTGCCTTTTCCTACTTCCCATTTCATCACTTATCTGTAAAAACTAAAGTGTTAGGCTTGTAGGTTATTTTGCATTTATAAACTTTAACCATAAAAAATATTTTCCCCAGGGCTTCCCTGGTGGCGCAGTGGTTGGGAGTCCGCCTGCCGATGCAGGGGACAAGGGTTCGTGCCCCGGTCCGGGAGGATCCCACATGCCGCAGAGCGGCTGGGCCCGTGAGCCATGGCCGCTGAGCCTGTGCGTCCAGAGCCTGTGCGTCCGGAGCCTGTGCTCCGCAGTGGGAGGGGTCGCAGCAGTGAGAGGCCTGCGTACCATAGAAAAAAAAAATTTTCCCCAAATAAGAAACATTTGGTTCAGCCCTTTCATTTGTCTTTTGTAAGGTTTTTGTGAACATTTTGTGAATGAGGCATATAGTTTCTATTTACTTTGGAAAGTCATCTTTTTCTGCCCCATTTTGCCCCCTAGCTTTGGAAGGATTCATAGCTGAGGGATAAAGGGGATACCCATCCACAGGGCCAGAGAGCCAGTTAGCATAAGTGAATCTAGACCATCTATGGCAGAATAAATGTTGTAGCCTAGTTGTCTTAATATCCATATGTAAATTAGTAGAAAAAAAGAAAGTGACTTGTAGAAAGTGAATTAAAAGTATAGGAATAGGGACTTCCCTGGTGGTGCAGTGGTTAAGACTCCACGCTCCCAGTGCAGGAGGCCCGGGATTGATTCCTGGTCAGGGAACTGGCTCCCACATGCATGCAACAACTAAGACCCAGCACAACCAAATAAATTAATTAAATAAATATATTTTTTAAAAAAGGATAGGAATAGGTTTATTATTATAAAATACATTTGGTTTAAATTTTTCAATTTTAAATGAATCATTGGTTAATATTGTCAATTCAGCAGGTTTTATTGCATATGGTTACTATTTGCTTAATAATTAAGGTATTGTAGTGATTCTGCATTGTTTTAGATTTTTAAAAAATTAATTTATTATTTATTTTTGGCTGCATTGGGTCTTTGTTGCTTTGCACGTCTTTCTCTAGTTGCGGCAAGCGGGGGCTACTCTTCATTGCTGTGGCTTCTCTTGTTGTGGAGCTTGGGCTCTAGGCATGTGGGCTTCAGTAATTGTGGCACGTGGGCTCAGTAGTTGTGGCTTGTGGGCTCTAGAGTGCAGGCTCAGTAGTTGTGGCTCACCGGCTTAGTTGCTCCATGGCATGTGGGATCTTCCCGGACTAGGGATCGAACCTGTGTCCCCTGCATTGGCAGGTGGATTCTTAACCACTGCACTACCAGGGAAGCCCCTGTTTTAGATTTTTTATAGGATAATTTGTTAAATCTATATATTTTCTTATAATTTTCTGTTTATTTTACACTCTAGAATCTTAAGCTCTGAGTGTTAAAAAGGTACTTTTTAAACTCAGTGAACAAAGGAGAAGACTTATCTTTGGGCGTATAATAAGTACAGCGCTCATTAATAGAAGTATAATGTGAGCTACATGCAGCTTAAAAATTTTCTAGTTAGCGCATTAAGGAAAGTAAGAATAAATTAATTTTAATTAATTTTAATACATTTTACTTGAACTGAAATGTCAAAGATATCATTTCAACATGAAACCACATAAAAATTATTACTATTTCACATTCTTTTTTTTGTACCAATTCTTTAAAATGTGTATATTTCACACTCATAGCACATCTCAGTTCAGACCTGGCACATTTTAGTGTCTCTTCCCCACAGCCACATGTAGCTAGTAGCCATTGTATTCAGCAGTGCAGTACTAGTACTTTCATTGGTAACACCTATTTCAAACTCTTGTATGTTAATTACTTTTTACATTATAATTACTTATTTTAACTTTAGCTTTCATCCATTTAACCAGAAAGTACTAATTATATGCTAAGTACAATCTAGTGTTTTAAGCATTCAAAACCAAAACAACTATTTCCATCTGGAATAATGGGAATTATGGATAGAGATACGGTATAGTCATTCTAGACAAAGCAAGTCTAGATCAGAGCTTATAAGCACAGGGCATGGTTAGGAAGTGATCAGTAGTCCAGTTTTGTTGGTTTAGGAAGGTAGGCTAGACATTGCACTCAGATTGTAGAGAAGTTTGAGTACAGGCTAAGGAATATAGAATATTGATTTGGTATTGGATAGTCGTTGAGGACTTTTGAGCTGTGGATGACAAAAGAAAGGATATTTTTAAAAACGAATAAAAATGTTTACCTATGGAGAGAGATGAAACAGGGATGGAAGTGAAACTTCTCTAAGTGTATTTTATTGTATAGATTTGACTTTAGAACCAAATAAATATTTCACGTAATTATAAAACCAATTAAATCAAATTGAAAAAAGAAACAGAAATGTTAAAAATCTAAAGTAACCTCACACCCGTTAGTAGGATGGCTACTAATCAAAAAGAAAAAAAAAACCAGAAAGTAAGAAGTGTTGGTGAGGATATGAAGAAATTGAAATCCCTGTGCACTGTTGATGGGAGCATAAAATGGTTTGGCTGCTGTGAAAAACAATATGGCATTTCCTCAAAAAATTAAAAATAAGATTCAGCAGTCCCATTTCTGGGTGTATACCTGAAAGAATTGGAAGCAGGGTCTCAAGAGATACTTGCACACCCATGTTTATAGCAGCATTATTCACAGTAGCCAAAAGGCGGAAACAACTCAAGTGTCCTTTAATGGATGAATGAAACAAAGTGTGGTATATACATACAATGGAATATTATTCAGCCTTAAAAAGGAAGGAAATTTTGAAACATATTACAACATGGATGAACTTTAAGGACATTATGCTAAGCAAACTAAGCCTATCACAAAGATATGCTATATGATTCCACTTACATGAAGTACCTAGAGTAGCCCAATTCATAGAGACTGAGAGTAAAAGGATGGTTGTCAGGGAGTTGGGGGAGGTGGGAGGGGGGAACGTTATTTAAGGGGTATAGAGTTTCAGTTTTGCAGGATGAGAAGAGTTCTGGAGATTGCTTGCACAACAGTGTGAAAGTACTTAATGTTATTGAACCATACACTTAAAAATGGTTAAGATGGTAAATTTTATGTTATGTATATTTTAACAAAATTTAAAAAAATTAAACAATCTAAAGCAAAATGAAACAAATTTAACAATATATTGAGTTGATGGGGATTTGACTATCTAGAAGAATTATTTCAAATTGTTCCCTTGAAAAAAGTAATTTGGCTGTGTGTCCCTTCTGGGATAAATCTTAAGGACAAAAGATTTGAAAGAAATCTTAAACTATTTTCAGTTGCTATATTGTTCTGAAATTTTAAAATATGTGATATTAATGTATCTAGTATATATATATATACACACGTGTATATATATATGTGTGTATATATATACTTAATAGTATGTAAAGGAAATAGCTAATTATGTTTATGACATTAAGAACCAAGATTTTTCAGTGTTAGAGAAAAGAAATAAAAATCTATACAAAGCTGGAAAGTTAAGGTCAAATTATATCCCCATGCAGAGAGAATGGCTTTGTTAACACTATAAGGTAAATGACAGCGGAATGATATAGGTATAAGTATAACTGATTCACTTTGCTGTATAGCAGAAACTAACACAACATTGTGAATCAACTATACGCCAATAAAAATTAATTTTAAAAAAATGACAAAAGAACATATTAAACCACCCTAAGGGATACAATAGGCAAAGTTCAAAAATTGTTAAATCCTGCAAATGACCCAGTTTCTTCAACAAGACCAAAAAAAAGAACCAAACCTGTAGTTAAGTGCTGTGGAGAGCAAATACCATGTGTGGACCTTTTTTGTCCTGATTTGAACAAACCAGCTGTCCAAAAAAAAAAAAAATTAAGACTCTCTTGGGAATTGTGAGCACACTCAATAGCTACTTATGATAGTTAGGAATTTTGGTTAATTAATCTCTGACAATGGTATTATAGTTGTGTTAAAAAGAAAAGGAATCCTTATCTTTTAAAGGTATTAATGTAGTTGTACATGTAATGATATGTCTTGGATTTGCTTCAATATAATCAAAGGTAAAGGATATAGAGAAAACCAGATTGGTTGTATGTTAATTGTTGAAGCTGTATATGGGAATATAGGGCATCATAATACTAGTTTCTCTACTTTCATATGTGTTTGAGACTTTCCATTAAAAGATTCTAAAGAGCCCTGAAATAACTAAGTTTAAATTTTTAATGGAGGCATCCAGTAGACTGCTGGGAAATTTGAGACTGGTATTTGATTAGAAAAGTTGAATCAGAGATAGAGAATTCAAAGTTATCTATCATCTATCTATCTACATATCTATCTATCTATCTATCTATCTATCTATCTATCTGTCACCATATGCTTGAAGCCATGTGTACATCCATATACATGGAAATGACTGAATTTATCAAAGAAAAGTGAGAGATTAGCTAACAGAATGTTAGAGAAATCTCAGGTTTGAGGGTGAGGAGAAGAGAAAAACTAGAGAAGTAATGATCTGTAACACAGAAGAAAAATACAGTTCACTGGAGGTGAGTTTTACACTGAAGGATGTTTAATCCTATGCAAGAGTCAATAGAAAATTCTTACTGAGAAAAAGTCATTACTTTTGTCCAGGAGGGGGTTTCAGCAGAGTGAGGGTTGGTTAAGCCAGGTTGCAAGGGAGGCAGTGAAGATGAGAGGCAGTAACTGGATAGGATACCTTGCTCAAGGAAAAGCCTAGGTTTTCTTTAGTGTGTAGGCATCTGAGTGGTTTTATACAGAAAGGATCTGTGCAAGAGCAAGAAGTTAAAGATAAAAGAACTCAGGAAGAAGGAGATTGAAATGAAAACAAGAGTAAAGTGGAAACTAGAGGAAAAAAGGAAGGATGGGTAAAGATAGAAATTTTAAAGTAGAAGGGAGAGATGTTGAAGGAATTCACTCAGTCTGTCTGACTTACAAGTAAATCACGTTATGGGTGATGCAGAGGTCCAGGCCAAAACTAGGAACTAGAGAGACGCAGGAAAAAAACATAATTCTGTTTTAAAAATAAGATTTGTGACTTTACTATATTTTGTAACCCTTATTCTTTTTTAAATGAGTAGTAAGTTGAAGTAAATGTCCAAAAGTTAAATTAGAAATAGTAATTATTATACATTATATTGTACCTGTATTTCCATAGAAATCATGTTTCCTAAAAATATTTGAGAGTAAAAATCCAATGCATTAGGGGCTTCCCTGGTGGCGCAGTGGTTAAGAATCCGCCTGCTAATGCAGGGGACCCGGGTTCAAGCCCTGGCCTGGGAAGATCCCCTATGCCACAGAACAACTAAGCCCGTACGCCACAACTACTGAGCCTGCACTATAGAGCCTGCGAGCCACAACTACTGAGCCCACGTGCCACAACTACTGAAGCCCGTGCGCCTAGAGCCCATGCTCCACAACAAGAGAAGCCACCGCAATGAGAAGCCCGCACACTGCAACAAAGAGTGGCCCCCGCTCCCCACAACTAGAGAAAGCCTGCGCCCAGCAATGAAGACCCAATGCAGCCAAAAATAAATTTTTTTAAAAAAGAGCCCTTTTTTTAAAAAAAAAAAAACCAGTGCATTAGAGAAGCATGTCATTTACAAGATTACTGAAGACTTCTGTTCTCTTTCTTTTTTTCTGCCCCGTGTCCCCCCCTCCCCCCTTCCCCTGAAGTGCCCAGTTCCTCTCTATCTGGTACACATTCAGTATTTGTCTTTGTTTTCTCTTAGTAACACACTCTAATTAGCATTGATTTACGATAATGTTAGTAAATGGTTATAAAGGCATTGCAGCTGTAGAATCATGTATTTTTTAAACTTTGGGTATAATTTTACTTTTTTTAATACTGAAATATGGATATAATCTTATTAACATCTAATTTCTGTATTGATACTTTTTTTCTGGATTGTTGGATTTGTGGTTTAAAAATTCATTTAATTATGTTTTAATCCTTAACTTAGAAGTTAACAGCTTGCAAACATTTGCTATTCCAGGCTCTATATTTCTCAGTATACTCTCAGGGTTTCTTTATCCCTTTCCACTAGCCTTATTTCTTGTTTGTTTGGTAAGTATATAAAATGAAATCGGGAGACTAGAAAGAAATAACTTTAAATAGAATGATGGGAATGCAGATGGCATCCTAGTCCCACTAGTCTCTGGAAGCATAGACTTATTAGTTTTAAAAGGGGGTTAATGTTACAGTAATATCTGTTAAGTCCCTCCATAAGGAGATGTTATAGTTTGGCTTTTTTCTAGAACAGGGTTATCATAGACTTAATTGCATTTATAGGCTCTGTTCTAGCCTTTGCTTTCTATACTGTTTTGTAATTCAAATAGTCCAAGAATGTTGGTGGGCCCAAGGAGTTAAGTCCCATGGCAGGAGGTGGTGTTTTCAAGCCTAGGAATTGAAAAAATATTGCTCTTGAAGTTTTATTCATAGGCTATTGGCTAACATTAACTATTTGGATATCGTCACTAAGTTTAATCACAAGTGCCAGTTTGTTTTAGCTGGTCTCATTTTAGTTATAATTTGGTCAGAGAAAGGACTAGATCAGATGGGTTCTTCTGCTCTGCTCAAGAGATGTTACGCAGAGTATCCACCCCATACCCCAAAAGAAAGAAACTAGTTGAGGTTTGCCTTAGGTGAATATATATCCATGTGAATAAGATGGAAAAGTACAAAGTGCTTATGAGTTCTTGTTATTTTGTAGTGTTCTGGACTCGGTGCCTCATTCTGCTATATGCTCTCCTATTTAGTTGGGAGGCCAGTTGTCTATAAATACCTAACTGAGAAAGCAGTAAAATGGTCACAGCAGGTAAACATGTATTTTTAAATTATTTGATGTAATTCTTTGGCTACTTGGGGGGTCAGTGTATAATATCTACATAAATTAACTCAGACTCAGGGCTTTGATAAAAATGATCTTTTGAAAATTAAGTGGTAGGCAATTAATGAATGTTAATAATTTCAAATATGATGTTTTTGTAACAGTAATCTTAATTCTTTATTCCTAATAACTTCAATCAGAGCACAAAAGTCAAAGTGTCAATGTAAAGGCATCCATATATTTAGACACCTCACCTGTTTTGTGTTGATGCAGGATGCTGTCAGTGGGTCTCTGAAAAACTTGTATCAGCCAACTCTTTTAATGCATTTCATCAGTGGGAAGAACTTATCTTCCGTTAGGGTCTCTGCAAAGACTAGCAGTGATAAATAGAAGGTCTACTGCCCAGGAAAGTCTAGCATAGTATTGCTAAGAATCTTATTCGTATAAAGAATCAGAAGAAGCAGACTATTAAATCAGAGGAATTTTAGAAAGTTACCCCTTTGTTTTACAGGTTAGGAAATTAAGAGAAATTAAGCATTTTGTCCAAAATCAAAATCACTATTTGTGTAGCAAGATCTAGGAAGTATAAACTGTAATCAGTGCTTTTATTTAGTCAGCTAAATGTTTCTATATGCTTGTTTAACCTCATTTATCAATGATGAATGAATTCACTCATGTGAAGTACATTAACATAAAGATTATCTGAATTTTAAATTGGAGGCCAGGTTTATTGATGTACTATACTAGCCCTTTATATTACAGGACGTTAAAGGCATTAAAAAGTTGGTCATTTGATATCTATCTTATATATAGTTATAAATTTAATTTTGCCTTTTTAGGTTTAAAATGTTGTTGAGCCATATTATCTAGGCTGATGTAGAGCCATCTTTAGTAGTATAACATTACACTATAAGCACAATCTTAAAAACTTTCATCTGATGTTATTTAGCTCTGGTAATGAACATTTGATAAGCAGTTCATTGTCATTTTCAAGCTCCTTATTTGATCATTTCTGTTGGGTAAATGCTGAGCTATCAGGGATAAGAATTTGAAATAAGGTATTTTATAATCAGTTTATTTTCAGGCTTGGCTTTATCTTGATCCTAACTTGTTTCTTTCTTGTGACAGGTTGAACGTCATAGAGAACATCTCATTAACTACATTATATTTTTGAGAATAACACCATTTCTGCCTAACTGGTTTATTAATATTACATCTCCTGTGATAAACGTGCCATTGAAAGTTTTTTTTATTGGCACTTTTCTAGGTAAGCCCTCTGGTTCATGCTGTGTTAGAACTCATTGTGTACATGTCTAGCAGTGTCCAGCTGGGCTAGATTTTGTGCTCTTTGCAGGCATGCCAGCACCATATATAACTGGTGGGCACAGAGCCTGGCCCATATAAATAGATGCTCGGAAATGTTTGTTGGATTGTGTTGATTTAAATTTTTTTTTTTAAACAAGAGCACTCTCTGCTGGATATTTTTTTAATCATGTAGAATTAAGCAGGACTTTTTAACTCCATTCTCTCCCTCAGTGGAGAGAAAAAAAAAATTTGAAGATGCCTTTTTTGAGTACTTTCTCCTTTGTCTTCTAATCAGGTACTGAAATACTGAACTTTAATTTTCAATAGAAAATTGATCCTATCTTTTTATTAACATAGAACTTATTATGGGCATTACTGAAAGTTTGAGGGAAAGCAAGGATGAACAAGAAGTTTCTTGCTTTCAAGGAGCTAACACTTAATTTTGAAATTAATCAGTGGGTGTAAAGATTCATTTATATATTTGTGAATTCTGATAGTTCTTTAGTAAGAGTATTCTGCTTTTCTTCCAAATTTAAGGTGAATTGTTTAGATACCAACAAAATGAGCAGATTCCTCAAGTATTGACTGTCTGTTAAAGCTTTACGATAATACTTAATTTTTTATTGCTATTTTTAGAAAAATTTGTAGACAAACTTAAAAATCTTAGCAGGTTCTCTATAAAAGTGGGGAAAAAAATCTTAGCAGGGGTAATTTTGGATTTTGTAAAATAATATTACACTTATAGAATCAGAAGAGAGAATTTTTGTACTGTCTCCTTATTTTACAGATGAAATACCTAGAGATAAAGTTAACTTCAGCTTTGGCTAAAGTAATTTTTCCAGTTTGTTCTGGCTTTTAATAAAATGTGGCTGTTCCACCATGCTTTTGTATAAACTGCTCTTTTTACTCATATATTTTGAGTATCTTTCCATTTCTGAGTATCTCCTACCACTCATTTTTAAGTATACTCTATCAAGGGTGAATGACAATTTACTCAATCTTATTTTTGAAGACTTAGATTGTTTCCAGATTTTTATTATTATAATTCTTTGATGAGCATCCTTGAGACTAGATCTTTGTTCATATACATTAATATTTCCTAAAGTTGAAATTGGTGGATCATAGCACATTCATTTTTTAAGGCTGTTGATAAATTTTGTAAAATTATTTTCTGGAGACTTTCCTTGTGTTTTTAAATTCATTATCCTTAAGCGGTGATTATGAAAGACTGAATTGTTTATTTGGAAATAAACTTGAGGGGCTTTAAATTAAATTAAAATTTTCCAATTGTAAATCACTATATTCTTAGAAGAAATTGTATACACACAGTATTTTAATTTTTAAAAATGATTGTTTTTTACCATATGTTTTTACTTTCTATTTTAGGTGTTGCACCTCCCTCTTTTGTAGCAATTAAGGCAGGAACAACATTGTACCAGCTTACAACAGCAGGGGAAGCTGTTTCCTGGAACTCAGTATTTGTTCTAATGATTTTGGCTCTTCTTTCTATTCTGCCAGCCATCTTCCAAAAAAAACTAAAGCAGAAATTTGAGTGAATAATCCTCTGGGTTTTAGTTTTCCTATCATCTTCATCATCATCATCTCTCAGGATTGGCAGGTTTATGTGTTAAAATCACCTCTTCAGTAAATGAAACAGGAATTTGTAAAATAAAATTTCCTATCTGGTGGTTAAAATAATGTATTTAAGTGGCAAAGGAGAGAAGAAATAAAAATGGAAATTGGTATACCATGAAAAGTGCTGTCAGTAGTTACGATAGACATCTCCTAAATTACTATTCCAAGGCTATAGATAATAAATGTAGCAGCATAGTAGGAAATTCTTGACCCAACTGATTAACTCAATATATTTCATGAACTGGCCGTAAATACTTACCCTTGACTTAATAATTTAATATTTTTCTCTCTATTCCATAGTATAACTAAAATAGGAAAAGCAAATACAAAATTCAAAAGCAAAGATACAGTATTGCTGTTTTGACTAATGTCAGCCTTCTTTCAGAGCATAAACTTGAAAACTAAAGCTCAAAAGAGATTTACATTTTCTTCCTTTTTACCTTTGAGGTAGTAGACTTGTTTTGAAATTGCATCTTAGTGGACTACTGAATTTGGAAAAGATATCAAGTTATATCTATTTAGTGAATTTTATTTTTGTCTTCTGTTCTAGATTATCATGGATTGGTCTGAAATTTAAAATTCTGACCAGTCTGTTTTCATCTGTTTCCTAGCTTTCAAAATATTTCCACTGTGCATATACAAAATGGCAATGACATGATAATTGTATCATATTGGTGTTGATAATTTATATTCAGATAATATTTTGTTACACAGTTCCCCTTTACTATCTCAAAAGGGTATCAAAAAAGCAAACATTCAAAGTATGCAGTTATTAGATGTTAGATTAATTATGTTACTTTATATTTTGAAACAAAAGCAGTGTCAGTACAGCACTCAAGTAGTTGAATATAGTTTATTTGTTCCAATGACTGTAAAATTTACCTCATTTATTTATTAGTCTGGTCATTAAAGTATGTATTATGTAATTATCCTTTTTTATGCATGATACATAAGAATGCCTTGTTTCATTTCTAGTGATGGCTTTTTTGTTTGGGGCTGCTTTTGATTAATGCAGTTTCCCTATTTAGGGTTTTCACTTTTTATATCAAAGTAAAATTAAATTCTCATATGGTAACTACTATTTAAATAGTCCTGGAAAAACTAAACAGCTTTTTGCTGCTTGCTTAACGGTAATAGCCTCGATCGCTTGATTCTAGGACATAGAATAAAGTACTCTGTCAGTTTTACCTTCACCCAAGACTGTCATGTTGAAAAGTACTTTAGCTGTGGAAGAAATCCTTGTATGTTTTTATTGTGAGAGGTATGATCAGCCTCAAAGCCAGTTTCTACTACATAATGTGGACTGATTATTTTTTCTATCGCAGTATTAACAAATGGATTTATTGTAAATACAAAAAAATATATTAATTAATATACTATTCTTATGTCACCTGGACTTTTGTGTGAAATTATTTATTGTTATTTCTAGCAAGGTTTTCTTCCTTTCTTATTGACCAGAGACTGAGTGATAAAGCTTTTGTTATTTTTACAAACAAAACATAGCCTTTTTGGACAAAGCTCACTAAATATTACTGTATAAAATGTAATTGAGTAAATTTTTATCAGACTTTTAAAAATAAGAGTTTGGACTCAGGAGCAGCCTCACTATTCCATTATGTATATATTGTACTTACTCTATTCTCAGAGTATTTTCCCTATCCTTATCATTGATCCTGTCCCTTTGCTGATTATTTTTTCTGTTAGAAAACTGTAGTTGTCACTTAAGGTGAGGTATATTTTCTTCTCCCAAGAGAATAGCCAGTCTTTCCACATTCTTCATCATTGTCTGTCAAGAAAGAACCTTCAGCAGGCTGAACTCTAAATGCATTTGGTGGCCTATATTCATGGATTCACAGACTTGGCCTGATGCCAGATGTAGATTCAAGCTTCAGCCACATCTTGAAGACAGCTACATAGTAATAACCACCAGAGGGCGAGTATGTGTAGTGGGGAGGCGAGCAGGCTAACTAGGAAGTTGACACACTGAGACTGTTCACCTCTTAGTTAATGGCCTCTCTCTGGAGCTCTATTACTTTGAGTGTAATATTTCTAAAACACTTAATAAATGTAAATTAAAATGTAAGAAGAATAAATTGTACTGAAAAACTTAAATGTAGCACTTGGGATTTATTTCATGGAAGTATTTGTATTTAAAAAAACTTTCATTGAATAAAAATATTCTTTTGAAATTCTGTGCACATTTTCACCTCTAAGAACAAAGAAATTGTTTTTTAAACCTTTAATTTTTATAGTTGGCTTTTGAGAATCTTAAGGCATTTAAAATTTAAATTGTAGAGGTAAGTAAGTACAGGTAAACATTTATTTAAGTATCTGTATATATAATTTCTCTATAAAGGAATTGATCTCAGAGAGAGCAGTGAGCAGTCCTGAAGAGAGAATTTTAGTTCCCTGCCCAGGAATCGGACCTAGGTAGCCTGGATGAAAACCAGGAATGGTAGCCACCAGACCACCAGGGGCTAGAGGCTAGAAGCAAAGTGGCCCTAGCTCTTTCCTGTTTGAAAGGAAGAATGTCTTGTTCAAGGAGGCAAAAACTGTAAAAACAGGTACAAGGTTTATTATTAAAGACAGCACAAAGTATGGGAGAGCACACAGAGAAGCAGTTTGTTTAAGACAGAAGTAAGGCAGAAATACACACCCAGAGAGGAAGGGTATGGGCATCCTCTCTAATGAGGAGGAGCACAGTAAGTTAGAAGCCAGACAGAAATAGACGCCTGGAAAGGAGTGTGGGCTTCCTGAATGAGGAGCGCAATAAAGAGGTGATTTCAATCCCATATAGGACAGCCCTTCCGGGTCTTTGTTTACATTTAGCCAATTATCTTGTTTCTTTTTTCACACCTGACTGGTCCTAGGATTCTCCCCAACATGCATGTGCAACTTTTTTTTTTTTTTTTTTTTTTTTTGCGGTACAGCGGGCCTCTCACTGCTGTGGCCTCTCCCGTTGCGGAGCACAGGCTCCGGACGCGCAGGCCCAGCGGCCATGGCTCACGGGACTAGCCGCTCCAAGGCATGTGGGATCTTCCCGGACCGGGGCACGAACCCGTGTCCCCTGCATCGGCAGGCGGACTCTCAACCACTGTACCACCAGGGAAGCCCTGTTTAGATGTTTTAAGGTGGATCTTATTGCAGTTTCAATACTCTACTGATTATTGCTCTTTCTCTTTTTTCTTCCTTATATGGGGAAAACTTGCTAAGCTGGGTGACTTCGGAGGATGTTGTTTAAGCTCTAGGCCTCATTTTTCTCATCTGGACTAAGTGAGCTCTAAGGTCCAGGTTCCTTACAGCTCAGACATGATAGGATTCTCTGAAATTAATGAGATACATTAATAGACCCTTCTAACTAAAAATATTAAATTAAGCAGCCTTTGCTTTGTCTAGCTTGTTTTTTTGTTTTAAAAATTTATTATTTTTGGCTGCGTTGGGTCTTCGTTGCTGTGTGAGAGCTTTCTCTAGTTGTGGTGAGTGGGGGCTACTCTTCATTGCAGTGTGCGGGCTTCTCATTTTGGTGACTTCTCTTGTGGAGCACGGGCTCTAGATGCGCAGGCTCAGTAGTTGTGGCTCGCGGGCTCTAGAGAGCAGGCTCAGTAGTTGCGGTGCACGGGCCCAGTTGCTCCGCGGCATGTGGGATCTTCCTGGACTAGGGCTCAAACCCATGTCACCTGCATTGGTGGGCAGATTCTTAACCACTGTGCCACCAGGAAAGTCCTGTCTAGCTTGTTTTATAGCTTACAGTGCCAGATGTAGATTTCACATACACTATCTCATTTAAATAAATTAACCATTTTATTTGCAATGAAAGACTTGAGAAAACAGAACAAGGGCTATTCCCATTTGGTTACTTTGCTAGTAATATGAGGTAGGGTAAAATGGAAATTGTTTAGGGGGCTAAAAGGACTCTTCTGAAGAGACTTTTCATCCTAGAAATACTTGGTATGAAAAACAGAAGTCATAATATCAAGTCTGATGACCACTTCGAGTTATCAGGGATGGTACTTTGAGAATAGAAGGTGGGGGAACTCACTAACTCCTATATTATATTTTGGGGGCCTGCCTGGGCTCCTTAATCTAAGGTTTACTATCATTTAACATCTGGAGCTGTGCCAAGTGGGTACTCTTGTCATGATGACTGAACTGTTAGATAAAGACTGCCAGGAAGGACTTCCCTGGTGGCGGTCCAGTGGTTAAGACTCCACGCTTCCACTGCAGGAGGTACAGGTTCAATCCCTGGTTGGGAAATTAAGATCCTGCATGCTGCGCGGGCATGCTCAAAAAAAAAAAGGAGTGATAGGGAGTAGAAATTGACCCAGTGTTAGCCACTGATAGTTCTGGAGTACCACTTGAAAGTCTAAGGGGACTTTTGAAAACCACTCTGAAATCGTAAAACTGGAAGCTGAGAGATGGAATTACGCTGTTCAGGTCTGTGTATTTTAAATGGAAAACTAGTCACATTTTAGCATTGTCTTAACCCTGTAGAGTGAATCTATAAGAATCTTCATCCTGAAATTATAGTCTGGAAGACGGTCTTTTGTGCAGCATCACCTACACTTCCTTGAGAAAATGGATTCTTTCCTGGAAAGCTAACAGGCCCAAGGTAGACATAGTGTGCTGAGTCAAGACCCCTACCTCCTTTAACCTTTGAGACGGTTTCCTGGTGACTAGATCAGCACTCTGGGGCTTGCTTTGGAATTCATGTTAGAACACCAGTCAAGGTTTGTGATGGATAATCTAATGTGTCAACTTGACTGGGCCATGAGATGCCCCAATAGCTGGTTAAACATTATTTCTGAGTGTGTCTTTGAGGGTGTTTCCAGAAGAGATTAGCATTTGAATTGGTGGTCTGAGTAAAGCAGATTGCCCTCCCGCATGTGGGTGGGCATCATCCAATCTGTTGAGGGCCTGAATGGAACAAAAAGGTAGAGGAAAGTTGAATTCACTCTCTGCCTGATGGTTGAACTGGAACATTGATCTGCCCATGGTAGTCCTAGTTCTCAGGCCTTCTGACCTGGACTAGAATCAACATCATTGGCTCTCAGGCCTTCGAACTATACCACCGACTCTCCTGGGTCTCCAGCTTGCAGACAGTAGACTGTGGGATTTCTCAGTCTCTGTAATCACATGAGCTGATACCTTAATAAGAAATCTCCTTATATAAATGTATATAATATATATCAACGTTTCCTATTGACTCTGTTACTCTGGAGAGCCCTAAGGTCATAGGCTACTATTAACTAGAGAAATATTGAAAGGAAATAGTGATAGATATTGCAGAGGAAAATTGGAATTCCTGGTGAAGTCTGGAAATGATGAAGGGATAGTGATTGATACAAAAAAATTAGAATTATACATCATCATCAAGAATTATACGTGGTCTCAAAGGTGCAGATGTCCATGTCAGTGTAGTAGTAAGCATGAGTCCTTATATAAGGTATTTGGTAATGTGGATAATTGTCAGAATTTATGGCTACACAAAAAATAGGAAAAATAAAATAATCCCTACCTATATGAAGACTTGGGAGATTTCTCAAGTCATGCGATAAGGGTGCTATCAAATACATTTTGGAACATCAGGTCTAGCTGGAGTCAAACATTATAGAAGCAATTTTTAGTGATGTTTAAGTGTAGAAACTAAGATTCCACCTAAGGCCTGAGAGACTCTTGAATCATCTTCCTTAGGTCTCAAATTTGGGTGGAGAAGCAGGATGACGCACTGGTTATCTTTAGATAACAATTCTAGCCGGCCTTGTTGGGAAGAGAGGCATCAGTTCAAACGAGCTGGAACTGAGTTCAGAGGCCCAATGAGTAAAGTTCTGGGCAATGGAAAGAAATACATTCCTTACCTTTCGATCGAAGTGCTGCCTAAAGCAAGCCCTAGACATCAATTTGCTTCAGCTGTGGGTGTGTGGAAAGGCTTGGTTACAAACAAAACAAGCCTAGCAGGTTTTGGAATATTTGGGAGAGGTTCTGAAAAAACAAAGGGCTGCTTGATTCCGGGAGTGGAGGAGGAGAGTGGGTGGGGCTGAAACACTAACCCATTTGTTACTGTTGTAGAAGCTGGGCATTTGGGGAAGACTGCACTCATGTCCTGATTATTCATTATCAGTTATTAGTCAGGGTTCATTGATGGCAAACAACAAAACTCAACTCTGGCTTGAGCAAAAGGATATTCATTGGTACCTTTGGAGGCTAGGAACCAGAAGCACTGGAATGGCCTCATAACAGGATAGAGGTCGGGCTACTGCCAATGGAATGAATAAAGTACAACTGTCTGCATCTTGTAGGCATTTGCTCAGCATTCACATTCCAGGGGTTACCACTGGAATGGTAACCATTCCACTCAGCCCAGACTAAAGAAATTGGAATGCTGATAGGAAGGGGAAATGAATTTAAGTTAACCAAAAAGCCACAAATGGAAAACGGGAAATGAGAGGAGCTGGAATGATTGATCCCTGTGAGCAGAAAGCTTGAAGGTCATATATACACATCCTCTCCCTTAACAGTGATAGAGACCCCGAAATGAGACACTGAAGTAGTCAGGAAGCCCATCTGATGATGTACATTCTCAGGGCATGGGACAGAGACAAAAGAAACCCGATTCTGAGGGTGCGGAGAGTAGCAGAAGATCCTGCCTGGGAACTCGCCTAGTTTGGGGGTTTATGCTGTTTTATCCAATAAGAATGTGCTAAATGTCTCAAATTGAGAGCTCCCAGTTTTGCTCTTCTGTCAGTCTTCCTCCTAAAAAAGGCTCCATTAAAAAAAAAAAAAAGGCTCCATTCATATATCTAGTTTTTTATGCCAAACACTTAGTAGCCAGTCTTTATTCTTCCCCCTGAATTCGATTCATCAGCACAACTTATTAATTATGCCTCCAGCACTTTAAAAAAATATAAATAAATTTATTTATGGTTGCATTGGGTCTTCATTGCTGTGCATGGCCTTTCTCTGGTTGCGGTGAGCAGGGGCTACTCTTGGTTGTGGTGCACTGGTTCGTCATTGCAGTGGCTTCTCTTGTTGCAGAGCACGGGCTGTAGGCTTCAGTAGTTGTGGCTCGCAGGCTCCGTAGTTGTGGCTTGTGGGCCCTAGAGCGCAGGCTCAGTAGTTGTGGAGCCTGGGCTTAGTTGCTCTGCGGCATGTGGGTTCTTCCTGGACCAGGGCTCAAACCCGTGTCCCCTGCATTGGCAGGTGGACTCTTAACCACTGCGTCACCAGGGAAGCTGTACTTCCAGAACTCTTGAATCCAACTACTTCTTCCATCTTTATTGCTAGCATTGTAGTTTGTCCAAGTCCATTTACCTTTGACCTGGAGTACTTCAATAACCTAATTTGTCTGCCTTTTGCCAGGCTTGCTCCTCTAAATTCCATTTTCTACACAGCAGCCAACATGATCTCTTAAAAACTTAAGTTACCTATCAAGATTGTGAACTACCATAGCCTGCTGGCTTCGTGTCCAAAATCAGCCCTAGAGGAACAAGGGAAGCAAGAGAGAAGCACAAACATCATGAGAAACCTCTGGGGAGAATGAAAGCTTTAGAGACTCTCTGTGTGTGTTTACACATGTATGCTCACTACTGCTAGTAGCTAGAGCCATGGGGGAGGACTGGAGACAAATGAAAGTATGGGTTGAATGTTTCGAAGTTACATTTTTTTCTCTTTCTGCGTTAAATAATAGCCCAGACTCCCTGTATCACCGGGATAACAACAGGATAGTGCGAAAGTGCTGCTGGGGTGAAGAACTGATGAACACGGGGCCTAGCAGCCCTCAACATTCACTTCTCTCCACCCCTGCCCCCGATCCCACCCCAATCCAGGACTTAGGAATCATAAACTAAAGAGACTACCTCCTACATTGGGGTTTCTTTCCAAGAGTTTATAGGTAAATCCCTGACCTGAGGAGTGGCCTAATAAAGTGGCAGTCAAAGGAACCTAGTATCTGAGGCTTTCTGCCCTGGAACTTACTCCATCCTATCTCTTTAAATTCACTGGGAGAGACACTGAGACTTGGCCTTCAGTCTCTGCTTGATAGATATTAACAGAAAGAGTAACTAATACCAGGAGAACATACGATCATTAACCAAGACAACTAGACACCTAAGAAGAACAATCACTATGAAAGAAAGACAGCAAATTGAACAACGTATAATACTTAAAGCAGAATTATTGGATGAGATAAATGTTAAACAATAAATATATTCAAAATAATAAAGATATTAATATGCTATGAGAACAAGAAATCATAAAGAACTAGGTAAAATATTAAATATGATATGTATAATCATTGAAATAAAGAATATAATAGATGAATATTTAAACAAAAATTTTAAGTGAGAGGATTGAAAGGTATACCAGGTAATTCTAAATCAAAAGAAAGCTGGAGCACTTGACAAAATAGACTTAAAGACAAAAATATCATAGGTGATAAACATATACTGAGAAAAAAGTATAGAGTGGAAGATACAATGATTATAAGTATAAATGCATTAAAAACATAGCTTCAAAACGTAAAAAGCAACAACCTATAGAACTGTGGGGAAAATGGATAAATTGATTGCAGTTGGAGATTTTAACACATCCCTCTCAGAAACTGAGAAGCAGACAAAAATGAGCAAATACTGAATATATGAAAACTAAATTAATTAAAGCATATATATGTATGATATATATGTAGAATTATGTACCCAAAAAAGAATACATATTCCTTCTGAACACATGCAAAATCTTTACAAAAACAGATCACAGAGAAAGCCTCAATAAATTGCAAAAGATTGATATCAGACAATTTTTTAAAATAAATTTATTTTATTTATTTATTTGTGGCTGCGTTGAGCCTTCGTTGCTGCATTCAGGCTTCCTCTAGTTGCGCCAAGCTAAGGCTACTCTTCGTTGCAGTGCATGGGCTTCTCATTGCAGTGGCTTCTCTTGTTGTGGAGCACAGCTCCAGGCACATGGGCTTTAGTAGTTGTGGCACGTGGGCTCAGTAGTTGTGGCTCACGGGCTCTAGAGCACAGGCTCAGTAGTTGTGGCCCATGGACTTAGCTGCTCCATGGCATATGGGATCTTCCCAGACCAGGGATCGAACCTGTGTCCCCTGCATTGGCAGGTGGATTCTTAACCACTGCGAAGGGAAGTGGTTAAGAATTCCCACACCAGGGAAGCCCCTAGACAATCTTTATACTGCAGTGAAGTTAGAAATTAATAACAAAAAGGTAGCTTAAAAATCCAATTTGTGGGACTTCCCTGGTGTTCCAGTGGTAAAGAATCCGCCTTACAAAGCAGGGGATGCGGGTTCGAACTCTGGTCAGATAACTAAGATCCCACATACCGCGGTGGGCAACTGAGCTCGCGCACCTCAACTAGATCCTGAGTGCTGCAAACTACAGAGCCCACGTGCTCTGGAGACTGCATGCCACAACTGGAGAGAGAAAACCTGCCCGCCACAACTAGAGAGAAGCCTGTGTGCCACAACAAAGAGCCCGTGCCACAGTGGAAGATCCAGCATGCCTCAACGAAGATCCCACATACCACAACTAAGACCTGATGCAGGCAAAAAAATAAAAATAAATAATAAAAAAATTCCAATTTGTGTAGTAAAGGAAAACATAAAGGATATTATGAAATATTTGAAATTCAATGATAATGAATATCTTATATGTTAAAATTTATGGGATACAGGGCTTCCCTGGTGGCGCAGTGGTTGAGAGTCCGCCTGCCGATGCAGGGGACACGGGTTCGTGTCCCGGTCCGGGAGGATCCCACATGCCGCGGAGTGGCTGGGCCCGTGAGCCATGGCCGCTGAGCCTGTGTGTCCGGAGCCTGTGCTCCGCAACGGGAGAGGCCACAACAGTGAGAGGCCCGCGTACCGCAAAAAAAAAAAAAAAAAAAAAAAAAAATTTATGGGATACAACTAGCACAGTAGTTAAAGTGAGATGGACTAAACACACTTAAATATTTTAATTACATCAAAAAACAAAAAACATTAAAATTTGAAAATCAATCGATGTAATCCACTATATTAACACACTGAAGAAGAAAGTTCATTTATCATTTCAATAGATGCAGAAAAAGCATTTGGCAAAATTCAACAGCCACTCATGATAAAAACGTTCAGAAAAAGGAATAGAGAGGAACTTCTTTAACTTGATAGAAAACAACAGCTAACTAAAGAAGAAATAGTTATTATTACACTTAATGGTGAAAGATTGAATGTTTTCCCTTAGATCAGGAACAAGGCAAGGATATCCACTCTCACCAATTTATATAACACAGTGTTGCAAGTTTTAGCTAGTAAAATGAGGCAGAAAAAGGGATAAAAAGCATATAGGAACTTACCTAGTGGCACAGTGGTTAAGAATCTGCCTGCCAATGCAGGGTACACAGGTTCGGGCCCTGGTCCTGGAAGATCCCACATGCCGTGGAGCAACTAAGCCCATGAACCACAACTACTAAGCCTGCGTGCCTAGAGTCTGTGTTCCACAACAAGAGAAACCACAGCAATGAGAAACCCATGCACTGCAGCAAAGAGCAGCCACCGCTGGTCACAACTAGAGAAAGCCCACGCACAGCAACAGAGACCCAACATAGCCAAGAATAAATAAATAAATTTATATGAAAAGAAGCATACAGATTAGAAAGGAAGAAATAAAATTGTCCCTATTTGCATATGACATGATAATTTCCATAGAAAATACCAGGGAATTGACCAAAAAAGTGCCTAGAACTAATAAGTGAGTTCAGCAAGGTTGAATTTCTATATACAACGATGAACACATAGAAATTGAAATTAAAAATATAATACCATTTATAGCCACTCAAAACAAAATGAAATACTTCAGTATAAATCTAACTTGTATGCTTAAAACTTGTATGCTTAAAACTAGATGAGAAAGAAGAGACATACTGGACTTCCCTGGTGGCTCATTGGTTAAGAATCCGCCTGCCAATGCAGGGGGACAAGGGTTCAAGCCCTGGTCCAGGAAGATCCCACATGCTGCAGAGCAACTAAGCCCGTGCACCACAACTACTGAGCCTGCGTGCCACAACTACTGAAGCCCGCGTGCCTAGAGCCTGTGCTCCACAACAAGAGAAGTCACCACAATGAGAAACCTGCGCACTGCAATGAAGAGTAGCCCCACGCACTGCAACAAAGAGTACCCCTTGCTCACTGCAAGTAGAGAAAGCCCGCGTGCAGCAACGAAGACCCAACGCAGCCAAAAATAAATAAATTAAATAAATAAATTTATTTTAAAAAAAAAAAGAGAGAGAAGAGACCTACCATCTTCATGGACTGGGAGACTCAACATTGTAAAGATGTCAGGTCTCCCCAAATTGATCTATAGGTTTAATCAATATCTCAGCAAGATATTTTGTAGATATAGATAAGATTATTTTAAAATTTATATGGAAAGGCAAAGGAACCAGAATAGATAACACTAGAATAGGTAAAAAGTAGAATAAAGTAGGAGGAATCACTTTTCCCCATTTCAAGACTTATTATATAGCTACAGTAATCAAGACAGTGTGGTACTGGCAGAGGGACAGATATATAGATCAATGGAACAGAACAGAGAACACAGAAAGAGAACCACACAAATATGCCCAATTGATTTTTGACAAAGGTGCAAAATCAGTTCAATGGAAAAAATATAGCCTTTTTAACAAATAGTGCTGGAGCAATTTGGACATTCATGGGAAAAAAAAATTAACCTCTACAAAAACCTCAAAACATATATCAATTAACTCAAAATTAATAATAAAACTCAAATGTAAAATATAAAACTAAAACTTTTAGAAAGAAATATAAGAGAAAGTCTTTGTTATCTAGAGCTAGGTAGGGTTCTTAGACTTGTCATCAGAAGCATGATTCATAAAATGAAAAATTGATAATTGTACTTCAGATTTTAAAATGTTTACAAAAGATCTTGTTAAGAGGATGACAAGACAAGCTACGGAATGCGAGAAAATATTTGCACACCACATATCCAATACAGGCCTGGTATCTAGAATGGATGAAGAGCTCTCAAAATTCAACAGTAAAAAAGCCCAACAATGCAATTAGAAAATGGGTGAAAGGTATGAACAAATATTTCACCAGAAACAATATACAGATGACAAACAAGCACATGAAAAGATGTTCAACATCATTAATCATTAGACAACTGCAAATTAAAACAACAAGATATTCCTACACACCTGAGTGGCTAAATAAAAAATAGAGACAATACCAAATGTTGATAAGGATGTGGAGAAACTAGACCATTCATTCATACATTGCTGGTGGAAATGTTAAATAGTATAGCTAATCTGGAAAACAATTTTGCAGTTTCTTAAAAAAAAGTAAACATGCAGCTATCATATGACCCAGCAATTGCGCTACTGGGCATTTATCCCAGAGAGATGAAGACTGTTCACATAGAAACCTGCATATGAATGTTTATAACAGTTTCATTCATAATAGCCCCAAACTGGAAACAATACAGATGTCCTTCAATGGGTGAACCATTAAACTGTGGCACCTTCATACCAGGGAATACGGCTCAGCAATAAAAAAGAATGAATTATTTATTCATACAACAACTTGAATGAATCTCCAGAGAATTATACTAAGTGAGAAAAGCCAGTCATAATATGTTATATATGATTCATTTCTATAACATTCTAGAAGTGACAAAATTATAGACATGGAGTAGATATTAGAGGTTGCCAGAGACTAAGGAAAGGGTGGGTGTAGGACAGAAATGGGTGTGGCTATAAAAGGACCACTTTAGGGATCGTTGTAGTAATAGAAGTGTTCTGTATCTTGACAGTAACAATGTCAATATCCTGGTTGTGGTATTGGACTATAGCTTTCCCAGATATTGCCTTTGGAGGAAATTGGGTAAAAAATAAATGAGATCTTTCCATGTTATTTCTCAAGGCAACATATAAATCTACAATTATCTCAAAATAAAAAGAGTAATTTAAAAACAAATGAAATGATGGGACTTCCCTGGTGGTCCAGTGGTTAGGACTCCACGCTTTCACTGCCAAGAGCATGGATTCAGTCCCTGTTCTGGGAACTAAGAACCCACAAGCCACTCAGTGTGGCCAAAAAAAAAAAAAAGAAGAAGAAGAAGAAACAAATTACATAAATGTGTTGGAAATAGAGCAAAAAATCAAAGCCCCAAAACAAAAAAAACAAGGAAGAATAAGATAACAGTAGAAATTAATGAACTAAAGAACAAAAAGCCAATAGAGAAGATTAGCAAAATAAAAGTTAGTGCTTTGAAAAGATTGTCAGTCATGTTTGACAAGTCTGATCAAGGCAAAAAGGGAAAATGTGCAAATAAATAAAATACAAACAGAAGAAGAGAAAATGGCTATATGCACAATAGAAAATTTTTTATATTTCTGAAATAAATATATATTGGAAAATCTAGATGAAATAGAAAAACATTACAAAAAATACAATGCCACAATTGGCAGAAGAAAAAACAGAAAACTTATACAGACCAAAATGTATTAAAAGAAATTGCAAAGGTAATCAGGCACATCACTTTCAAAATCCAGGTGTTTCTCAGGTAAGTTCTAACAAACTTTCAAGGAACAGTTTATTCCTGTCTTATACAAGCTTTTCCAGAGAGTAGAAAAAGACAGAAAGCCTTCCAGTTCAAAGTGCAAGTATAGTGGTATAATTTTGATTCCAAAACCTGGTGAGAATAATTCAGTAAAAAAAATTAGACTCATTTCTTTTATGAACACTGATGCAAAAATTCTAAATATTGTATATCTAAATCCAACTCTTACATTTAAAAAATACATCAAGAATAAGTAAAATTTATTCCCAGACCATAGTGATAGTTCAACATAAGAAAAATTTATCAGTGTAATTTGCCACATGAAGAGGAGAAAAAAATACATTATCTTGGTAGATGCAGGAAAATTTCTGATAAAGTTCAATATCTATATAATATATAGTAAAAATTGTAATTATTACAAGTCAGTAATAAAAGGTTATTTCTTTAATCTGATAAATTGTTTACCAAACCTATAGCAAATGTCATTCTTTTTTTTAATATATAAATTTATTTATTTATTTATGGCTGCATTGGGTCTTCATTGCTGTGCGTGGGCTTTCTCTAGTTGCGGCGAGCAGGGACTACTCTTCGTTGTGGTGCACAAGCTTCTCACTATGGTGGCTTCTCTTGTTGCGGAGCACGGGCTCTAGGCGCACGGGCTTCAGTAGTTGTGGCACAGGTTCAGTAGTTGTGGCTCACGGGCTCTAGAGCGCAGGCTCAGTAGTTGTGTTGCACAGGCCCAGTTGTTCCGCAGCATGTGGGATCTTCCCGGACCAGGGCTGGAACCCATGTCCCCTGCCCGGCAGGCGGATTCTTAACCACTGCACCACCAGGGAAGTCCCCCAAATATTTTTTGGTTTTTTTGTTTTTTGTTTTGCAGTACGCGGGTCTCTCACTGTTGTGGGCCTCTCCCGTTGCGGAACACAGGCTCAGCGGCCATGGCTCACGGGCCCAGCTGCCTCGCGGCATGTGGGATCTTCCCGGACCGGGGCACGAACCCGCGTCCCCTGCATCGGCAGGCGGACTCTCAACCACTGCGCCACCAGGGAAGCCCCAAATGTCATTCTTAATGGAAAATTTTAGATGCAATCTCTTTAAGCTTGGGAACCAAATAAAGATTCCCACTGCGATTGCTACAGTTTGACATGACACTGAAGGTCTTGGCCAAATGCTGTAAAGAAAGACAAAGAAATATTAGGTGTAAACATTGGAGGGGAAAGATATAACTGTCATTATTTGAAATTGCTACAATCATCTACTTAAAACAGCAGAATAAACAAACAAATTGAAACTAAAACAAGGCGTTAGCCCGGTTGCCGGACACAAATAAATGGCATACCGGTTAATAGGATCTACCATCTTAAAAGATAATCTTTTGGGGCTTCCCTGGTGGTGCAGTGGTTGAGTCCGCCCGCCGATGCAGGGGACATGGGTTCGTGCCCCGGTCTGGGAAGATCCCACATTCCGCGGAGCGGCTGGGTCTGTGAGCCATGGCCGCTGAGCCTGCGCGTCTGGAGCCTGTGCTCCGCAACGGGAGAGGACACAAGAGTGAGAGGCCCGCGTACCGCAAAAAAAAAGATAATCTTTTGGAATCTCAGCCGTAAACTACAAGGCAATCTCCTCCATGAGGAATTTTTGTACAGCTGTTAAAGGACTAAGTGTTCTCAATGTAGTTAGATCTATTTGCTCTTAACTAACCATGAGCTCTTTGAGTACAGGACCTCTGCTGATGAGAGGGAAGGTTGATGCAGTCCCGACCAACTGGTATTACTTCAAGAATGGAGACATAAACTTCCAGTTACAAAATAAATGAGTCACGCACCCGGAGGAAATGTATAGCATGGGGAACACAGTCAACGAAAATGCATAGCCCTTTGTTCAAAAAGCAGAAAAAAAATTAGTGCCATTAAAAATACTTAAATGTGGGACTTCCCTGGTGGCGCAGTGGTTAAGAATGCGCCTGTCAATGAGGATTCCCACGTGCCTAGAGCCCATGCTCCACAACAAGAGAAGCCACCTCAATGAGAAGCCTGTGCAGTGCAACCAAGAGTAGCCACTGCTTGTTGCAACTAGAGAAAGCCTGAGCGCAGCAACAAAGATCCAGTGCAGCCAAAAAAAAAAAAAAAGTCCTGAATGTAAACATTTTTCTTTGTTTCCAGGGTCTTCTTGATTTGTCCTGGTGTTTGTGTTTACTGTTAGTCTAGGCAAAGAAAAATTAAAATTGTAAATTATTAGCTTGAATTTTATATTTATCTTTATATTGTGCAGTGGCAGTTTTAAATGCAAATATAAGAACATTTAACTGAATATAGAATCACCGAAATTATACAGTTCTACTGTGACGCTCATACATGCACATTCACTTTATTCTTACACGAACATTGGAAATACTGCAAAAAGTAACTCAACCGTTTTTGTTTCACTTCGTGATAAGCACTCATTCTACCAGCATTCTTGGACTTACTGATGAATGAAAAAGGCCTGAAAGGAAAAGGAACTATGGGTTGCCCTGTTTTTCCCCTTTCTTCTATGTCACCATTTTTAGCAAGTCATTGGCTACTACAAGGAAGTCACATAAATAAGAATGTGCTAGGGTTCCTCAGTCGTTTGCATTTCTCAGAATGCTGATGCCTTCTTTCTGTGTTAGAAGCAAGTTCTGGTTTGAATAGAAAGCACACCCTGGCAGGGTAGTCAGCACCGCTACTTATGCAGTTGTAGACATAACATACTTGCCCTGTACTGGCTTTAAGTCTCGCTGAATTCCCAAGCATCACAGGTCCACCGGAATTCACCAGCCATGGAATATTGCAGACACTGTATGGGAATCAGGCAGCAAGGAACAGCGGACATGCATTTGCTCATACAACATCTGCTCATGGGCCTGTTCCTTCATTCCATCAGACTTCACTTATAAAACACAAGTTCAAAGATAAAGTTACTAAGAATTTTAAGGGAATTCTCTGGTGGTCCAGTGGTTAGGGCTTGGTGCTCTTACTTCTGGGGCCCCGGTTGGATCCCTGTCAGGGAATTAAGGCAAGCCCCACCAGGCAACCAAAAGAAAAAAAAAAAAAAAAATTAAAGCCGCAACAGCCCAGAATTAAACCAAGTTCTGAATACAGAGTCCTGTGCATAGGTAGAAAGCCCATGGAAGTCGCCCTGGGTGTAATAGAAGGAGGTAAGAATCAATGTTGACTCCAACTATTATTATATATCCAGTATAGACATTTGTAAACAGATGAGTGAGGAGTGAGGATGGAAAGGGAGGGAGAAGAAGGAGCAGAGGGACTAAAAGAAGCCCATGGTGGGGGGGGTGTGGGGGGAGAGAGAGAGAGAACAACTAATGTTGACTTGACTTTCTAGTTCTGTGAGGCCCAGTTCTACTTCCTGTGTCTTGCTGTTGACCATCACCGTGTTGGGCAATGCAGAGAAAATGCAGTCCCACTGGTAGTTCATACTGTGATTTGGGGTGAACTAGAAAAAGATGCCTCTTTCTTAAGATACTTTACTGCCATCTGTTGGAAAACTGTTGTAATAACTATGTGAATGAATAGTGACCACAATGAATGGTGTCTCTGGGGCAATGCTCTGTCTCTATAGTGAATGGTAGCCCTGCCTGTTACCCTCAGGGTCCCCAGAAGTCAGAGGCACAAATGGGGATAACTTACAACCTGAGCTTAGCAAACTTAGTGGGCGGCAGACAGGAGTTGAGGCAGCAGGCCAAGGGGTGGCCCAGGCACACCTCCGAATCATAGAGGCGTTCAGTTGAGAATCAAAACCAGTAGTTCCTCACTTTTAGTATTTATTTATTACTTATTTATTTATTTTATTATTTATTTTATCGGGTCTTAGTTGCAGCACGCGGGATCTTCGTTGAGGCACTCGAGATCTTCCGTTACAGCATGAGGGCTTTTCCCTAGTTGTGGTGTGTGGGTGTGGGTTTTTTCTCCTCTAGTTGTGGCACACAGGCTCTCTAGTTGAGACGTGTGAGCTCCGTATTTGTGGCGCGCGGCGTAGTTGCTCTTCGGCATGTGGGATCTTAGTTCCCTGACCAGGGATGGAACCTGGGTCCCCTGCATTGAAAGGCGGATTCTTTACCACTGGACCACCAGGGAAGTCCCCCAGGGATGTCTTTCTAATTATAGAGTCCCTGAGGTGGGAAAGCAGTAAAAGAACTCTCAATGATGCAGCTATTGGAAACTGTACTCAGGGCCAAGGTCTTCTCTGTAGAACTGGGTAAGCGGAAGACTTGAGAGAATGAGGGACCTACCAAGGTCACATCATCTGAGTGCATTGCAGAGTTAGGATTTTAACTCGGGTTTCCTGGCTCCTGAGCCAGGCTCATTTATAGTCCCTAGGAGTGGCATCTGCTTCTTTCTTCCTTCTCCTCCTTGTCTTGAAATTTCATGAACTTTTATTCAGACTCAGAAAAAACCCAAACCATTTCACATATATTGTGAGTATACTGCATTTAATAACAATCATTAATAATTCTTTTGCAAGCTCTACAGTTACCAGCAACCCAGTAATATCTCTTCCTTGCCCACAGAGTACATTAAACTGTACTCTTTTTTTTTTTTTTTTTTTAAACTGTACTCTTAAAAGAACTTCTTGGGAATTCCCTGGTGGTCCAGTGGTTAGGACTTGGCACTTCCACTGCCAGGGCCTGGGTTCAATCCCGGGTTGGGGAACTAATACCCCGCAAGCCGCAAGGCGCAGCTAAAAAAGAAAAAAAAAAGAGCATTAAAAAAAAAAGAGAACATCTCCCTATGTATGAATAAAGACAAAGTGTTCCCCAAATATAAACTAGGACATAATGCTCTGAACTTTTTTAGAAATTCAGTTTATTTTGATTATAGTTAATTCTTGATGTGTTAAAAGTCTTGTGCTGTTTTAATTTTGTCAATTCATTACTATAAATTTAATCATTTCAGTAATTAAATATTCTTAATTTTTCCACATGTAATTATTCTTATGTTTTTTGCCTATCATACTAAAGGCAAATTG
This sequence comes from Aethalodelphis obliquidens, assembly GCF_003676395.1. NCBI lineage: Eukaryota > Metazoa > Chordata > Mammalia > Artiodactyla > Delphinidae > Aethalodelphis > Aethalodelphis obliquidens. The sequence goes on from NW_020837958.1 coordinate 35,819,872, forward strand.
ATATAACCTAGAAAACTGATAGTGTGACACTATGTTTTTGTTTATAGTCAGCTGAAAAAAATACTAACATTCAATTGTCAATTGTACAGACTTTTCCATATTTTTTATTAAGGTATCATTTACAGAAGAATTCACTCTTTTTTTAAAAAATAAAGTTATTTATTTATTTATTTTTGGCTGTGTTGGGTCTTCACTGCTGCGCGAATACTTTCTCTAGTTGCGGTGAGCAGGGGCTACTCTTCGTTGCGATGCGCAGGCTTCTCATTGCGGTGGCTTCTCTTGTTGTAGAGCACGGGCTCTAGGCACACGGGTTTCAGTAGCTGTGGCATTTGGGCTCAGTAGTTGTAGCTCACGGGCTCTAGAGCGCAGGCTCTGTAGCTGCGGCGTGTGGGCTTAATTGCTCCACAGCATGTGGGATCTTCCTAGCCCATGGCTCGAACCCATGTCCCCTGCATTGGCAGGCGGATTCTTAACCATTGCGCCACCAGGGAAGTCCTAGGAGTCACTCTTCCTAGTGTACAATTCTGTAAGTTTTGACAAACATATACAATTATGGAACCACCATCACAATTAAGATATATAACGATTCCATCACTCCTCCAAAAACTTTTGAGAGCCCAGCCACAGTTAAATATATCTTCCTTTTGGGATCTGGTCCAAGGGCCTTTCACTTCCCCTCAGGAGACCACCTGGCCTTTCCCAGAAAGCTCTTGCTCTCAAGTTGATGGGAATAGCAAGGGTCTGTGTTCACAGTCTAAGGGAGAGGGCCAGATATAACACATATAAGGCCATCCACCCAGACTCTCAAAATGCTCTCAACCCAGGAGGACAGAAGGGAGGAGGGGACAGAGGGACCACCAGTGAGTCACTCCTAGGTTTGTCAAGAGCCAAAGGTACCCCTTTGCTTATCTGGTCTAGCAACTCTGCCCTGTCTCAGCCTCCTCAGATACATACAACACACACAAACATACACACACTACCCACAACACAATTGTTTACACATGCAAGTACACAGACACACATCTAATATATGTGAGTGCCTACATATACATTATCGACTCTATACAAATGTTCATTCACATACAAATAAACAGACATGTATATAGATAAACACATGCACATGCTCATGCACAACTTTTGGGAAAGTTGCATCACATGTGAACATTATCAGCAATTTGCTCTTCCTGTTGCTCCACTTCATACTTCCCCAGGCCATGGGGCAGCAGATGCTGCTTGATTGCTGACTCTTCTTTGGGGCTTCTTTGTTGCTGTGAGTTATGGTGGCTGAAGGTGATGTCTGATTTTCAACTGATCTAGGGAGCTTGTGTGGTTGAGAGACATGAGGAGCCTGATACTGGTTATGAATGAGGTATTGGGGGCTGGTGGGACAGCAGGACATGGATCAGTGTGCAGTGAGAGCTGACTGCCAGAGGTGGCTGTGGGTGTGTCACTCTACCCAGATGTATTTGTGTTTCTTGTCTTAAGAAAGCCCATACTGTGAAGCTTATGTTTTTCTGTATGATCAGTGGGATTCATTTCAGTTTGCACATGGTGAACTCTTCACTGAGCATTGGAGAGGAAGGGTTTTGAGAACCTCTGGGTTCACCAGCTGACCTTTCTTGAATGCGATGCTGTGAGCTGGGAGTGGGCAGGGTCTCGCTGGGTGGGGTCAGCCCTGTTAGTACAGATATGGACTGTCTCTGAAAGGATAAACAAGGCATTGCTGACATAGACTGCTTTGGGGGAGGGAAACTGAGTGGTGGTATCAAGACCCTGTGTGGTGAGATGCAGAGGGCTCTAGGAGTCCCCAGCTGTGGACTCTTAGAAGAGGTGCTGCATTAGCTGGGCCCCGAGGGAGGTCAGCAGGTGAAGGAGGGCAATTAATCTAATGTTAGCTTGGAGTCCAGCCTTGGCCCTATCTTCTCTTCAGAGGCTCTACCTGAGGCCAAGGCAAGAATGTACAGGTGGGAGGGTAAGGGGGGCTGTCCCAGCCTCCTCGCCTATATGGTGTGTCAGGCCAAGGTCCTCCCATCTGCCTAACCACTTTTCCCTTTCACCTCAGAGCAGGCTTAGTTTGGAAGGAGGAGGTAGGGAAGTTCCTGCTCCTGAGGTTTTCTTAGTGGAAGAGGCCATTGGCCCAGGGACTTTGGGATCCAAAAAGTTCTTTCTCCCTTTCAGAGGTACAGGTCTAAATTGGGTTAGCAGGGCCCCAATCTAAGGCCTGAACTTCTAGGTCGTTATCAGGCTCAGGTAGGGGCAGGGAGGTTTTGTATGTGTTTACTGACACAAATCAGAGAAAACGGGTGAGATGGGAGGTGTGGAGGTGAGACAGGCTAGGACCTGGGGCCTTGGACCCTTTGCTGCAGTGGTTGCACAAGGGACTAAAAATAACTGCATACATGGGCAGTTGGGGCAAATTATGTACAACAGGATACAAAAAACCCAAAAGCCCAACTGTCACTTGTGAGGTGTCAGGAGCAAAAGCAGGGTACGGCACATGATCCCTGCACACAGCACCACCAAGGGGGTGGGCAGATCATCCAAGCCACCCCTCCAGCTTGACCCCTGGACCCGCCCCTACCCTCACCCCATTTAAGGGGTCAACTCATTCCCCTCAGGGAGTGAGCAAGGGCACTTGTTACTTGTTTTCACTCCCTTGTGCTGCAGCACGAGTCCCAATAAAGCTTTGCCTGAATTTCTCATCTGGCTTCTTATCAATTTCTATTGATTAAAGAGTCCAAGAACCCGGGTGGGTAACAGAGGAGGAGCCACAAATAAGTGATTAACTTTGGGCTTTCCAAATGCCAAGGTGAGGATGGGTTATGGGTACTATGGTCCCAAACAGGGTGACTGCTGGGAAAGTAGTTGAGTGAGTAGTGAGGCTTGACTGGAGACAGACTGTGTGAAGGGGGATGTTGGAAGAATAATAGGATGGGTGCGTTGAGCCTGGATCATATAAAGCCTTAGCAGTCACACTAGGAAGAGTTTGTGGCCTACTGAGGATTCTGACTGGCAGGCTGTAGCATGACCAGAGCTGTGTGTCTGGCAGATTAATCTTGCTGTGTGAGTAGGGGAGACTAAAGGAAGGGGATGGCATTTCAAAAAGTTTTAATAATACTTATTTTTTGAGTAGATAATACATTCTTACGGTTCAAAACCCAAAAAGTACAAAACAATGTAAAATGAAACACTTCCCTTCTGTTCCCAATCCCTGTCATTCAGTTTCTGTCCCTAGAAGCAATAAAGTTTAACAGAATAATTTATTCTTCCAAAAATAGTATATGCATATACAAGAAAGAATAAAGTACATATTTCTTTTATTTTATCTTTTTTACACAGATGACAGCATATTACACACACCTGTTTTTTACATGTATCACTTTAATTCACACAACAAACATATGAGGCAAGTAATATCATTATCTCCATTTTACAGATGAAAAAATTAAGGCACAGAGAGGTTAAGAAATTTACCTAAAATTACAGATTTTGCAAATGGTAAAGTTGAGATTTGAACCTTGGGTGTCTGACTTCAGAGATCCATTCAGAGTTCCACTCAGAGCTGTTCTTTAATAAGTGACTTTGTTTCTTCTACATTTAATTTATTTATTTTTAATTTTATTTTTTTGAAGTATAGTTGATGTACAACATTATATAAATTACAGGTGTACGATGTAGTGATTCACAGTTTTTAAAGGTTATAGTTCACTTATACTTAGTATAAAATATTGGCTATATTCCTTGTGTTGTACACTATATCCTTGTAGCTTATTTTCTACCTAATATTTTGTATCTCTTAATCCCCTACCCCTATATTGCTTTCTCCTACATTTTACTTGTATTTTCAGCTCAGATCTACTTTTTCATTTTTAAAAGCCAGCGTCCAAGAAGTAAATTCAGAACAAACAAAGAATGATGACTTACCTTGAAATTTTATTTTATTTTTACTGTGGATTTTTTTCTCAATTTGAAAAATTGTGGTAAAATACACATAACATAAAAGTTACCATTTTCATCACGTTTATGTGTACATTCAGAGGCGTTAGGTACATTCATAATGTTCTGCAGCCACCACCACCATCCATCTCCAGAACTCTTTTTATTTTGCAAAATAGACACTCTATACCAATTAAACAATAACTCCTCATTCCTCTCCTCCCATCCCCAGCTCCTGGCAACCGCTTTTCTCTTTCTGTCTCTATGACTTTGACTATTCTAGGTACCATATGTAAGTAGAATCACACAGTATTAGTCTTTTTGTGACTGGCTTGTGTCACAAAAAGACGTCGCATGATGTCCTCAAGCCTCATCCATGTTGTAGCATATGTCAAAATTTCCTTCCTTTTTCAGGTGGAATAATATCCCATTGTATCTATATACTACGTTTTACTTATTCATTCACCTATCAATGGACACTTGGGTTACTTCCATGTTTGAACTGCTACACACACAGTTTTGCACTTGCTTTTTATATTAGCGATATATCTTGGATTTTTTTTCTGTATCAGTACCTAATGAGTCTCTTTTATTTTTTCCTTGTCTTTTCTTCTTTCCTTGTCTTCCTGTTTTGTTTTGCAGATGCATAATATTTCAATATTTACAAGCTGTAGTTTCTTTAACCCGTTCCCTAAAGCTGGATATTTAGATTGTTTCCAGTTTTTTTTTTTTTTTGGGGGGGGGGGAGGGGGGTTTCTCTTACAAACAACACTGCAATACAAATATATATAATTTTGCAGTTAGTGTTGATTGAAGATACGCCATGACCTCATTCCAGCTTTCAAAGCAAGGTTTGGCTCTGTGAGTAGATCTGTGTGGACCTTTCCTAGGGGCTCATTTGCTCTGCTCTTGGGCTGATCTATTGTGATCATATCCTCCCTCCCTTTACTTTGGTGTTGCTTTTGTAAGGTACAGACTTGCAAGGTTAGCCCTGCTGTTCCTGCATTTCTCCAGGGAAGAACTACCACCCAAGGGAGTAATAAGGCAGGTAATCTGGTATCTTTCAAAATGATATTTTAAAAATATTTGCTGAATATATATTAAGCAAAGGGAAAGAAATTGATTTATTAATAAAAATTGTATACTTTTTCTTTTATATTAAAAATAGAGGATTATTACATGCACTGTATATATCATTGTATTTTATATAATATGAATTTGTCTTTTTTCCCAGTTTTTCCATTATTAATATCATTATCCAGCAACATTCACTAAAGGTAGGGGTAACTTATAAGATACAGTTACGAAGTATTTTTCAAAACATGCTTAGTGATTTTCTGGATTTCGTGTAACCAGGACGTTTCACACTTTCAGTAACCTGTTCTTTTTCCAGCTTCCTTTTATAACTTTCTGAACCAAACAAGGGTTAAAAGTAGACAGAACTGTGCTATGCTTTACTCATTGTTAAAATTTTCAGAACCAATAGAATTTTCTAATGGATATTACGTGGACTGTGTGTGTGTGTGTGTGTGTGTGTGTGGTGTAGGTGTGGGGAGGGAGGGAAAGAGAGAGAGAGAGAGAAGAATGAGTGTAAGGTTTTTGGCATGCACTGAAAGCATGAAGTGCTTTCACTTACTGAGATGGGGAAAGCATGTGGAAGGGGCAGCATATTACGGGTGTAAATTAGAAATTTGATTTGGAATATGTTAACTTTGAGATGCCTCTTAGACCTCCAGATTGAGATGATAAGAAGTCAGTTGGATATACAAATCTGAGTTCAGGACAAGTTCAAGGCAGAGTTAATATATATGAAGTGCTTAAAATGGTACCTTACATATCCTTTTAAACAAGGCAGATCATGACACTCCTTTGTTCAAAATTCTACAGTGACTTTTCCTTTTATTCAGAGACAAAGACAAAATCTTTGCAGTGCGGCTACAAGGCTCTCCGTGATCTGCTTCCCCTACCCCAACACATTCTACTTGGGTGATGGTAATGCTAGCTGCTATAACAAATAAACCCCACAGTACCAGTGGCTTCACACAATTGAAGTCTGTTTCTTGTTCACCAAAGAGCCCAGTGCGGGTATTCTTGGTCAGCTGGAGACTTTCCTCCATGTAGTTGATTCAGAGATCCAGGCTCCTCTGTCTTCTGTTTTGCCATTCCTTAGAACCTCATAATTCTCTACTTTTAGCTGGTGGAAGGCAAAAAAGAGAGAGGGAAGAAGCCTCATTTGTTTCTTAAAATTTTAATTAATTAATTAATCTCATTTGCTTATTTTTTAATTTTTTTTTTAAATTGAAGTATAGTTTATTTACAATGCTGTGCCAATCTCTGCTGTACGGCAAAGTGACTCAGTTATACACATATGGACATTCTTTTTTTAATATTCTTTTACATTATGGTTTATCACAGGATATTGAATACAGTTCCCTGTGCTATACAGTAGGACCTTGTTGTTTATCCATCCTATATATAATAGTTTACATCTGCTAATCCCCAACTCCCGGTCCTTCTCTCCCCCAATCCCCTCCCCCTTGGCAGCCACAAGTTTGTTCTCTATGTCTGTGAGTCTGTTTCTGTTTTTTTTTTTTTAAACCCCACATTTGTTTATTTATTTGTTTTTGGCTGTGTTGGGTCTTCGTTTCTCTGCGAGGGCTTTCTCTAGTTGTGGCAAGTGGGGGCCACTCTTCATCGCGGTGCGCGGGCCTCTCACTGTCGCGGCCTCTCTTGTTGTGGAGCACAGGCTCCAGACGCGCAGGCTCAGTAGTTGTGGCTCACAGGCCTAGTTGCTCCGCGGCATGTGGGATCTTCCCAGACGAGGGCTCGAACCCGTGTCCCCTGCATTACCAAGCAGACTCTCAACCACTGCGCCACCAGGGAAGCCCCCCCTGTTTCTGTTTTATAGATAGGTTCATTTGTTCCATATTTTAGATTCCACATGTAAGTGACATCACATGGTATTTGTCTTTCTCTTTATGACTTACTTCACTTAGTATGATAATCTCTAGTTGCATCCATGTTGCTGCAAATGGCAATAGTTCTTTCTTTTTTTATGGCTGAGTAATATTCCATTGTATATATGTACCACATCTTCTTTATCCATTCATCTGTTGATGGACATTTAGCTTGTTTCCTTGTTTTGGCTATTGTGAATAGTCCTGCTGTGAACATAGGGGTGTATGTATCTTTTGAATTACAGTTTTGTCTGGGTATATTCCCAGGAGTGGGATTGCTGGATCACATGGTAATTCTATTTTTAGTTTTCTGAGGAAGCTCCATACTGTTTTTCATAGTGGCTACACCAACTTACATTCCCACCAACAGTGTAGGAAGGGTTCCCTTTTCTCTCATTTGCTTCTTTTTTAATTTATTTTTTAAAATTTTGGCTGCACTGGGTCTTCGTTGTGGTGCGTGGGCTTCTCTCTAGTTGTGGTGCGCTGGCTGCAGAGCTCGTGGGCTCCAGAGCGCAGGCTCAGTAGTTGCAGTGTGTGGGCTTAGTTGCCCTGCGGCATGTGGGATGTTAGTTCCCCGACCAGGGATCGAACCCACGTCCCCTGCATTGGAAGGTGGATTCCTAACCACTGGACCACCAGGGAAGTCCCTTCATTTGCTTCTTCTTCTTTTTTTTTAATCATTTATTTGGTTGTGCTGGGTCTTAGTTGCAGCCGGCAGACTCCTTAGTTGCAGCTCGCAGCCTCCTTAGTTGTGGCATGTGAACTTTTAGTTGCAGCATGCACGTGGGATCTAGCTCCCTGACCAGGAATCAAACCTGGCCCCCTGCATTGGGAGCACGGAAGTCCACTGAGCCACCAGGAAGTCCCCCCTCATTTGCTTCTTAAATACACTAATCTAGCAATGACACACATAAAGTCCTTCACATATTCTATTGGTGAGAAGCAGTCACATGACCAACATGTGAATGCAAGTGGGGTGGGAAACGTTGTCCCTGACCAGGCAGCTGCTTCCTAGGGACAACTCCACACACTGTGGAAGGGGAAACATGATTATTTGGTGAACTACAAGCCAACATCACCACACCTACCATCTTCTCCCACTCCTCCCACCCCCAACACTTCCCAGCCATCCTAACCTTCTTATTGCTCCTTGACCACTCCAGGCACACTTTTGCCTCATGCCCTTTCCTGGATTTATCTTCCCTCAGATGTCGACTTGCTCTCTCTCAGATCCTTCATTCTGAAGTGGGTGCCCCAGGTTGCCGCTTATTAAGAGTATATTATGTTCCAGATATTTAAAATTCCTTTCTTCATTCATTAAAAAAATTAATTTATGAATCTTAAAAGCAATCTTGTGGGGGGAAAGGTTGATTATTCTCATTCCAGAGAAGTTAACTGATGTGCCTCAGCTCATACAGCTAGTAGGAGTGGGAGTGAGGATTTAAACTGAAACTTAAAAGCATTCAGCTCTGTTTTTTTTCTCTGACTCTGGCAGAAGCAATCACTCTGCCAAACATATTTCCTACTGGGAAGGAGATCACTTTACAGTTGAGTATTCTGGGTCTCTGAGCAGTTACATTTCCCAGGGCAAATTAATACAGTCTTTCGTTTCTAACTTGTTTTATGAGTTGAGTTAGTATGAGAGGTCTCCTAGCACCTGATCACCCTGGACACATTGGATAAAAAGTTTCTGGGCTTCAAACTGAGGATAATTAAGACTTTTTGAAGCCTCTTCTTCCACATGACTCCCAGAGTGATCATTCTAAGATGTGAGTCAGATGTTGTCACTCCTCAGCTTTATTTTGTTTATTTTTTAAAAAATTAAGTCTCTATTTTAAAAAAAAATTTATTTATTTTTAAATTCTTGGCTGCGTTGGGTCTTCATTGTTGTGCGTGGGCTTTCTCTAGTTGCAGAGTGCAGGGGCTACTCTTCTTTGCGGTGTGTGGGCTTCTCATTGCAGTGCCTTGCACAGGCTTCAGTAGTTGTGGCACGCGGGCTTAGTTGCTCCGCAGCATGTGGGATTTTCCTGGACCAGGGCTTGAACCCATGTAGCCTGCATTGGCAGGCGGATTCTTAACCACTGTGTCACCAGGGAAGTCCCTCTTCAGCTTTAATTCCTGCAGTTTACCATTCCTCTAACACAGGGTAAATTTACAGGGTAAATTCTTTAGCCTGGCATTGGAAGCCTTTCCTGCTCTGTCCCCCTCCTCTCTCCCTGGTTTTATCTCCTTTTAATTCTCTGTCTCCCAGAGAAATGAATTACTTGTTGTTGCCTGTATGTAACCATTTTAATCTGTCACTCCCTGTTGTTGCACACGCTGCCTGAAACATCCTTTCCTCCCCCTTTTACTTGAGAAATTCTTTTTGATCCTTTGGAACTCAGGTCGGATTATATCTCCTTCTGGAAGCCTTCCCTGACCATCCTCCAACCTGGAAAGATGCCCCTCTTCTGTGCTTTGTAACCATTTAGCTCTCTAAACCTCCTCTACTGTCTCTGCAACCCCAGCATGCAAGATAGGGTGAGGCATCACCCTAATGCACTTTGTGAAGCTACCTTTTCTACACTTTTCTCTTACTAGTTCAGGCAGGTTACATACAAAGAGGAGCAGGTACTATGGTTCCAAGTGACATTGGCTGTGACCTCCAAGCCACCTCCCCCCCAACCAATACTTAAGAGAGGTACCCAGGAGAAAACGCAGGAGATAGCCCAGGGTCAGCCCTTGGGGAAGCCAGCTGCCTTCTAGGGCCTTTAGCAGCAGCCTGCTAGATCAAACCCTAGGCACACCTCTTGCTGGAATAATAATATAATCTCTAATATTTATTGAGTGCCTTCTACTTCCAGGCACTATTCTGACTACTTAACCTGTATGCGTATTTATCTCATGTAATCTTCACAGAAAACATGACTGCTGGCTCCTGGAGATTGCCCAAGGTCACACAGTAAATGATAAAGTCCAGATTCAAATCTAAGCATTGTTTCTAGAGCCCATTTTAGTAACCACTCTACATATTACCTTCTTGTTTTCTGATCTCCAGTTTCCTGCTTAGCTTCTGTAGGAAACCAAATCGCGGGGTCCCAACACAAGTAACAGGAGGCAAGTTTTTCTCCTCCTCATCCCCCACTTCTCTCAGGAGGACCGACTCAGGGATGGAACTGAGAATTCTCAGAAGCAGAAGGGGAGCTCCCAAGTGGCATGGGTCTCTGGAGGCTCTAGGAGAGAAAAAGGGACAGCCTGGTGCATGGGAAAAGGCCTGGCTGGACTGGGGGGGAGGGAGCGGGGACTAACCACGAGCCCAAGATTCTGGTCCAGGCTTTGTCTCTTAGACTCTATGTAACCTTGGGGAAAGCCCTTGCTTCTTTCTGAGCCTTAGTTTCCCCATTTGTAAGCCAAGGGTAAATATAGGGCGGGCAGATCCACCTCGGCCAAAAGAGGGGGAATCCTCAGCTCTACTCGGGAAAGGGCTGGGCGTGGACGTTAGGGAGCGGGGTCAGGGAGAAGGCGCTATCTGGGATCTAGGCCGGTGGGCTTCCTGGAGTTAGGATGAGGTGAGCTTCCGAGCTCAATCCTGCGACCCTATTGCTGTGACAGGGCCGGTCTAAACAGGAGATCGCCGGACCTCTAGTGGGAGGCGGAGCGTGGGCCAGGGTCCCGGCTCTGCGGGATGCGTCCATCCATCCCGCACCTCCTCTGCCTTCCCTAAAGGAGTCGCAGCCCCGAGGGGGTGGAGGTTGCGGGTGGCCCAGTAGTTGCCCGCCGCGCTGCGGAGACTGCCTGGGAAGCTGCGGCCAGCCTGCCCGAAGAGCATCACGTCATCTTTTCCGCGAGGCGCCCGCCCCCTCCCCGAAGGCGCCTGCGCAGGCGCGGCGGGAGGGGGCCGCGGTGGGGGTTCTCCTCAGCGCTTTACGCCCTTTTCCAGGTTACCTTCGTCCGCGGCGCTCTCGGCTGGCGGCGGCGGCGGCGCGGAGGGGAAGGCGTCCAGGATGCGGCGCGGGGCGGCCCGGTGCCCCCCTGCCCCGTCACGGCAGCCGCGGCGGCCGCGGGGACCGGGCCAAGGCCGGGGGCGGCGGCCGGAGCCGCGGTAGCGTCGGCGCCGGCGGGAGGGGCGGCCTGAGGGCGGGCGGGCGCCCGGTGCGGGGGCTCCGCGCTCCGCACGGCCCGGCCCGGCTCGGCCCCGGCGCCATGAGCGGCGGCGGCGGCGGTGGAGGGGGCTCGGCGCCCAGTCGCTTCGCCGACTACTTTGTCATCTGCGGGCTGGACACTGAGACCGGGCTGGAGCCGGACGAGCTGTCGGGTGAGTGCTCGCTGAGCCCGGGGCTTCTTCCCCGCGGCCGCCGGGGACCCCTGAGGAAACCACCCCACCTCCGCTTTGTCCCGGGAGCAGGGCGAGGGTCGGTCGGAAGGACCCAGGGCGGGCGCGGGGTAGGGGGCGTCACTCTGGAGGAGGGGAAACGGACGAGGGGCTCTGAGCCTTGAGGGTTCCGAACGGCCCCTGCTCCCCGCTGAGCTGTGGCCAGGTCCTCCCGGATGAGGAGGAGAGAAGGGTTGTCTTCACAGTCTGGTGAAGGTTGAGTGACTTAGTGTAAAATAAAGGGAAGCTTGTCCTCGAACACCCATTAGGGAGGGAAGAAGATATCCCACGTCCTGGTGAAAGTAAGTTCCACCCAGACTTAAAAAAAAAAAAAAAAACAAACCAAAAACTTGGTGAGTTTATCTGGCCTCTTCCCAAGAAGCCTGTGATTGCAGTTCCTCAAAACTGTTCTAACCCAGCGCTGGGCTGGGCCCCCTGGGTTGATGGGACGTGAAGTAATAAAGTGAACTTGGGCCACACCAAGGAGGGTGAGAACTCCCTTACATCTAGAAAGGGCTTGTACTCCGGGGCCGTGCCATATTTTATTGAAAATAATTTATGTCTTTTATGAGGCCAGCGTCATTTGTGAATAAAAGGGCAGCAGCCTAGTTGGAGAGCCTGGGTTGCGTAGTGATGCTTCTCAAGTCATCTTTCAAAGGGAAGTGGTGGAGAAGTGAAGATAGGGCCCAGATCAGATTTGGCACTAATTGCCCAAGAGTGTCAGAATTGTAAAATCCCATGAATTCCACTGCACCGGTGTCAGAGTTGTAAAATCCCCGCGAACTCCACTGCACCGTCATTGGAGCCTTTGAATCTCAAGGTTTGGAAAAGTTTTTGTCTGGAGTGTCCAGTTTGCACGTTTCATGTGGGTGGCGGTTTGTTGTGTCATCCTGATTTGATGAGAGATACTCCTTTTTACTGTTCTGTCATGATGTGTTTACTGTAAAGTTTCTCTCCTGAAGGTGATTATCCTGTTGACTAATTTTACTTTGCTTCGGAGGTGACAGGACAGGTTTTGTGTGGTTTTTTCCCCCCCATCAGAAAAATTTCAGTGTTTCTTATGAAAAAAAAAAAAAGGTGCATACTTCGAAATGGACTTTTTTTTTTTAAGTGTGTTGTATCACATTTATTGATTTGCATATGTTGAACCTTTCTTAAATCCCAGGGATAAATCCCACTTGGTCATGGTGTATGATCCTTTTAATGTGTTATCGAATTTGGTTTGTTAATATTTTACTGAGAATTTTTACACCTATATTCATCAGGGATACTGGCCTATAGTTTTTTTTCCTTGTAGTGTCCTTACCTGGCTTTGGTATCAGAGTGGCCTCGTAAAATGAGTTTGGAAGTGTTCTGACCTCTTCAGTTTTTTGGAAGAGTTTGACAAAGATTGATGTTAATTCTTCTTTAAATGTTTGGTAGAATTCACTAGGGATACCATCTGGTCCTTGGTTTTTCTTTGTTGGGAGGTTTTTGATTACTGATTCAATTTCCTTACTTATTATTGGTTTGTTCAGATTTTCTATTTTCTCATGATTCCGTCTGGTAGGTTGTACGTTTCTAGAAATTTATCCATTTCTTTTAGATTGTCCTATTTGTCAAAATGGACTTCTAAAAAAGTGATAAATTGATGACCTTTAGCAAGGTCAGAGCAAATACACTATTTCCTCAAATCAATAGCAGAGCAGGTGGAGAAAAAATCATGAATCAGTAATACAGTTAATACTAGGCCTCTTGTTGGAGTAGTTTTTCACTTTTTTAGGTCTTCAAATTTTTATAATACTGATGTTAATTTTTCATCTGTGTTTCCTATTTGTTAAATTTGTGACTTTGCGATGTGTCAATAGTTGTTGGAATTCAGTTCATGGTACTGGAACTAGAAGGGACCTCAGAGAGGAAAATGAGGCCCAGGAAGGACAGTAGGGCCTATGTCCTGCTAGTTAATTGCTTGACTTTGATCCAGTGCTCCTCTCGTGACACTAAACTGCATCTCATTGCTTGGCTGGGTCTTTAGAAAACACTAACATGTTGAGAAAGACTAAAAATGACACAGTTCTCCCCAGTAAAAGAAACTTTAAACTGGTGGAATAAACCAGTGTGATTTTTATGTTGTGCTTTTAAGTGTCTATTAAATTTTATAGACATTCGATTTTCAAAAATAAAGAGAATGTTTTGCAAATGATAAAGCTTAGGAGTGGAGCCGGGAAGTGATTTGTCAGTGAGAGCATGGGTTTTGGGGTTAAACATTCTTGCTCTGCTGTTGACTAATTCTGTGACTGGGGGCCAAGTTAGATAACTCTGCTGGGGTCCTCATCTATGAAAAAGAGAATGTAAATAAAAAGTGTCTCATCAAGTAGATTCTCAAAAGGTTAATTCTCTTTTAGTGAATATCTGTTAATTATGTGGCTTTTCAGCAAGCTCAAATTGTATACCTGTGAAAGCTTATTGAGAGAATAAAGAAGGGGGGGGGATGAGCTGTATAAAATGTGTAAGGAAGGGTATTTTTCTATCTTTTTAAGTGTGGTTGCAGTAGTGGAATGCCAAGACTATTTATTCAATAGGTGGCCTTTGTTAGAATAAGCACTGATTGAAGGATTTCTTCTTTTCCTTCATTTCATTTCTGGTGGGTTGATAGGGGAATCTGGACTACCCAGAGGGAATCTTTGAGGAAAACAAAACAGAATACAAATAGCTCTTTGCGGGTCAGTCTTGAGACTCTCCAGGGTGCATTTTCTCTCTGCCTTATAGCTCCTAAACTGATGATGTCATAGTAAATGAAACTACAGGAAATTGTGAATTGCACCCAGGTTCTCTAGGGAGGTACCAAGGAATCTATGTTCTCTCCAAGCAAATTAAGTTATATACATCAGATAGCTTCTATACTCTAGGAGTGAATCCAGAACAAGCAGATCAGAGATGCTCAGTGTTCCTTCTGGCTTTATGGAGAAAGTTTAAGATTCATTTTTTTCTGTTTGCAGCAATAAACATAGAGCTTGCTGTGTTGAATATAGACTCTGATCATTGAATTTATAGGAGTCTCTCCATGTCACCTCTCCCCTTTCCTCTAGACTTAAGCATTTAGGCAAGTCATGTAGTTATTTGTTGTGCAAGGAACAGAGGAAGATATGAAAATTAATTTTGTTTTCTCTTCTGGTTAGTTGAGGGAGTGCTTTGGGTTGAAGGAGAGAAAGGCAATCTATTGGTGAAGCAGAAGTCTAGCCAACTTTAAGAAATGGTATCTGCTTGTTAGCTTTTTGAGTTTGTCAAGGAGATAAGCAAATCTGGAAGAAACATTTTTGATTTTGGTTTTTCATTATTGTTGGCCCATTCTAAGTGGGGCAGATGGTAGTAGAGTCCAGTCCCTCTTTCTGCCTCTTTGATGGATGGGTGTTTTGGGCATATTCATTTTCCATTTTTCTTCTTATGGTCACCACCAGGTAACTGCAGGAGAAGGTTTACCATGACATGGGACTCCTGAGTTTACGTTCCCTATCTCTGCCTGAGAGTTAAGTTTCCAGAATGCTAGTAACCTATTTCTTACTATGGAATCTTTACGTTCCTCTGCACTGACCTGCACCCAGCATTGAGATAATAAGTATCCTAGGTTTATGCATCCACTACTGCAGTTTCCCATGCTCTGAGTGGTGGGTCTTACCAAGAATTGAAGAGAGGGCTTAGGAACATAGATAGTTGGGAAACTGGCCAGTGTCCTGTATGAACCTGCTTAGAACACTGACATACCCTGAAATCATCTCTTAATGTCACCATTAGAAGAGAGAAAAAATGCTCCCTGTCCAGGAAAGCCAGAGGACTGGTCAGATCATACTTCTCCTTAACTATATTGGGCAATGAAATTAGAACAACAGAATCATGGAATGTCAAACATGGAAGCTCTCTTAGAGACTATATAACCTTCTGACTTTACAGATGAGGAAACTGAGGCTCTGAGAAAGTTGGAGAATATTTGTCTCCCTTGCCACGTTTTATCCTTCTTTTCTGCTACTGGAGTGCTGCTTTGCATGCTTTGCAGTAGTTTGATGAGTGTGGGGGAGACAAGTAAAATACTTGTCTGGCAGGGGTGGGAGCAGACATGGCAGTTTTGTCTAGTGCAGGTTTCCGTTTCATGTTAAGCAAGAATACTGTGCATGATTATCAAGAGAGAGATCTTAATTTTTTTTTTTTTGCGGTATGCGGGCCTCTCACTGTTGTGGCCTCTCCCGTTGCGGAGCACAGACTCCGGACGTGCAGGCTCAGTGGCCATGGCTCATGGGCCCAGCTGCTCTGCGCCATTTGGGATCTTCCCGGACCGGGGCACGAACCCGTGTCCCCTGCATCGGCAGGTGGACTCTCAACCACTGCGGCACCAGGGAAGCCCGAGATCTTAATTTTTTTAGCTTTTTCTTTTTTAATATATTTTAAAAAAATAGTTTTATTTATTTTTGGCTGCTTTGGGTCTTTGTTGCTGCGCGCGGGCTCTTCTCTTGTTGCAGTGAGTGGGGGTTACTCTTCGTTGCGGTGCGCGGGCTTCTCATTGCGGTGGCTTCTCTTGTTGAGGAGCACGGGCTCTAGGTGCGTGGGCTTCAGTAGTTGTGGTGCACTGGCTCAGTAGTTGTGGCTCACGGGCCTATTTGCTCCGTGGCATGTGGGATCTTCCCAGATCAGGGTTTGAACCTGTGTCCCCTGCGTTGACAGGCGGATTCCCAACCACTGCGCCACCAGGGAAGCCTAGCTTTTTCTTTTAATGTAATTTCACACCAAACATTGACATGAATGGTACAAAGAACTTCAGTACATCCTTTTTCCAGATTCACTGTTAACATTTTGCTCCAGTTGCTTTATCACTTATATATGTGTCTTATCTTTCTCTCTCTAATATATAAAAAATCTTTATTGAGATTTAATTCTATTTAAAGTACACAATTCAGTGTTTTTTAGTATATTCACAGAGTTGCGAAATCATGACTAAAGTCAATTTTAGAATATTTTCATCACTCTCCCCCCAAAAC
This sequence comes from Aethalodelphis obliquidens, assembly GCF_003676395.1. NCBI lineage: Eukaryota > Metazoa > Chordata > Mammalia > Artiodactyla > Delphinidae > Aethalodelphis > Aethalodelphis obliquidens. The sequence goes on from NW_020837958.1 coordinate 35,836,122, forward strand.
CTATACCGTTTAGCAGTTACTTCCCATATCCTTCCAACTCCCTAACATCCCAGCTTTAAGCCACCACTAATCTACTTTTTTTTTTCCTCCTTGGGTGAAAAAACTTTTATTTTCTTATCACCAAATCAGTACTAGTTCACATCATTATTCTTCACATCCATGATAATAAGAAAAACTTAATCTCTTCATAGTAGTTAACATTTTAATATAGATCCTTCTAGACCTTTTATTAAAATGAAAGTTATTTTTGTTATTGTACTTATAATTTCGTAAAAACAGGTGCTGATGAGTTGGAGAAAGAAGAGAGTTTGAGGGCAGTAGGTTGATTGGGAACCACTAATCTACCTTTGATCTTTATGGATTTGTCTATTCTGGACATTACATATAAATGGAATCACAATATATGGTCTTTTGTGATTGGCTTCTTTCACCTAGCATGTTTTCAAGGTTCATCTATGTTGTAGCATGTATCAGTATATCATTTCTTTTTATGGCTGAATGATATTGTATAAATATACCACATTTTACTTATCGTAAGTTGATGGACATTGGGTTATTTATATACTTTTTGGTTATTATAAATAATGCTACTGTAAACATTTGTGTACATATTTTTGTGTGGACATATGTTTTCATATCTCTTAGGTATATACCTAGGAGTGGAATAGCTGAGTCATGTGGCAATTGTATGTTTAACCTTTTGAGAAATTGCAGACTCTTTTCCAAAACAGCTGCACTGGTTTACATTTCCACTAGCAGTGTTTGAGGGTTCCACACTCTATATCCTCACCAACACTTATTATCTTTTTGATCATGGGCATCCTAGTGGGTGTAAAGTGGTTATCTCAGTGTGATTTTGATTTGCATATTCTTGGTGACTAAGAAGGATATCTTATTTAAAAGAAAAAAAAAGTTATCTCTTCTCAGAGATGAAGTGGGTATAAAAAGTTTGATGAGCCAGTTTCAGACAGGGAGTCAATTTGAAATAACCTTAATTTTTATTTTCCTCTACCAGTCTGGTCAATTCAGCACAGATTCTCTCATGATCATTTTATAAAGGCATCCCTGCTCTGAAGCTCAGACTCCTAGCTGAAGCAAAACTCAAATCCTGGTAGCTTACCTCAGGCATCTGTGGATACTTCCAGAGTTCAGGGTAGAAGGGGGAGATTTCCTAAGTTAGGTCATGTGTTTCCTTTTATAAGGTAGAGCAAATAAGAAGTCAAGAGGAGACACTACTAGCACACAGAAAACAATTACAGAGCAGCCCCAAGGTGATTTAAAATTATATGCTAAATTTAGTTGGAGAGGCTATATTTTTAACATAAGAGCACCCTACTTCACACTCTCTCAGGTGGGGAGGATCACATTGAAGGTAAGTGGATTTTACTTTAATAACAATGGGGCTCTGCTCCTCTCTTCTTAGGAGGAAATCCCGAGTCACAGTGTTTCGTGCTTAAACCAAGTTCTTAGACTCCGTTCCGCCCTTCCTTCCTTCTGTACTAGATTATAAATAGTTTTCTTTGCCTAGGGCCTCCTTCGGCAATACCCATTTCCAGTCCTATATCCTTTTATAAGCTTGTTGTTTTTTGCTAACTCTGGAGGAAGGTGTACTTGTACTTGGCTTGGCTTCTCAATTCCTGTTGGCATCTCAATTCCTGTTGCCAAATTCTGGATTTGAGTTACTGTCAGGTGGTCTTAGAGGTCTCTTAGGAACCTAGGTACACATGAGGGAACCTATGTTGATATGTTTTAGGTTACTGCTGATACGGCATAGGACCTAGTAAAAGAGAGAAAGCCTTGCCCTTTAGAAGCTGGTGACTTCTTGTGGAATTCAGTGATTACACAGAGACTATCGTTGCCAGATTTTTAGGTTTAGTTCTCAAAAGTTATTAAGTGAGGCAGTTACTGGTCAAATGTCTATGTTCCAGATGTTTTGTAATGACTGATTTTAGTTTAGAGTATACAGAACCCTGGACTGGGTTTGTGAGTGTCAGAGTCCTGTCGTGGTGGAAAACGAGGGCATGTGCTAGCTTTCAAGCTGTTTTCTTCCAAGTGTGCTTCCAAGGGGTCGGGTATGGCTCCAGGAAGTTAGATGGGAACAGCTATGGTTTAGACCATCAAGTTTCTCAAATGTTATACTTAGGATATTTGCTTGATGGTCATCCACGGGATCTATCATAGTTTCTTGTTAAAGAGAGCCAGGTTAGTAATTCTTGTTTGTTTCTTTTGTTCATTAGTGTGATGGGCAATTCAGGTCAAAATTTTGCTAGGCCATCTGTGGTCTACTGAATGGGCTGAACTAGCTGCGTTAATCTAAAATGTTTTCATGGAGTGCTGAGAGGCTGTGAGCAGGGAGAAGATGTGTGGAGGTTCCTCTTATTAAGCTTCATCCCTCTGTGAGTGTGGGATTTCTTGTTTTCTAAACTACTTCTAGGTGGCAAAACATAATATAAGTGTGCATTCATTTATATTGGTCACAGGATCAAAAACTGTCAGAGCTAGGTCTGAGATAGTCCAGCCACCACTTTTGACAGATGGTAATGATTAATATTTGTAAATGATTTAATAGTTTTTGGGCTTCCCTGGTGGCGCAGTGGTTGAGAATCTGCCTGCCAGTGCAGCAGACACGGGTTCGAGCCCTGGTCTGGGAAGATCCCACATGCCGCGGAGCAACTAAGCCCTTGAGCCACAACTATTGAGCCTGTGCGTCTGGAGCTTGTGCTCCGCAACAAGAGAGGCCGCGACAGTGAGAGGTCGGTGCACCGCGATGAAGACTGGCCCCTGCTCGCCACAACTAGAGAAAGCCCACACACAGAAGCGAAGACCCAACACAGCCAAAATTAAATAAATAAATAAATAAAATTAAAAAAAAAATAAGATGTAATAGTTTTAAAACAGTTTTTAATATTTTCAGTCCCATTTGAAAATATAATTTTTTGTCCACTGTTACCCAGAAAGTTAGAAAGAACTGTTAGAATCCAGGTCTTCTGTCTGCTATCTCACCAGTGATGAGATTATTCTTTTTTTTTTTTTTTTTTTCGCTGCGTCATATGGCTTTTGGGATCTTAGTTCCCCGACCAGGGATTGAACCTGAGCCCTCGACAATGAAAGCCCAGAGTCCTAACCACTGGACTGCCGGGGAATTCCCGAGATTATTCTTTTAAAATGATAGATTTGGGTATATTGAAGCAATGGCTTAATCATTGAGTGGCAGAGCTGTGGCATGGCCTCTTTGATCAGTCCCCAACCCACAATGCAGTAGAGGAACTCTGTCAGGGGAGGAGTCAGGTCACTCGTTTTTTGAATTGTAGTTAAGGCTGGTTGTTATTTTTTATATATATATTTTCCTGTCTCCCCATTCTTATCAGTTCTGGAAATGTTTTTCTTAGACCAAATAGTTACTGGGGCTTTGTTTCTAAGAAGTTCTGTTTTTTGTGTGGCTGTTTCAGGATGTTTTATGCTGTTTGTCTGAGGTCTGTTTTCTTTGAAAAGAAAAAAAAGAGGTTTGCACCTACTAACCTCAGAAATCCCTCAGTGTAACCTGCAGGTTGCATCTTTTTGTGGTTATTGTTGGGTGCTGGCTATGACTTCTGATTTACCATATTCTTTATAATGAAAGGTAATGGGAAGCAACTAAGAAACTTTCAGGATTTTTTGTATTTTATTTAATTTATTTTTTTATACAGCAGGTTCTTATTACTTATCTATTTTATACATATTAGTGTATACATGTCAATCCCAATCTCCCAATCCATCCCACCACCACCACCTCCCCTGCCACTTTCTCCCCTTGGTGTCCATACGTTTGTTCTCTACATCTGTGTCTGTATTTCTACTCTGCAAACCGGTTCATCTGTACCATTTTTCTAGGTTCCACATATATGCGTTAATATACGATATTTGTTTTTCTCTTTCTGACTTACTTCACTCTGTATGACAGTCTCTAGATCCATCCACGTCTCTACAAGTGACCCAATTTCGTTCCTTTTTATGGCTGAGTAATATTCCATTGCATATACGTACTACATCTTCTTTATCCATTCGTCTGTCAATGGGCATTTAGGTTGCTTCCATGACCTGGCTATTGTAAAGAAACTTTCAGGATTTTTAAAGTCAGGAAGACAGAGAAGGAAATGATTTAGAAATAATAATCATAAGCTAGGATTTATAAGTGGATAAACCCAATTTACAACAAATTACATTCATTAAAAACAGTAATACATTAGAATTACTCTCCAGGAATGTCAAAAGAATTGGTTCCTTTCTCAGTTGTGTCATCTCTGGTGTCCTTTTTTTCTTTATTTTTGTAGTTTTAGAATAATGGCTTTCTAACAATGTCATGAAGATAGGTATTAATTATTGTTATATTGTTGAAGAAAACCAGAGGTTTTATTTTGAGTAAGTTAAATGTCTCTTTTCTAGTTTTCCCCATAGTCTTTTTTTTTTTAATTTAAAAAAGTTTTATTTATTTATTTTTTGGCTGCATCAGGTCTTAGTTGTGGCACGCGGGATCTTTTGTTGCAGCGCGTGGGCCCTTTGTTGCAGTGTGTGGGCTTCTCTCTAGTTGTGGCACACAGGTTCATTAGTTGTGGTGTGCGAGCTCATTAGTTGTGGAGCATGGGCTTAGTTGCCCCATGGCATGTGGGATCTTAGTTCCCTGACCAGGGATCAAACAGACGTCCCCTGCATTGCAAGATGGATTCTTAACCACTGGACCACTAGGGAAGTCCCTTCCCTGGAGTCTTTATTTGACAATGACCATTACATTAAAATTTTTTTTCCTGATTATAAAAACCGTAGGTCATTATACAAATTAAAAAATTACAGAACTATGTTATAACTTCTCTTGTCCCAGAGTCAGGTAGACAAATTTCTGAGCTTTGCTAGAAGAAATGCTTTACATAGTAGGTATTTGATAAAGATTTGTATTAATTATGAAAAGGTAAAGGCTGCTTATTCAGATTTTCAAAGAATTGTATGTAATCATATATATATATTTTTCTGATATAAGGCATAGTACTTAACTTTTTAGAACTTAAAGAAGCCAGACTTCCACAACTTTTCTAAGTGCTGAGTAATAAAGAAGGTGGGGTCTGTAGAGGAGGAGAGTAGCAATGATTGTTTACCCATACTCAAAAAGCTGAGGGCCAACGTCAGATTAGAGGTAAGATGGTGATGTGAGAGGCATTTTGTATTGCACTGTGATTATTTTTTAATTTTTAATGTATAAAGCTAAATTTTATAATAGTTCAGATGAACCTTTTTTTTTTTTTTTTTAAATGAATCTAGTTTTAGTTTATTTAACCAGTCCCATGGACTTAGGATCACAATCTCTTATTGGGAAAAATAAAACGAATACCTAGACGTATCACCTGCTAAACTGACATCCATCCAGTTTTGCTTAGCTCTGAGGTTCTGTATGTTCAAATGGTATTTAATCCCTTTCTTTGCTAAGTAATTAAGCTAGCATTCTTCTTTTACCCCCATTTTCTCACATCTCTGTGAAACACATTCTTTCCACTGCACTTTTATTGTGTGGAAAGTTGGTATTTAAGCATCTGTAGTTTTATCTTCTAGAAGAATGTTTAGTGTTTTGTGGAGGATTGTTGGTCTCCTGGTCTAGCTCTGTTGGCTGCTTAGCTCAGTTGGTTATGAGTGTGATGAATTTAATAAGGCCAGGGTCATTGAGTCAGTCTTCGTAAGGACCAGTTAGCTTTGTTCTACCCACTTTTGTACTAGCCTCTGCTGACCATCCCACTCACAAGTACACTGTAGTTAATGGGGAACACAGGCAAGGAAATGAGGCTAGAGTAAACTGTTCAATCCCTCATAACTAAATTAATAGCTATTTATTGTTTAGTGAATACATTTCAATTCTAGGTACCAAATGACATTATCCTCGCTTTACGGATTAGGAAACTAAAGTGCAGGGAATTTAAATAACATGCTTGAGTTCCCATAGCAAGAATTAGGAACCTTTTTTCCCTGTCTCTAAAGTCCTCTACCATATACCTTTCTGTTATTGAAAGACCAACTTAGTGATGGGACAATTGTTTGCATACATGTGTGAGATAGAGTTGCTGTTCTTGTGGAGCTCATAGTCTTCTGACAAGTCAGGCATGCATAAACCAATAGCTGTGGAAGAGGATCAGTTCCTTAAGTGAGGAGCAGATAATGAGGTGTTGCTGGGGTTCAGGAGAGGGAAAGAGTATTCTGTTCTCTAGCTTTGTAGTTTATGTCTTGCAAAATTTGCTGTAGAGGGCTTAGCTCTGGCTGTGACCCTGAACAAAAACATGGTCTCTCATGTATTCATTGATTAGTTCAATGCTCATTTAATATGTACAAAAACACCTTTGGCCTATACATAAGTTACAGACTCTGAGGTTTGGAAAAAACATATTTGAAGGTCAACCATGTAAGGAGTGGATTTTCTCTCTCTAAAAATAAAACTTTAAATTATAAAGTACATTTCTTATAGGGAACTTAGAAATTATAGAAAGGTACAGAAATAAATCACTCATGAGTGACTATTCAGAATTAAGCTTGTAGCATTTTGATGTCTTTTTGTAGTTCCTTCCAATTCTTAAAAGTTCGTATTGCAGTCTGCCTTAAGCACAAGTCCTAAGTATATAGCTTGATGTATTTTTACATATGTTTACATGTGTATAGTCATCACCAATATTCTTTCCAGTTTTTACTATATGTGGGTGTATGTGTGTATACTTTTACATACTGTGATAAGGCGAAATGCAAACATTTTATGTTTTGATTTTTTTTTTCACTTAATGTCCTGTCATGAGTATTTCTCAATATCAGCAAGTATTCTCCTGAAATTTTATTGTGCCTAGTTAAGAGTTAATTAATTACAAGTAGAATAGAAACTCATTAGAAACTCAATAGAAACTCATTCAAACAAGCTGAAGTAAAAAGGGGATTTATTTCAAATTATAACATTCTATATATTTATAAATAACATCTTAAAAAATATCCCACATCAGTACAAAGATCTTTCTGGTGAATATATTCAAATTTTTATTTTATCAAATACCCTTGTACAAGTATTTTTACACTTGTGGGAGTCATTGTATGGGATTAATTGATAAAACTAGACTCTATGAGTCCAAGGAATAATGTATATTTTAAGTTTTAATAGATATTGCCTAATCGCCCTCTTCAAAAGGTTAGCCTCTCACCAACAATAAGATTCTACCAATTTTTTCTCTATATCTGCAACGAAATATTAACTGCTTTTCTGAAATGTTTTCAATCTGCTGGGAAGAAAATGTGTGTTTTAATCTAAATTTAACTATTTGTGAGGCTGAGTATCTTTTCATATATTTCATGTACACTTGTGTATTTCATGTTTCACTCCTTCAATGAATTACCTGTTCAGTCCTTTTGTTCATATTTCTGTTGTGTTGTTTATATTTTTCTCATTGATTTGCAGAAACTTTATCTCTTAGGAATATTTTGATTCTCAGGAAATACCTCAGAAACACTTGCAGTGAAAAACAATATATGTACACTAATATAGAGTTATAAAATTGAGATCATAAGAGAAAAAAATGTTGTATCCTGCTTTTTAAATTTACTGTTATATGTTGATCATTTTCCCATGTTTTTAAATATGTCTTGAATAGTTTTCTCATGCCATTAAATATTCTTCATAAACATGATTTTAATTGTTATTTGATTCCAAAGTATGAGTGAATTGTAAAATTTTAATGATTACTTGGCACTTGGGTGGTTTGTTTATACTTTTTTATGATAAATAATTTTACAACGTGTATACTTTATCCAAATCTGTGAGTGTCTGTTGCTTTAGTATATATAACAGTAAGACAGTTATTAAGTCAAATTAGATGAACCTTTAAGCACATTTCATGTGTAATGATGAATTTCTTCTTGGAAGTGCTATACCAATTTATGCTCACTTCTAGCTTGCCATCATTTATGTATATATATATATATATATATTTTTTTTTTTGGGGGGGGTTGGTAGATTACACATAACAAAATTTACCATTTTAACCATTTAGCATAGTTCAGTGGCATTTAGTACATTTCACAATATTGTGCAGTCATCACCATTATGATATATATAACATGTTCATCACCCCAAAAGGAAACCTGTACTCATTGAACAGTCACTCCCTATTCCTCCCTCCCCCAAACCCCCGGCAACCTCTAATCTGCTCTCCGTTTCTTTGAATTTGCCTATTCTGGATATTTAATATAAATGGAATCATACAATATATGGCCTTTTGTGACTGGCTTCTTTCACTTAGCATAATGTTTCCAAGGTTTATCCATGTTGTAGCATAAATTAGTACCTCATTCCTTCCATTATATGGTTATTATTGTATGTGTGAATGTTTATTCATTCACTTGATGGACATTTGGGTTGTTTCCACTTTTTGGCTATTATGAATAGTGCTGCTATGAGCATTTGTGTTCAAGGTTCTGTAGGAACACCTGTTTGAGTATACACCCAGGAGTGGAATTGTTGGGTCGTATGGTAACTCTGTGTTTAATCTTTTGAAGAACTGCCAAACTGTTTTCCACAGTGACTGCACCATTTTACATTCAGACTGTCAACACACGAGGGCTCTACTTTCTCCACATCCTCACTAATTCTCATTGTTTTCCTTTTTTGGGATATCATTATGTTTTAATCTGTATTTCTTTGACTACTACTAAGGTATATTTTTTAAAAAGCTATTTATTAATCTTTTGTGTTCTTATCGTGCATTGTCTGTGTATGCTTTTTATAATTTCTTTTATTGCTCTTTTTTTGTGGGGGATTGGGGAGGGTTGAGGTTAGGCTGCTTTTGAAGGATAATTATGGATTTCTTTTGCTTAGGAAAGCTGGTGAGTTAGCTACAGAAGTAAGGGGTAAAAAAATGCGGTTTGGAGGGTGTATTAGTTTCCTATGACTGCTGCAACAGATTACCATAAACTGGGCGGCTTAAAACAATAGTGATTTTTTTTTTCCTCCTCTGTTCTGGAGGCCAGAAGTCCAAATTCAAGGTGTCAGCAGGCTGCATTCCCTCAGAGGGCCTTTGGGGAGAATAATTCTTTGCCTCTCCCAGCTTCTGGTGGCTGCATTTCTTGGCTTCTGGCCACATCACTCACATCTTCACATCACCATCACCTTTGTGTCTTCTCTGTGTGTCTATCTTATAAGGATACTTCTCTTTGGATTTAGAGCCCACTCAGCTAATTCAGGATGATCTTCTCATCTCAAGATCTTTGATAACCTCTGTAAAGATCTTTTCAAATAAGATAATATTCACAGCTTCTGGGGAGTACGATGTGGACATATCTTTTTTGGGGCCAGCATTCCACCCACTACAGAGGGGCTAAAGGGTAGGTTTTGAATTTCTCTAAGTGTGAGCAAGAAGCAGAGAGGAGTAAAAAGGAGAGCCTAGGAAGAATACTTAGGGAAGAAGAAACTAATATCACCATTGCTCTGTACTGTTACTACACTTGGCATTCAGAAATACCATTGGACTTTTTTTGGCTGTGCTGCGCAGCTTGTGGGATCTTAGTTCCCTGACCGGGAATTGAACCTGGGGCATGGCAATGAAAGTGCTGAGTCCTAACCCCTGGACTGCCAGGGAACTCCCTAGGACTGTTTTTTTAAATTACAGTATAGTTGATTTACAGTGTTATACCATAGGATTTTAGGATAAAAATGACTTAGGTCCAGTTATATTTGACAGAAGCCATGTAACTCCGACAAAAATCAAACTTCTGTTTTGGTAGAACATTCTTATCTATAATAAAGTATTTCTTTAGCACAGTGATGTTGGAACCAGTCAGATATGTTGTCATTGTCATCAGTAATCACTGTCTTATCTAGGCCTTGTATTTGTGCTATATTCTTTTAATATAGGCAACAAAGGCTCATAAAAGAGAAGCAAGAGCTGGTTAGACTTTCCAAACCTCTCATTTTACAGAGGAAGAACATGTGGCTGGGAGGGTTTTGAATAATTTGTCTGGGTTCCCGCAGCTGGTTAGTTAACTTAGCACTGAAACTTGAATTTGGGGTCTCTTAATTCTTAGGTGAGTGTTTTTTCCCATGATGTGGTATACAAACTGTGCAAACTGTTAAAGAAGTAAATATTTGTGAATCTATATCTGTATCTATATTGGTCTCCTCTCCTTAAAGCTGAGGTTCTCTGCTGGGATAGTAAAGGATATAGTGTAGCCTAAAAGTTACATCTGTCACCTGGATCAGAATCCTCCATTTACTGTTTGTGTGACCTTGGGTGATTTACTTCTCTGTTTTAATTACTTCATTTTTTTGGTAAGTTTATTTATTTTATTTATTTTTGGCTGCGTTGGGTCTTTGTTGCTACACGCGGGTTTCTCTAGTTGCGGCAAGTGGGGGCCACTCTTCATCGCGGTGCACAGGCTTCTCATTGTGGTGGCTTCTCGTTGCAGAGCACGGGCTCCAGGTGCGTGGGCTTCAGTAGTTGTGGCACGTGGGCTCAGTGGTTGTGGCTCGTGGGCTCTAGAGTGCAGGTTCAGTAGTTGTGGCACACGGGCTTAGTTGCTCCGCTGCATGTGAGATCTTCCAGGACCAGGGCTGGAACCTGTGTCCCCTGCATTGGCAGGCGGACTCTCAACCACTGTGCCACCAGGGAAGCCTTAGTTACTTCATTTTTAAAGTGGAAATAAAACCTATCTCTTAGGGATTTTGTAGGATTAAATAAGTTAATACATTAAATGGCTTGGAATAGTGCCTGGCACATGATGAGTATCCATTAAATGTTTGCTATTGCTAACATTTTTATTCTTTGCATCACTTAATTTTCTATATAATTTTGACATTGTTGGGAAGTGGAAATGGGGTAATAGTACTACATACATTATCTCATTTGGGCCTGTTAGCAACCATATGAGAGAAGTTTTATTTTTCCCATTTTATGGACGAGGAAACTGAGGCACAACACAATTTGCCTGAGGTTATACAGCTAATATACAGAAAGGCTGGGGTTCGAACTCAAATCTGTCAGAATCTGGAGTTTATGCTTTAAAAAAAAAGTAAAACTTTACTAAGGAAACAAACAAACACAGTAAAGTACACGTCAAAGTGTACACTGTGATATATTTTCACAAACTGAGCACACCCATGTTGCCAGAACCCCAGAATCCTTCCTTGTGCTTCTTTCAGTCTGTAATTGCCCTCCCACCCACCAAAGGTAACCACTGTTCTGACTTCTAACAGCATCAATTAGTTTTGCCTGTCTTTGTACTTTATATAAATGTAACCATACACTATGTGCTCTTTTGTGTCTGGATTTTTTTTTGCACATTATGTCTGAGAGGTTCATTCATACTGTTATATGCAGTTTTAGATTGATCATTCTCACTGCTGTGTTTCCTTTTGTGTTAACTACTCAATAATTTCTCTCTCAATTCCACTGTTGTTGACACTTGGATAGTGTCTAGATTTTGAATGTTAACAATAGTGATATGTTATGAACATTTCCTGTATGTGCCCTTTTTGTGAACGTGCACTTTGTCCTGTTGAGTATATACCTAGGAGTGGAGTTGCTGGGTCATAGGTTTATGTTCAGCTTTAGTAGATACTGCCGTGCTGTTTTCCACAGTAGCTGGATCAATTTACATTCTCAATTGCAGTGCATGAGAGTGTAGGTTGCTCCCTATCCTTACCAACACTCAGCATTTTCCTTCCTTTTCATTTTAGCTATTCTAGCGGTTATGTAGTGGTATTGCATTACTTAAATTTGCATTTTCTGGATGACTGATGAAGTTGAGTACCTCTCAAAGGTTTATCCGTTATTTGTATATCCTCTTTATAGAAGTATCCAAGTCTTTTGCCATTTTTCTTTTAGGTGGTCTTTTTTTTCCTTATTGATTTAATGGAATCTTTATATGTTTCTAGGTATGTTTCTTGTTTCAGTTATATGTATTGCAAGTTATCTTCTTGTGATTTGTGTATTTCCTTTTCATTCTCTTCACGGTGAATTTTAAAGAACAGAAATTTTTAGTTATAATATAATCCATTTTATCAGTTTTCTCTCTTTATGTTTCATGCATCTTGTATTCTGTTTAAGATATCTTTGCTATTGCAGGGTCACAAAGATGTTCTGTTTCCTTCTAAAGCTTTTATTGTTTTACCTTTCACATTTAGATCTGAAATCCCAGAGCTAACTCTCTTAAGCACTATGCTATAACACAATTCTGTGCTGCCTGAAAAAGCTCCCCCATCTCTGTGTGTGTGTATTTGTGTGTGTGTGTGTGTGTGTGTGTGTGTGTCTGCGTGCACGGGCGCACACCATTTATCAGCATTCTGTAGAGTGAAAGAGAAACATGTCCATTGCTCTCACAGCTGGGCCTAAAGTACAACAAGGCTTTGAAATGACCAATAACAGTGCTTTTAATACACATTTAGTAAAACAAATGTTAGTCATTGTTCTTTTTTAAAAAAAATTATTTATTTAATTTATTTTTGGCTGCATTGGGTCTTTGTTGCTGTGCACGGGCTTTCTCTAGTTGTGGTGAGTGGGGGCTACTCTTCGTTGCGGTGCGCAGGCTTCTCATTGCAGTAGCTTCTCTTGTTGCGGAGCACGGGCTCTAGGCACGTGGGCTTCGGTAGTTGTAGCTCATGGGCTCTAGAGCGCAGGCTCAGTAGTTGTGGAGCACTGACTTACTTGTTCCACAGCATGTGGGATCTTCCTGGACCAGGACTTGAACCTGTGTCCCCTGCATTGGCAGGCGGATTCTTTTTTTTTTTTTTTTCTTTCAGGTGGATTCTTAACCAGTGCGCCACCAGGGAAGCCCAGTCATTGTTCTTTGATTTAGTACCAATTGGTAAAATTTTAGTAGTTTAGGAAACTCTGTAAAAAAAAAAGGTTGTTAGTATAAAAGGCCTTAAGGGTGAAGATAATTCTCTTCTGTTATTAAGGGTAACCTGACAGGAGGTTCCCAGATTCTTAAATCTTGGCACTCTGGGAAGGAAGACTGTTGGGTGCTTCCTTGTGAGCTGTGGTTTGAAATTTGAATTTAGGGACATTTTAGTGTTTTTGATACAGCCACGTTTCCTGCTCTGGGTTCTGCTTTGGTACTCATTCTGTGAAGCAGATAAATGCTGTCACTTTCATGCAGTAGAGGCTTCCTTTTGGGGAAGCATTTGGGAATTTCCAGGGCATTTCTGTGTCTTGTTTTCATGGTTGAAGATTTAGATGTGATTCTTGCATGTATGGCTATTTTTTTGCCTCTTGTGCTCCATACAAGTATGTCCCATATGCTTTACACATATTTACACACTCAGTCCTCTCAATACGCCTATGAAATAGGTATTATTATCCCTGCATTACAGGTGAGGAAACTGAGATTTATAGAAGAGAGACCTTAGGCAGATTACTTAAAATTCAACAAAACATGGAACTAGTATTTGAATTTAGATTTGCTGTCATTAAAGTCCTGTTTCTTCCACTATTATAGTATCTATATCACAAGATATACAGCAGTACCTTCCTAGCTTCATCTGGATGAGAGGCCCATTCAGATTTCTGAGGCCTGTCTGCCTGGAGGACGAAATACAAGTTTACTCAAGTGTGTTCATGAATTCCAGGAGGGGTTGATTTTGAATGATAATTTTTAAAAATTAATTAATTAATTAATTAACTTTTGGCTGTGTTGGGTCTTCGTTGCTGTGCATGGGCTTTCTCTCGTTGTGGTGAGTGGGCTTCTCATTGCGGTGGCTTCTCTTGTTGGGAGCACGGGCTCTAGGGTGTGCAGGCTTCAGTGGTTGTGGCACATGGGCTCAGTAGTTGTGGCTCGTGGGCTCTAGAACGCAGGCTCAGTAGTTGTGGTGCACGGGCTTAGTTGCTTTGCAACATGTGAGATCTTCCTGGACCAGGGCTCGAACCTGTGTCCCCTGCATTGGCAGGCGGATTCTTAACCACTGTGCCATCAAGAAAGTCCCTTGAATGATAAATTTTTATGTCTCTATAGCACTTAGCGGCATAGAGTTGTGTGCTACACAGTAGGAACTCAATGAAGATTAATGGATAAATTGCTTGAGTATGGAATAATGTAGTAATGTCACAGAATGGGTGAATGTGGGGTAGACAGGGTCTCTATCCGGTGGCTGAGTGGAGAAAACATCAGTCTGTGCTTATATTTATAGCTTGGATTTGTTGAGAGGGTGTGATTATGATGTTAGGTTTTTTTTTTTTCTTTTTTTTTTTTTTTGCGGTATGCGGGCCTCTCACTGTTGTGGCCTCTCCCGTTGTGGAGCACAGGCTCCGGACGCGCAGGCTCAGAGGCCATGGCTCATGGGCCCAGCCGCTCTGCGGCATGTGGGATCCTCCCGGACCGGGGCGCGAACCCGTGTCCCCTGCATTGGCAGGCGGACTCTCAACCACTGCACCACCAGGGAAGCCCATGATGTTAGGTTTTGGATGAATTGTTTTGATTAAATGTCTTGCACAATGCGTAAATATCTGTGGGTTGATATGTTGATGAATTTTGGGGATATTTTCACCTTGGGAGACAATTAAAATTTTTGGCTCGACACATTTTCTTCCCTCTCTGTGGTAGCAGAAGTGTATTCATTTTCAAAATTCTTCTTTAGCGTCATTTGGAATAGGTTGGCTGGTTTGGTTTTTGCTGCTGTGGTAAGAAGAACTGTGTTATAATTACCATCTCTGCTTCCTCTAACAGTTTTATGGATTTGCTTTGAAGAACCCTAAAAAAGAAGAAACTTTTATTGTGATAAATAGTTCTTCCAGAAGGATGTTTTATACTGGGTGATACTCTAAATGTGAAATCCCAAATAACCACATTTGAAAAAAATATCTCCAAGACTGAAATGGCCCCGGAAGCTCCCCCCTCCATTGTCATGGTAAATTATCAATAGATTGGCAAGGATAGAACTGAATTGGTGAGAGACTGAAACCTGAGATCATTAAGCATTTACATAGGAGCATTTAATTCCTCTGAATGAATTCAAGTCTCCTGACCCAGACAAATTACACCCCAGAGTTCTGAAAGAATTTTGGTATGATTATCATTTAGTCACTGTCAATAACCTGTAAGGAATCATAGAATTACCACAAAAGACATATTTTCAAGTCTGAGAAGAAGGTAAGAGCTCGACATATTCAAAATCTAGAATGGTTTATTAAGGATGTAGTATGAGGATTTAGAAGAGGAAACTGTGATTATTAGGAGCCAACACGGGCCCGCTAGGAATATGTTAGTGACTTAACTAACCACATTTTCTTTAGTAAGGGAGTAGACTAGTAGAAAAGGGGAATACTGTCAGCTACCATTTTTTTTTTTTACTTTTAATTTTATATTGGAGTATAGCTGATTAACAATGTTGTGATAATTTCAGGTGCACAGCTAAGCGACTCAGCCGTACATATACATGTATCCATTCTCCCCCAGACTCCCCTCCCATCCAGGCTGCCACGCACTTCCCTTGTGGTCCATTGGTTAAGAATATGCCTTCCAGTGCAGGGGACGCGGGTTCGAACCCTGGTTGGAGAACTAAGATTCCCATGTGCTGCAGTGCAACTAAGCCTTTGTGCTGCAACTAAGACCCGACACAGCCAAAAATAATAAATAAGTAAATATTAAAAAAAAAAAAGAGTAAGGTAGCTTAACTCTTTAAAAAAAAACCCAAAAAACATTGAGCAGAGTTCCCTGTGCTGTACAGTAAGTCCTTGTTGGTTATCCTTTTTAAATATAGTAGTGTGTTCATGTCAATCCCAACCTCCCTAACTATCCCTTCTCTCCACCCTTGGCCTCCCCCACCCCCCATAACCATAAATTCATTCTCTTAAGTCTGTGAATCTGTTTCTGTTTTGTAAGTACGTTCATTTGTATCATTTCTTTTTAGATTCTGCATATAAACTATATCATACGATATTTCTCTTTGTCTGACTTTCACTCAGTATGACAATCTCAGTATGACAGTTTCATAAATATGGTAGCTCATGTTGGTAAATGAGCTACCATGTTTTGATTCAAGAATGTTTTGAAGGGAATGATTAGGATATAGTTGGGAATAAGAGATTTGAGCTGTATGATGAAACAGGTGATGCAGGGAGTTTCCTGGCAGTCCAGTGGTTAGGACTTGGCGCTTTCACTGCCATGGCCCTGGGTTCAGTCCCTGGTCGGGGAAGTAAGATCCCGCAAGCTGCGTAGCGTGACAAAAAAAAAACCCAAGGGGGGAAAAGAAGAAACAGGTAATGTATAAGTGTAGAAGGGAGGTATGACTTAATAGCAACACAAAAATGTAAGGCTTGTAGTTGGCTGCAAGTTGGATTTATGGCAAAAGTGTGGTTTGGTTGACAAAAAGTTGTGGTTTTAGCTTTCATTAATAGATATTGTTGAAAGAGCGAGTGGATAGTGCTGTTTTTTTTTTTTTGTTGTTTGTTTTTGATAGTGCTATTTTAAACGATATTAGACCACACCTAGGTAGAGTACTGATTTCAGTTCTAGGATCTAGGGTATTGAGGGACCTGAAAATATCATATGAACTACATTCAAAGGAGCAGATTTGTTTTTTGACCAGTATATAGCTCTGACAGTAGCTCCCACAGAAGAGCTCCAGAAAAACTTGGAGATGGAGAAATGGCAGCATTGTTGGACTGCCATAGATTTTGATAGCACTCACTTGAATAAATGTAAATTTTGGCTAAGCAGGCAAAGAAGGGTATGAAGGTCATTCTAGGCAGAGAATAGCATCTACAAAAAGAATAAAGGCATGAAAAAGCATGCCATATTTGAGGAACTACAAGTGAGTTAGTACAGATAGTGTGTAAAGGGGAAGAGGAGGGTGGTAGGAGGTGAGACTGGGGAAATTGGCAGGTGCCTTATATGAAGGTGGAGAAACTGGAATCCGGGTGGATAAAAGTGATTGGCATAAGTCTTGATTGTATATTGAACCAGGCCTAGAATTCCAGGCTTTCTTGTGTCATTTCAAGAGTTCTCTCCCTCTGCCTTTTCTTTAGGTATGTTGTTTTACATTTACTTTAAAATAGTCAGGGCATGGCCTATGGTTATGAAAGGATTCTAAATAATCATACAAGACTATCTTTTACATTCTGTAGCAAGCTAAAAAAACTGAAGAAAAGCTGTGACCTACAAGCAGTAGGTTCAGCTGTTAACTTTCCTAGTTATCAGTGCCAGATAATCGTTTTAACTTTTAGAGACAGACAGCCTATATTCTAGGTCATGCTAAAATCAAGAACTCTTTCTGCTTTTCCATGCTATTTGCTTAAAAGAGGGTTCTTTCTTTGCCTAGTTCAAATGATAGTTGCTTGAATGAACAGTTGCAGCTGTAGTGATCCAGCAGTTAACAGCTGTGCCAAATAGAAAATATGTTTATCAAGACCTTGTGGTAACTTTGCGTGTGACTGCGGTGTTTGTAGCTTATTGTTCCACTGACGGCAGGGTTGAATTTCAGCATGGGAAGCAGGTTTCTGAGGCCTTTCTGCTTGTTCCTTAGTCAGGGCTCTCTCTATCCAGGGTTGATATCCAGTCTGTATACTATATGTGTATGGCTAGCATTTGTCCTGATTGGTTGGTGCCCACATTGTACTGATTGTTAAATATTTTGAGAATCATGTCTAACTCTAACCATCCCTCTTTCCTGATCTTATGCCAGACCTGAAGTTTCTGTAATTTGTTTGTGGTTTATTCATACAGAGAAATTGCCTCTTTTTCTCCTCATGCTCTTAAACAATTTTATTAAAAAAATTCCTGGAAACAATTTTTTTTTTAATTATTAAAGGCCGTTATGTAGTATTTTCCTTTAAGTCCACTCATTGATTGGAAAGCTAGGTTCAAACATTAGGAGACAATTAAGGAAATTTGAACACTGACTAAGGATTCTTTTGGTCAAATTTTTCTAGGTGTATTAATAGTATTACGGTTATGTTAAAAGAAAAAAAAGGTCTTATTTTTTAGAGACACATGCCGAAATATTGTAGATAAAATATGTCAAGGTTTGCTTTAAAATAATTTGGTATGGGGGTGTACAGATATAAAGTAACATTGGACATGCATTGATATTTGTTGAAACTGGATGATGGATACACGGTAATTCATTGTACTTTTCATAATAAAGAGTTAGAAAAAGCTTATGTATTTTAACCACCCCACATTTATAAAATTATAATTGGATTTTAAAAAATTCTCAAAGGTACATTATTGGCAATTATAACTTCTGATTGCCTTGCAATAATTAGAAGTACAACTTGGGGTTAATATGGGTATACCTCATTTTATTGCACTTCCTTTTATTGGGCTTCACAGATATTGCATTTTTACAGATTGAAGGTTTGTGGCCACCTTGCATGGAGCAAGTCTGTCAGCTCCATTTTCCCAACAGCATTTACTCACTTCATATCTCTGTGTCACATTTTGGTAATTCTGGCAATATTTTAAACTTTTTCATTATTATTGTATTTGCTCTGGTGATCTGTAATTAATGATCTTTGATGTTATTATTGCAAAAAAGATTGACTTGCTGAAGGCTTCAATGATGGTTAGCATTTTTTAGAATGAAGTATTTTTAATTAAGATATGTTGGAGACTTCCCTGGTGGTCTAATGGTTAAGACTCTGCGCTCCCAGTTCAGGGGGCCCAGGTTCAATCCCTGATCAGGGAACTAGATCCCACATGCCGCAACTAAGAGCCTGCATGCCACAACTAAAAGATCCCACACATGGCAAGGAAGGTCCCTTGTGCCGCAGCTAAGACCCTGCACAGCCAAATAAATAAATAAATCAAGAAAAAAAAGATATGTACATTGTTTTTTTAGACATAATACTATTGCACACTTACTAGACTACAGTGTAGTGTAAACATAACTTTTATATGCATAGGGAAACCAAAAAATTTGTGTGACTCACTCTTGCTGTATTGTGATATTTGCTTTATTGTGGTGGTCTGGAACCAAACCCATGATATCTCTCAGGTATGTCTGTACTTCCAGCCAAAGGCAAAGAAATTTGACCTTTTAGTTTATATAATATTTTTATATAGTATAGCTTTTTGAAGTATTAAAAATGATGCCCCCCGGCTTCCCTGGTGGTGCAGTGGTTGAGAGTCTGCCTGCCAGTGCAGGGTACACGGGTTTGAGCCCTGGCCCGGTAGGATCCTGCATGCTGCGGAACAACTAAGCCCATGCACCACAACTACTTAGCCTGCGCTCTAGAGCCCGCAAGCCACAGCTACTGAAGGCCGCGCGCCTAGAGCCCTTGCTTTGCAACAAGAGAGGCCACCACGATGAGAAGCCCGTGCGCCGCAACGAGGAGTAGCCTCCACTCGCCGCAATTAGAGAGGGCCCGTGTGCAGCAACAAAGACCCAACTCAGCCATAAAGGAAGAAAGGCTTTATGGGCTTCTAGTTGGGAGCCATTGGCTCTAAAAATTTTGATCAACCTTTTTTGTATTTACACTTCTTAACCCAATTGTAATGAATATTGTAATTGGGAATTTTTTCTTTTCCTATGTATGTTGCTTTAATGGTTAGATTGTATTCCAGTGCCTTAATATACCAAACTATCTTCTTGTTGTTAAGCATTTGCTTTTCTTCTTTTTCTTGCAGTTGTTAATAGCTCTACTATGAGAAATAGCTTTTTAAAAAAATGCTATTTGAGTGCTATTTTAGTGGGTGCCTTTTTTTTTTTCCCCCTGGTGCCTTTTGGGTGGTATTTTAGCGGATTTAGCAGGTCAAAGCGTATGCATATTTTTTTCTTTTTACAGCTTTTGTGATGTCGTGCTAGTTTGGTTGAGCTTCTTTCAAAGGTGTCACTTAGTGTGTTGGAACCATTTCAGTGTTTAATTCTCTGACTGCTATACCAAAGTTTTAAGGCAAATTAACAGTCTGGAAAAAAAGGATAAATTTGGTTCTATTCAGAAGAACTGAGCTTTCATTGGGAACAGGGGGAAGGATGGGAATGTATTAACTAAATTTTGCCTTCAGTGAAGTCAGTTTAAGATACTGCCGTTAGCTCAATTAGAGAGTTAGCTGCATAATAAAGGTGGCATTTGAATGAAGTCTTGAAGGATAGGAACAACTTAGACTTGATGTGAGTGGGGCAGGTAAAAGATAGATGAGCAGGGAGCTATGGGGAATGTTTAGGCAATGTCGAGTCATCCTGTTTGGCCATAACATATGCTATTTACAGCATGGTAATGGAAGCTAGGATTAAAGAGTTAGAGGAACAAGTAAAATAAACAAGAATATGCCAGACAGACTGTGTGAAAAAAAAATAATAATAGTGGGGGGAAAAAAAGAGAAATGATGGTATTTGACTGTAATAGCTTAAAGACTATCAGCTGCCACTATTGCTTCTATAAATAACTTGCAGGAAAATTGCTACCCTGTTAGTCATTCTGCTAGGGTCCTCATTTTAGCATTTAACATTTCTAGGAAAAGTAGGATCAGTGTTTGTAGGGTTGTTGATCTAAATGGAACTGATTAATTTTCATAGTCTATCCAGATAAGAGAATATGAGAGATGTAGAAGACAATGGACATTGAGAAGGTGGATAGAAAAAAACTGACATAGCGTTTACTCCTTGGGCTTTTTCTAAGAAGCTTTTCATCTAAAGCTTTGGCAACAGTGGTGGCTTTTAGTCTTGGTTTTCTTCCCGGGGCTGATAGAAAGCCCTAGCCTCATGAGTTCATGTTCCTCTTACTAAGCTCAGTTACTGGCAGGTTGGGCCCCCAGTTTAACCTCATTTTTTACTCTCTGTGGATCCCTAGTACCAAGAGAAGGCTCTGAGGGGCCGTCTTTGTCCTAACTGCTAAAGGGTATGGCAACTTGGAGATTGATGGTGCTTGGTGCAGTGAAAGGATCCAGGAGATTTGGGTTGCTTTAGTTGGGGAGGAACCCCTATTATGACCTGTGGCTTGAGGATACTGTTTTGTATCACAGTAGAGAACTTGGGGTTTTATGGGTTTTTAGCCTTCTGATGAAGATTACTTACTCTTACACCAAGATTTTACTTCTTGACTGCTCTAAATTTTAAAGTTCTAAGAGACATACACTCTAGTGTAGTATGTGTAAAGAACATTGGATGGGGTGTCTGGAGGGGTTTCTAATCCCATTTTGCCTTATACCCATTGGTGACTTATTATCTCTGAGCCAGTTTCCTTATCTGTAAAATCCCTCTGAGGGTTGTGGTGAAGCTTAATAAAATAATATACTATGTGAAAATGTTTTCAGTGAATTTCAGATAGTATATGTATTTTTTCACTTTTTGCATTCAAGGTTTCTCATCCTATATAATGCCAAGAGTAGAGGAAATGTGCAAGAGTAATGTGTGGATAATTGTGGAAAGTTTGGATTCATGAAATTGACCTTTTGAGGAGGAATGCTTTTCATTTTCTAAGACTTAAAGAAGATATAGAGAAAACTCTGACAGTGAGGGCTTTAAGGAAAAGATCTGTATTTTCCTCTTTGGAAATCTTTGCAAAAACACAGAGAAAGTGGGTATTGGGTGAGCAGAAATCTGAGAAGGAGGAAATTATCTTGAAATTTTATTTGTGAGGAGATAAATAAAATTTATCTTTAAATTTGTGCTTTACTCACTTGTGGCAATCTGGGAAGGGAGAACAATGCTGACTCAAGTTGGAAACTAAATCTAGAGCCTTGGTAGATTTTTCACTATAAGGTAGTACTGGATTATGAATTTCAAATACTTGTTCCTCCCAAGAGGGCTTTTAGTAACAAGGCAGGGAGTGATGGTTATTCTCCTTTTTGCTATCAATGAATAATGTAGCTATGCAAATCGCTCTGTAGGTGATGAGTCAGGACTCCTACAGTTGTTTTGGCTTTGAGTTAAAGTTTTGTTCATTTCAGTTTTCAAGTACTGTGTTAATATTTTATAACTATTTTAATACATGTTTCTTTGGTTTAAAAGAACTATGTGATTAATATTAGTCTTCTAGTATTCACCTTTAAATTGGTGCATATAAATAGGAAGAGTTTTTTTTTAATCCTTGTACTTTAATATTGTTAAGATATCTAAATTTTGCAGTATAGAAATTAGGAATTAAATTAGTATTCTAAATCCTAGTTTAAAAAAAAATCTCTACTAGCTCGAGAGAATTGTGCCATTAAGTTATGCATATTTTTTAGTGTAATCTCTTTATCTTGAGATCATACGTGCTCAAGGTAGGCAATATAGAAAGTAGATAAAAGCATAAAGAAAAAAATAGCAATCACCCATAGTCCAGCCTTCTAGAAGTAACATAACCATGTTTAATATTTTGTGTATTTCTTTCCATAATTTTTTCTGTGTTGAATTACTTAAAAATATATTGTAATGCACCCCAGTGTTCATAGCAGCACTGTTTACAATAGCCAAGACATGGAGGCAACGTAAATGTCCATTGACAGAAAAATGGTTAAAAAAAATGTGGTATATACACACAATGGAATCATAGCCATAAAAAAGAATGAAACAATGCCATTTGCAGCAACATGGATGGACATAGAGATTATCATACTAGGTGAAGTCAGTCAGACAAGGAAAGACATATTCATACAATGGGCTTCCCTGGTGGCGCAGTGGTTAAGAATCTGCCTGCCAATGCAGGGGATATGGGTTTGAGTCCTGGTCTGGGAAGATCTTACATGCTGCAGAGCAATGAAGCCCAAGTGCCACAACAACTGAGCCTGCGCTCTAGAGCCCGCAAGACACAACTACTAAGCCCACGTGCCTAGAGCCCATGCTCCACAACAAGAGAAGCCACTGCAATGAGAAGCCCGCACACTGCAACGAAGAGTAGCCTGTGCTCGCTGCAACTAGGGAAAGCCTGCATGCAGCAACAAAGCCCCAATGCAGCCAAAAATAAATAAATAAAAATTTTAAAAAAGAAATACCATGATATCACTTATATGTGGAATCTTAAAAAATGATACAAATGAACTTAATTACAAAACAGAAATGGACTCCTAGACATAGAAAACAAACTTATGGTTACCAAAGGGGAAAAGGTGGGGGTGGGGGGAGGGATAAATTGGGAATTTGGGATTAACAGATACACACTACTATGTATAAAATAAACAACAAAGACTTACTGTATAGCACAGGGAACTATATTCAATATCTTGTAATAACCTATAATGGAAAAGAATCTGAAAAAGTATGTATATGTGTAGATATATATAACAGTCACTTTGCTGTATACCTGAAACATTGTAAATCAACTATACTTCAGTAAAAAATATATATTATAAGCAAACTGTCATTTTTTTGCAATTTATGGGAAATCTATGTTATAGGTACTTATCTATATTTTTTGCTTCTTTTAATGTTCTTCTGATTTAAAATTTTTATATGATTTTTCTTATCATGTCATTTTATTTTTTGAGGTAGGTAGGACAGAAATCACAAAATTAAATACCATTATCTTCAGGATGTCTTAAGCTCTGTAGGGTAAGGTACCAAGTTTCATCTGAAATCACATTCACAGGGCTTCTTGAGGGCTTTAACTGTGCCTCTGTTTCCTTTCCTTTTATTTGTACATGATCATATCTAGTTAGGAAAACTGTGTTAATCTTCATTACTCTCTATATTTCTTCTCTTTGAGATTTGCAACATCTGAGAGATTCTTTTTGTTATAGGAGTATGTTGTGGTTTGACCCTTGGGTGAAACCTGTAATGGATACTTTGAAGCAGTGGCTTATGGTAGTTTTTGGTTCACAGATCCCTTTGAGAATCTTACACAAACTATGGATCCTTGCTCTAGCTCAATCTGGATCATTTGAAATCTTGGCTTGCTAGGCCTATTGCACAGCTAGTACCTTAGGTTGTCCCTTTATCTTGGAGTTATACTTTGTGATACTTTTCTTGTGATAGATCCAGTTTGCTGTACATCCCATATATACATCTTTCTTGGTTAATTTTAGTTTTGGCAGAGACCTTTTAAATTTCCACAAGCTTGTTGTTGTTTGTCTTTTTATTTTTTTTAAAAACAACTTTATTGAGATATAATTTACATACCATGAAGTCCATATCCCCCCACTGTAGGCAACTACAAATGTATTTTCTGTCTTTGATTTGCTTATTCTGGACATTTTGTTTAAATGGGATATAATTTTTTTTTTTTTTTTTTAAATGGGATATAATTTTTAAAATCTTTTAAATAAACTGTTTTAGAATAGATTTACATTTATAGAAAAGTGGTGAAGATAGTGCAGGAAGTTCCTATATACCCCACATGCAGTTTCCCCAATAGTAGTATCTTAACATTCAATATGGTACATTTGTCACAATTAGTGAGCCAATATTGATACATTATTATAATTAAAGTGTGGGTCTGTTTTCATCCACTGTGCTGGATCGTTGGAGTGTACTTGCGAATTTGGGAATTCATGCCCTTCATTTCTGGGAAATTTTATTGAATTATTTTGTTGATAAGAGCTTCCCCTTTATTTTCTCTGTTCTCTCTTTATGGGATTCTATTATTTGGATATTAGACTTAGTGGACTGACTCCATACTTTATTCATATTTTCTTAGTTTTTGCATAACTCTCTTTCTGTCCAGTATTCCCCATTCAGGATACCATATTATAAATAGTCGTTATGTTTGTTTAGGCTTCTTTTAGCTGTAACCTTTTCTCAGGCTTGTTTTCTTTTTGATGACTTCGGCAGTTTTGAAGAATATTGGTCAGCTGTTTTGTAGAATGTCCCTCAATCGGGATGTGTGTGATGTTTTTCTTCATGATTAGACTGGGGTTATGGTTTTTTGAGAGGAAGACTACAGAGGTAAAGTGTCATTTTCATCATATTATATCAGGAATACATACATACTCTCAACATGACTTATCATTGTTCATGTTTATCTTGATCTCCTGATAGTGTTTGTCAGATTTTTCCAGTGTTTGTCAGATTTGGTAGCATTTGTCAGATTTTTCCTATGAGCAGCCCATCCTTAAGGAGTGGGGAGTTATTTTCCACCTCATGATCTCTGGCTATGCATTACATCTAAGAATAATGCACCAAGGGGCTTCCCTGGTGGCGCAGTGGTTAAGAGTCTGCCTGCCAATGCAGGGGACACGGGTTCAAGCCCTGGTCTGGGAAGATCCCACATGCTGCAGAGCAACCAAGCCCGTGGGCCACAACTACTGAGCCCATGTGCCACAGCTACTGAAGCCTGCGCACCTAGAGCCGGTGCTCTGCAACAAGAGAAGCCACGACAATGAGAAACCCGCGCACCGCAACGAAGACCCAACACAGCCATAAATAAATAAATTAGTTAATTAAAAAAATAAATTAAAAAAAAATAATGCACCAAGAAGCTGATTGGGATCTCTGTGTTCATAGGTGGGATTTGGTTACTGAGAGGTTCACTATGGAATGATTTGGCTATGTAGTTTTTCCCCTGTACCATCAGTATCTCTAGGTCTTTTTTCTTGTGCTGGTCGGGTTTACATAAAATGCTCCTTCAGGTCTCTGCCTTGAGGGCATAATCCTAGCTGCTAACTTTCTGAGAGCCAAGTAGTGGAAGAGCACTGAGGGTCTCAATGTTCAGTATGTAAATCTTCTCTTATTTCCCTATTTTTAGAATGATACCCTTGCTCTCAGCTATGTCTGTGGTTTCTCAGCTGTTAATGCTTGATAACTGTACAGTCCCAAGTATAGACACCCATTCTTCTTCTTCTTATTTTTAATTTATTTTTTTTGGCTGCAGTGTGCGGCATGTGGGATCTTAGTTCCCCAACCAGGGATTGAACCCATGCCCTCTGCAATGGGAGCGTGGAGTCTTAACCACTGGACTGCTAGGGAAGTCCCTTCTTTTTTTATTTTTAATTGAGATATAATTGACATATAGCAATGTATTGTTTTAGGTGTACAACAATGATATATGTATATATTGTGAAATGATTACATAATGTCTAGTTAATATCTATCACCATAGCTATAAGTTTTTTTTTTCTTGTGATGAGAACTTTTAAGATTTACTCTCTTAGCAGCTTTTAGATATACAATACAGTATTGTTAACTATAGTCACCATGCTGTACATTACAGCCCCAAGACTTATTTATCTTATAACTGGAAGTTTGTAGCTTTTGACCACCATCACCCATTTGCCCTCCCCACTCATTCTTTTATTTATCCATTGTAAAGAATAAACTTTGTTTTCTTCTTGAATGGAGGAGGCCAGATGGAGTGAAAAATGTATGGGGTGGGGTGGGGTGGGCTGGGTGGTCCAGCTGGTTCAAAATTGAGATATAATTCATGTAACATAAATGTGGCATTTTGCAGTGTACACTTCAGTGGTTTTTAGTGTATTCACTGTGTTGTGCAGCCATCACACTATCTAGTTCCAGAACATTTCCATCATCCCAAAAGGAAACTGCATACCTATTAGCAGTTAGTCCCCTGGCAACCACTTTTTGTTTTTGTAAATATGCCTATTCTGGGCATTTCATATACATGAAATTATACAGCATGTGGCCTTTTGTGTCTGGCTTCTTTAACTTAGCATAATGTCTTCAAGGTTCATTTGTGTTGCGGGATGTAACAGTACTTCATTTCTTTTTATGGCTGAATAATGTTCCATTGTGTAGTTACCCAACATTTTGTTTATTCATGAGCTGATGCCAGCTGGTTCTTAAATAGACTTTCAATCAATTCTTCTGTTTTTAGCCCCATCATAATCCCTACTTCATAAGTACCTGATGCTACAAGTTCCTGAGCTTTTTGGAGGTTATGTTGTATCTCAGTTTTCTCAAGTCTACTGTCAGTAATGATTCATCCATCTGCTTCCCAGCTTCTAAAATTTTGTTGCTATTATCTTCACTTTCATTCTATAGGTTTATGCTTCCCCACCTCTACTACAGTTTTAGTGGGATTTTGGGAAGAGACAGGCAGTAGAGGGAGAACTAACGCATGCCTAGAGCTCACAATTTGAAAGGTAGAATTTCCACGTTTGGTCAGACTGTAGGCCCAGCAGTCATTAAGTCATGGAATGATCGAGCTGGAAAAACCTTTACGGATCACCAACTAGTTCTCTGCTTCTTAATCTTTCAGTTGAGGAAAGTGAGACCCACAAAACTCAGTAAGTTGTTTAGGATCATACAATTAGTAGCCAAGGTGGGACCTTGACCCTCTCTCCTCCCTTCCAGGCTAGGTGTTTACACTTAATTTAGGCTGCTTATTTTAAAATTTGGTATTGAGGAGAGCGTGGGGACCATCGCTCATATTTGTCCTCTGCTATTTCTTACTTAGAGATTCCAGTCCAGTGGGTTTGCCTAAGCCCAGTTTTCCGGAGGGCCCAGCTTATAGAGAAAAGTGCCTGTGTATACACACGTAAAGCCTCTGGGAGCCCTCACTCTATTTAGAACAGTATGTGTATTTCCATCTCACAGGACTGGGTTCGTTAAACTGGTCTGATAGACCGTGAATTTGAGAGCTTTTTGCTTTCCCCACTAAACACAGCAAATTACATATCTTAGTTCAAGATGTTAGCTCAACAAATGTGTGCCCTGCAGGGTATTCAGCTGGGCTGAAAGGGAGGCAGTGTCTACACTTGATGTCTTGCTACCAAAGTTCTGTCTTACCTATGGTTTGGAGCAGTCATCTCTGGATAGGTTCTCAAATCTCAGTCTCTTGTTAAAATCAGGTACATGAGAAGTTCAGCCATTTTAGGAATACTAGGTTCATGAGTTGGACTAGGTGTGGTGCCTGGATGATATCAAGCAGGAGGCAAAGCATCAATAAAAGTAGTGGCTGTATACACAAATCTAAAGTTATCTGACAAAGAAAATATGTTGAGAAAGAAAGTGAACAAATCTTCCTCAGGGGAACACATAGGAGTAACAGATGGTTTCTATTGCTCTTTCATTGAAAAGCCTGGTAAATAGCTTTCCTGGGTTAGATAGTGCCTTAGAAGAGGCCTTGTGGCTTGCCCAGGGTGGGGGCAGCTCACTATCTACATTCTGGATATTTGTTTGTAAGTGTCTGACTCCTGAGCACCACAGTCATCTTGGTGATGTGGGCCAAGGTATAGGCTGTTTCTTCAAGGAGCAGTTTACCTTCTTCACTTTATGCTGCAGGAGCTGTGAATTTACCTCGATTGTATGTGTACAAGAGAGGAAGAAGACAGTGATGAGGGCAGTGTAAGATGGCTTTCTTTAGCTACCAGAACTCTGCTTGCTAGTCTTACTGTGTGTTTTAAAGCTGTCTCTATTTAAAAAGTGCTGATATTAATGAAGTAGTCATCTAAAAGTAATAACAAGGTTAATTTAGTTAAAAATTTGCATTCCCTTCTCTTACTACATTGTGCCCTCTTAGTCAAAGATGACAGAAGATGATCTCTGATTTGTACAGGGGTTCAGAAATTATCTAGAAGACAAGCAGAATTGAAATGCTGGGGCAACAAATGAATTGAAGATAAAACCAGCTGGTTTTCAATGTGAACTGAAAACCCAAGTATGAGTTGGTAGTGATACTATTCTGATGTGCAGTCAGTTTCGGAAACGTTTGTAACAGGAGAAATACAGTGATGTCTTTTAATGCAGGAAGGAAATTGATTATAGCATGAGTAGCACTGAATTGATGGCCAGTGACACTAACGGGATCAATTGTAGGACATCCCAGGATGCCAGTATGCAAAGGATAGCATAATAACCTGGTTATATCCATTCCCAGAGGAAAAAATTTCATCATTCTTGCTGTAGATAATGTGAACTAGACCTTGTAGGATTGCTGTTGATGTGGTGAGGTGAGGCAGTTTTTGTGACACTTCTGTCTTGAGCCTGGAGAGAGGGATAGTTAAGCTGCCTTCAAAGAGCTCTGTCCAAGGTATAGCTTTGAATGCTTCAATTGTGTTGCCTGCAGCCTCTGCTTTAAAACTTTGGCAGGTTGTTAAAAACATTAAAACACTTTTTAAAAATTAAAAATATACTTTTTAAATACATTAAACTTTTTATTTGACATAATTGTAGATTCATAAGCTGTTGTAAGAAATAATACAGGGAGATTACCCTGTACTCTTTACCCAATGGTAACATCTTAAAAAACTATAGTATACTGTCACAACCAGGATACTGACATTGATATAGTCAAGATACAGAATAGTTCCATCACCACAAGAATTCTTAGGGCTGCCTTTTTATAGCCACCCTCCCCCCGTCCCTGACCTTTGGCAACCACTAACCTGTTCGTTTCTATAATTTTGTCATTTCAAGAATGTTATATAAATGGAATCATACAGCATGTAACCTATTGGGATGGGCTCTTCTTACTCTTGTAGTGCAGGTCTGCAGCAATGAATTCTCTTAGTTTTGCTTTACTTGCAGTTGTTTTAATTTTGCC
Source organism: Aethalodelphis obliquidens (assembly GCF_003676395.1). Classification (NCBI taxonomy): domain Eukaryota; kingdom Metazoa; phylum Chordata; class Mammalia; order Artiodactyla; family Delphinidae; genus Aethalodelphis; species Aethalodelphis obliquidens. The sequence continues at coordinate 35,865,458 of NW_020837958.1, forward strand.
TTCATTTTTGAAGGATTTTTGTTTGTTTATAGAATTCTAGGTTGACAAGGCCTTTTTTTTTCTTTTTTTTTAGTGCTTGTAAGGTGTTGTTCCGTGTCTTCTAATCTCCATTGTTTCTGTTAAAAAGGCAGTAGTAATTTCAATAATTTTTTCTTCTTTAATGTATTTTTTTTCCCTCTGGCTCCATTCAAGATTTTCTCCTTAAAATTTTTTCTCTCTTTTTTTTCAAAAATTTGACTGCATATGATTTTCTTGGTATTTATCCTGCTTGGGATTCAGCTGAGCTTCTTGACTCTGTAAATTTATATCTTTTACCAAATTGGGAAAATTTTGATCATTATTTCTTCAAATATTCTTTTTTGCCTCATTTGCTCTCCTTTCCTTTGGGGCTCCAATTATATGTATGTTAGACTTGCTGCCCCACATAACTTTGGGTCCCCCCCACCCCCGACCCCCTTTCTCTCACTAATCTTTTTTCTCTCTGTTCTTCAGATTGGTTATTTTTTGGTTGACCTGTTTTTAAGTTCATTAACTCTTCTGCATCTCCAATCTGCTGTTAAGCCCATCCACTTAATTATAGTGTCTATTTCGTTGTTCTGTCTTTTCATTCATTATGAACATTGCTGTTTTAAATCCTTGTCTGCTAATCCCAATATTTGGATCAATGCAAAGTCGTTTACTTTTGATTGACTCTTCTCTTGAGAATGGGTCATGTTTTTCTGTTTTTTTATATGCTGAACAATTTTAGATTGTGTCCTTGACATTATGTACGATATGTTGTAGAGACTCTGGATTCTGTCACCTTCCTCCAAAAACATTGAATTTTGTTTGTTCTGTTTCCCAGCAGTGAGCGGCCGCTTAAATCTCAGTTCAGTTCTGTTAGCCCTAACCTAGCTGCTTGGGATCTGTTCCATGCATGCATAGTTCAGGGATCAGCCAGAGATTTGAGCAGCGTTTATACACAGAGTTAGGGGCACCCCCTCTCTGGCTCTCTCTGGAATTTCCTTCCCTTGCTTCCCAGCTGTTGTGGTTGCCTTTAAATTCTGTCCTCCGGTTCCTTAACCTAGTATAACTATGGATTTTTATCCGAATTTTAGCCACCTCTCATGGCATAGACTGGGACCTGCCTAGCCAAAAGCCATGAAAAGGGGACATTTATCCAGTGTTGTTACCTTTTTCTAAGAGTTGACCCTCCATCTGCGTTCATAATCTGCCTGCTTTTCATTTCTAGTACCTTCAGGTAGTTGTTTTTTATATTTTGTCCAGAGTTCATAGTTATCTGCCAGAGAGTTGGTCTCGCTGGAAGCAGAACTTCCATCAAACTAGATATAAATTATTCTGTTGACAAAGTCAGTTTTTGTTGTTTTTTGTGTGTTTTGTTTCAGTTTCACAGATATTTATATTATCCTCCCTATCTCCTCCAAGGGACCAGATATAAAAATGTCCTTAGCTCTTTTTTTCTTTAATATTTATTTATTTATTTGGTTGTGCAGGCCCTTAGTTGCAGCATGTGTGCTCCTTAGTTGTGGCTGGCGGGCTCCTTAGTTGCGGCATGCGAGCTCTTAGTTGCGGCATGCACGTGGGATCTAGTTCCCTGACCAGGGATCGAACCCAGGCCCCCTGCATTGGGAGCATGGAATCTTAACCACTGCGCCACCAGGGAAGTCCGTTTTTTTTTTTTTAACTTCAAATTTTATGTAAAACTCCTTTAGTGTATCCAAACTCTGATTACTGATAGGTTTAGAAATTGAAATATTCATTTTATTTGGTATATCTAACCCAAGATGTAGATATAACAGATGTGTCCCATAAACAGTTTCCCAGGAAATGATGGTTACTTTTATTGTGCTTGAATCTAAGCTAGCACTGTGATCTGGAGAAGCTTTGTGTGGTTCAACATAAACCAGGTTGAGATTTAACCATATTGGGTCTTTCTCAGGTAGCTGTTTGGGTACCTACCTTTTCATATCTGCTCTACCATTTAAAAACACAGATGTAATAAATTTAATATAAATGTACAACTTGGAGATCTTGTTGAACATTTTCTGATGACCTTACAGAGGACTTCAGACAGAAGTTTTGAGGATATTTTTTTTCTTTTTTAACTTGTTGACATGTATGTATGAAACAATCAACATAGGTGTCTCATGATAAGAAAGGAGAAAATAATGGTTTTAATTTGGGTCATCATCAACCTAGAAAGCAGTTATTTAGTAGTATGTGTATTTTATTTTAGATTGTATGAAAACCTGCCCATTTAGGTTAACCTTTAAGTGGTCAAAATATTTCTGCCCAAATTAGGATAAACATTTGGAGCTGTGGTTTTTAACTTTTTCGAGTCATGAGATCCTTTGAGATCTGATAGAAATTGTGTTCTCTCCCCAGAAAAATGCAAATGTCTTCATACAAAAATTTGTAAATTATTTCAGAGAGTTTAGGGGTTCCTTTGAAGCTTCTCAGCATAAGCATCCCTCATTCAGGGTTATTCAAATCAAGCTAGTACCAACAGGCTAATAGCAATACAAATATCAGTTTGTTTCTGGCCTGGCCAGAGCAGAACAAGTAAACAAAGAACCTATTAGAAGTCCTTATAAGGCATGCAGGCTTTAAAAAAAATCTGTCGTGATTTTATCTGAACTGTACTTTCCAGGGAGCAAATTCACAAAGACAGACTGATACCTAGTTGACTAATTTTTAAGTTGCCGTTAGAAATGGGCCTTAGTTTTGATATTCAGACCTGCTGACATTTGTGTTGGGCAAATAATTAGTTGTTGTTTCTAGGACAATAGGACAGTAGTTGTTGTGATGTCATATTCCTGATATTGTCTGAATTTCCAAAGGTCTAAATAATTGAGGATTTATGGGACCTGTGACACATGTGTAGGTTTCAGGAGGTGGGGCTATGTAGATGTTCCTGAGGCAATAAGTCTCCATTGCTTATTCTCAAAAAACTCAGCCCTCAGTAAATGATGAGAGATTGAGTTGTTTTTTTTTTTTTTTTTAGATTGAATTGTTTTAACAAAAAGATTTTAGGTTTGTGATCTCCTTCCTCTATTACTTTCTGACACTTCATAGGGTGATTATAATGAACAACGATTATTCTCAGGGCCTTCATACCTCTTCTTTATACATCTTCTTTCCCCTTGCAGTGAAAAGACTATGTTCCTGCTACTGGTCCAGTCTAATACACAGAAGGACTTTTGTCTGAGATTGGCACTCTCTTCTGTGCCTTTACTCAGAACCTGACTCTTTAACAAGACTTCTTTACTCAGCTTGTTTAAAGAAGGAGCAGGAGGTGGAGAGGTAGTGGTGGGGACAGAGGATCTGAAGGCCAGTTCTCCCTGTGATTCATAGCTTCCCCCACCTCTTTGTCTACACTCCAGGTCAGCTCATCATGTTCACTTCTGGCTCCATTCTACATCTCACTGGTTGTTTAAAATTCTCCCCCTAAATAGTCCCCTGTTCCATCCTTTGAATGCTCTTCATGTCTTAGGGGGCACCTTGTAGCCATCTTAGGAAAACATCTTTCTCTAAAGGCTTCCATATAGGACATTGCTAACTGCCGTGATTCCTGTATATGTTCAAATATTTCGTGGTTTTTACTGAGGGGATTTTCTAGCCTACTAAGGAAGAAATGAGCAAACTGACAATTAAAAATAAAGAAGCTTAGGAGGAAGAAATAGTTATCTTCTCTCAGAACTGAATGCAGTTTAAAAATACATTCTGAGAATGTCAGACTGTAGACAAGATCTTATGTCAGCTGCTTGTTGTTTAATTACTTTCTACAGTGAGTGCAGGCTTGCCATGGGTGGGCTCTTTGCACTCTTTGCAGGTGTTAGTGAAAACTCTGAGACTAGCTCAACGTAGCTGTAGGGCTTTGTTGCTACTGGTATTACCAGCTGCCGGCTGATTTTGCCAGTTTTATTTAGTGAAGATTATGAAATGTATTTTGAGAGATGAAATTTGCTAGAAAAGAGTTTCAGAAAAATCAATTTGGAAGAAGGGATTAGAAATTAGAGGAATTGAGTTGTGGAACTTGCTTTACTAACAGAAAGAAGGTTGGGTCAGAAGTTGAAAATTATGAATAAGTGGGCTTCTGATGATGATGGTGGACAAAACCTGAGATAAAATGGAAGTGAAGGTTTTAATTGTTAAAAGCAATAACTCTCTGACTGGAATCATTATTAGTTTCTGGAACAGGTGCCTTAGAAGTAATATAATATAAACTCTGTTTTAAACTTTCAAGGTGCCTCTGGGATGATTTAGAGTGAAGGACTATCTGACTTTAGGTTCATCCCAGTCTTGTGTTGGTGAGGAGTGCATCTTCCTTAATAATCACTAGCCCCTTTGGGTTCTAAGCCAACTTATAAAAACTTTAGTTGGAACAGAATGTATTCTATCAACTAGAGCCTGTGAACAGGATCCTGTGCAAGTGTGCTCTGAATGGATAGACCACATAAGCTTGAGCCTCCCAGATAATAACCTTCCTGGGAAATTGTTATTTGTGTATGTTATTTTTCCTATACGTTTAACGGAAAGGTCTTTGAGGATGGGTGTTTCATCTGGTTCATCTCTATCCTCCACAGTACCTAAGGCCCTTGTTTAACATGATTACTCAGTAAATAGATATAGAATTCAATTGAATTGTCCTTGATCATACTTCCCACATATTTTTCCATGATGCCTACTAAATTTATTTGTTCAAAATATTTAGGTGCATTTAATTTGTTCCCTTCTCCCTAATCCCTTGGGAAAAGCAATATTTGGGTGGTATACTTTTAGAAAAAGCACTAGTGGCTTTATAGTAATTTAATACCTGTTGAGCTCTTCATCCCATTATACTATTTTGTAGTGTTTTTCAAACTGTGAATCGTGACCATTAGTAGGTCTGCAGTTAGCCTTTTTGGTTTTAATGATATAGAGTAGAAATTATGAGAACATATTCCATATAGTAAGGGTATTTTTTTGGTGAAATTTTTGTTTTAAGTAAATTTATATACATTAATATATATCATGTGTGTGTTTATTGCTTCATGATATAAACTTTGTTTCATACTGGGGTCATGGTCAAAAAAATTTGAATAACATTGCTTTATTGTAATACTATGTTATTTCATTTATCATATAGCATTATGCCAGTACATACAGGCTTCTAAAGCCAGGGATGGTGCCAGCTCTTTCATTTCAAGTACAACTGAAGGTAAAAACAAAACAAAATTGAGAACACCCAAAGCATTCTGGTGGCTCTTATATAAGTCTCTCCAGTGGCATTTTGTACCCTTTGACCTAACTTTCTTATGCCTTTTTCGACCAATAGATTTTTTCATATTTGTATCCCTCTAGGTGGTGGGTTCTTTGATTCTTCCTCTTTTCTCTTCAGTGTTCTTATTTCAGTATGCTCTAATGTTTTTAGGAGGGGGAAGGGGGAAACAAAGGAGAATTTCAGACATTTCAAATGATTCTCAATTGACAAAATAGCTCATTGGATTTATCCTGAAATCTGCTTTCTTAATGTTCTTGAATTTTTTAATCCCCTTTGTATTTTTTCAGAGATCATAGAAATACATACTTTATTTTGAATTTAAAATAATTTATGCTTTTATGATGTTATTAGTTGACTTTAAGCAAAGGAAATGTAGCTTTTAGGGAAAAAAAAGAGATGGATATAATCCTTCATCTTTCCTTGTGCTTTCTCCCCTCTCCTCCCAAGAAGATTGTAGTAATGATTTCATTTTAAAGAAAAGCCAGGGTAGCTAACAGTGTCCAGTATTAACCGTGCTAAACTTTTCCAGCTTCTTACTGATCTAATAACTATAATACCTTTCCTGTTCTTAGATGGTTGGCATACTAACCCTTTTGCCTTCATTTCTGTACCTTGCTGGACTACCAAGCTCAGATATTCATAACCTGTGGTTTCAGGGGACTTTGTGGAGATGACTTGCTTCATTCTTTTTCTTGCAGGAGAAAATTTTGAGCAGACACCATTGAGACGAACATTCAAGTCTAAGGTCCTTGCACGATATCCTGAGAATGTGGACTGGAATCCCTTTGACCAAGATGCAGTGGGAATGGTTAGTATTTGTTAGCTATAAGTGTCAGATAATTTACAGAGTAATTCACAGTAGGATTGTGAGTTCAGACTATGGTAGCAGTGGTTCCACCAAGTATCAGTAACTTCTTACATGCATATTGTTTGTGATTCTGCATTTTGATCACTATATCAAATATTTGGAACATATCAGATATACCAAAAGTCACAAGGTGCTTCTGTTGAGTCAGACAAATACATAGTATTGGGTCAGTGAACTTTTTTTGTGAGATTGAGCTATTGGTTGCATATAGCATTGATTTTACACAATAAGTGAGGTTTAAAGCAGTTTTCATCTGTATTGTATATATCTGAGTAATATGATAGAAATGGGTGTTTTTGTTTTATTATAATTTTAGATAGGGCAGCATTTTAAATTTGTAGACGAATACTACCATGAATAAGCTAACGTTTGTTGAGTATTCACTTTGTGCTAGGCACTGTGATAAGTATTATACATGAATTAACTCATTTAATCCTCACAATACCCCTTATGTAGATAATATTAAGTAAACACACACAGACACAGACACATATTTTATGGGTGAGGAAACTAAGATCCAGAGAGGTTAAGTAATGTGTTCAAGGTCATAATGGCTAAGGAGCAGTTGAGCAAGCTTAAATACCATAGTCTGTTTCCAGAACTCTGCTCTTAACCATATCTTTGTACTGCCTCTGTTACTTTTTAATAGCTTTTTGAGGATGATCTTGTTTGATGCATGCAATAACCCTGTGAAGTATGCAGAGTAAACTGTATTATCTTCATTGCAGAGTAAACTGTATTATCTTCATTTTACAGGGGAGGAAACTGAATCGTAGAGAGCCTCAAGTTTTTTGACTCCTAGTCCAGTGCTTATTTCCTTTTAACATACTATATTCTAGAAACACTTAGGCTTTGAGAAGTCAAGTTCAAGGGTAATGGATATACCATAATATAGCTCCTTGTACTTGTTAACCCAGGCTCCTCTTAGTTCCTTAGCCAGGTTTGTGGAAAAGTGGAAAATGGAAACTGATTGATTCAGGTCAGTTAGATTAGCTACCCAAGTTTCTTTATATAACCCATCTGAGTTAAAGTGAAAAAAGTGCATCTTTATCCTAATTATGTCATCTCCTTGCATTACATGAAATGAACACCCTTTTTTTTTTTTCTATGAAAAAAGAAGATTTTATTGATGACAGAATCTTGTGAGCTGATAGAATCTAAAACTTTGTTTATTTTTAGGTATGAAGTTGCATCTGTCTGGTTTTTAGATATATTTCTAGCATCTCCTAATACATGCTGTCATGCTTAACCACCTATCTAAATTCTCCAAGTTTTCTTTTACCTCCTTTGTGCATTTTCTTCATGCCCCCGAAATACCCTTCTTTCTCTTATCTACCTGATGAATCCTAGCATAAGCTCATCTCTGAAGCCTTTTCTGATGAAGGCTGAGACTGAGTTGTTTGTTCTTTGTTCCTCTAGCACTTTGTGTATATTTCTGTATAGCCTTGATAAATGCATTATAATTTTAGTTACTTGTGTGTCTTAGAATGGGAGGTCTTTAGGGCAGATATTTTGCTGTGTTGGTCTTATATCCCAGGCACCCAGCACAGTAGGTGCTCTTTAAGTAAATAAGTAGTGATGGTGTTCTGAGAAGAGGATAAGCAGTGAGTGTTCTCACCAGTTGTTTCCTTGTGTCTTTTGCAGCTATGCATGCCCAAAGGGCTGGCATTCAAGACCCAGGCTGATCCCAGGGAGCCTCAGTTCCATGCCTTTATTATCACAAGGGAGGATGGCTCTCGGACATTTGGGTTTTCCCTCACATTTTATGAGGAGGTGACTAGCAAGCAGATCTGCAGTGCAATGCAGACCCTCTACCACATGCATAATGCTGAGTATGATGTCCTCCATGCTCCCCTTGCTTATGGCCGAGACCACAGTGACATGGAGGATGGTGAAGGCACTCCTGGGACCAAGCTGCAGCGCTTCAACTCCTACGACATTAGCCGGGATACGCTCTACGTCTCTAAGTGCATTTGCCTCATCACGCCCATGTCCTTCATGAAAGCATGTCGGAGTGTGCTGGAACAACTTCACCAGGCAGTCACTTCACCTCAGCCCCCTCCACTGCCCCTAGAGAGCTACATATACAATGTACTCTACGAGGTGCCACTCCCACCTCCTGGCCGGTCCTTGAAGTTTTCTGGGGTCTATGGGCCAATTGTCTGCCAGAGACCAAGTACCAATGAGCTTCCCTTATTCGACTTTCCTGTCAAAGAGGTCTTTGAACTGCTTGGGGTGGAGAATGTGTTTCAACTTTTTACTTGTGCCCTTCTGGAGTTTCAAATCCTGCTCTACTCACAGCGTAAGTCAGTGCTTGCTAGAGCTCTCTCCCTTCATAGGGCCTCTCTTCTTTCCATATCAGATACAGTAGGGCTGACTGTAAAGGACAAGGGCTGTTACAGTTTGAGCAAAACTCAGATCTTTTGCAGGTAGGTGCTGGATGGCAAATTAATGGAACATGAGAGGTCTACCATTTCTAATTGGCTATCATCGTGGCCTTTTGCTGGGCACTCCAGTCTGGGAGGGGAACCCTGCCTCCTGACGTCTGATAGATGCTGAAAAGAGGAGGCAGGAGTTGATGGTCATGGGAAATTGACTTTCCATCAGTTTTGTTCTATCACTCTGCAGAGTTATTTCTGCCCCTTCCTCAGCCTGACAATAACGATGATCCTTCCTATATTTGAGAAAATATATTTGAGAAAATGAGGATGTGTTGCTTTTTTCTGTTGTTTGTTTGTTATAACTGAATTGTTTTTATAAATGAGAGGTTAAGTGATGGTGAGCAGGAGATTTGGACAAAACAGTAAAATAGAGCAGAAGGAAACAAATGTTTATTAAAGGAGCCAGATAAGTAACATAAAATTCATTCATTCAGTACATGTTTATTCAGAATCTGCTGTGTGCCAGGAGTTATTCTAGGGGCTAGAGATTCAGGGTGGACAAAATAGATAAAAATCCCTGCTATAATAGAACTTATATTTCAGTGGGGAAAGAGAGGTGATTTTTTTTTTTTTTTTGGCTTCATGGCTTGCGGGATCTTAGTTCCCCGAGCAAGGATTGAACCTGGGCCCTGGCAGTGAAAGCACCGAGTCTTAACCACTGGACTGCCAGGGAATTTCCCCCCCCAACCTTTTTTTTTTTTTGAGAGGTGATTAAATAAATAAATAAAATATGTAGTATGTAAGGTGGTAATAAGGTCTGTGGAGAAAAATAAAACAGGAAGGAAGATAGTATTGGGGGAAGGGAAATTCCAATATTTAATAGAGTGATTATGTTAGGCCTCTGTGAGCAACTCATGTTAATGTCTAGGAAAAGTATTCCAGGCAAAGGGCACAGGAAGTAGAAAGGTTCTGAGACAAAAATGTGATTGGTATGTTCAAGAACATTGAGGAAGCCTGGTAGATATCATGGTGTGAGAGAGCAGGAGTGTAGTAGCAGATAGTGTTAGAGACTTAACAGGAGGCCAAATTGTACAGAGTCCTGTAGGCCATTGTAGGGACTTTGTTGCTCTGAGATGCTTAGTCATTGGAGGTTTTAAGAGTTTTGACTTTTTGTTTTGAAATAATTCCCAGCTTATAGAAGAGTTGTAAGAAATGTTCAAAGAACTCTTGTACACTCTCCCACAATACACCAGTTATTAACATTTAGCCACATTTGTTTTATCATTCCCACTGTATCTCTGTGTGTGTGTGAACATAACTGAACCATTGAGAGTCATTGTAGACTCCATGTTCCTTGACTCCTCAATACTTCAGCATTTATTTCATAAGAACAAGAACATATTTTTTACATAACCATAGTATGATTAATAAATTTAGGAAATCTAACATTGATAAAATAACAATACTGTATTCAGGTTTTACCATTGTCCAATAATGTCTGTTATGATAAATTTTTAAAAATTGAGGTATGGTTGATACACAATATTATATGTTTCAGGTGTGCAACATAGTGATTCACAATTTTTAAAGGTTATATTCCATTTATAGTTATTATAAAATATTGGCTGCCCTGTGTTGTACAGTAAATCCTCGTAGCTTATTTATTTATTTTAAATTTATTTATTTTTGGCTGTGTCGGGTCTTCATTGTTGCGCGCGGGCTTTCTCTTGTTGCGGCGAGCAGGGGCTACTCTTCGTTGTGGTGCGCGGACCTCTCACTGTGGTGGCTTCTCTCGCTGCGGAGCACAGGCTCCCGGCACACGGGCTTCAGCAATCATGGCCTGCGGGCTCCAGAGCGCAGGCCTAGCAGTTGTGGCGCACGGGCCCAGCCGCTCCGCGGCTTGTGGGATCCTCCTGGACCAGGGCCCGAACCCGTGTCCCCTGCACTGGCAGGCAGATTCCCAACCACTGTGCCACCAGGGAAGTCCCCCTTGTAGCGTATTTTATACATAATAGTTTTTGCCTCTTAATCCTCTACCCCCCTATATTGCCTCTCCCCCTCTTCCTTCTCCCCTCTGGTAACCACTTGTTTCTTCTCTATATCTGTGAGTCTCTTCCTTTTTTTTATAATCTCTAGTTTGTTTTATTTTTTAGATTTCACATAAAAGTGAATGATAATTTTTTAAAAAAATTCCTGGTCCAGGATTTAGTCCAGTAACATGCATTGCTTTTAGTAGTAAATTCCTCATGTCTTTAATGACTGACATTTTTGAAGAGTACAGGCAAGGTATTTTGTAGAATGTCCCTCAATTTCAGTTTGTCTGATGTTTCCTCATGACTAGATTCAGGTTATAAATTTTTGGCTGCAATATCACAGAAGTGATGTTGTGGTTCTCTCAGTGCATTGTATCTAGAGGCACATAATGTCTGTTTATCATCATAGGAGGCACATGGTGTTCATTTGTCCCATTTTTGGTAATGTTAATTTGATCACTTGGTTAAGACGATGTCTGCTGAGCTTCTTAACTGGAAAGTTATCATTTTTCCCTTTGTAATTAAGAAGTAATTTGTGGGAGAAACCCTGTAAATATACTGTTTCTCTTCAAAATTTTGCCTAATAGCTTTAACATCCATTGATGATTCTAGTCTGAACCAGTTACCAGGATGGTTGCATTTTACTGTGAGGAAGAACATTTCATTCTCCCTTGTTTGTTTATTATCGTATGGACTCACAGATTTTTATTTTATTCAGTAGGTTATATAGGCCATTACTATGATTAATTATTTTGATGGTCAGATGTCCCAGATTTGGTCCATGGGCAGAGTCTGAATAATGTTAGTTAGGAGGCCATTTTAACAATCTAAGTGAGAGATTATGTTGTCTCTGACTAGGGAGGTAACAGCGAAGTGGTATGATATGGTTGGATTCTGAAGGTGAAGTAATGGAGACTATGTTGAATTGAAGAGCATGTACCCCATCTAAAGTGGACAGCCACTAGTTAGCTCCAATTAATTCCTTGTGGAAATGCTGGCCTAATGTTACTAGGTCTTCCAATTTTTCATGAGGACCCAGATTTTTTACATGAAATTTTTGATTTTTAAACGTTGGTAACAACGTTCTTGTTGAACACTGCAGACTGAACAAAAGCATCTGTTGACTAAAATGTGATTCCTGAGGTTTTACTTTGCAACTTGTTTAAAATAATGATGTTTCAGATTTCTGTCTCTGAGTGAAGTATAGAGTTGTACAATTCTTGTTGCTTTTTTAGTTACTGTTTCTTGACTGGAGCTGGGCAAAACAGTTGACCCTTGAACAACATGGGTTTGAACTGCACGGATCTACTTATATGTGGATCTTTTTCAGTAAATATGTACTATAGGACTACATGATCCATGGTTAGTTGAATCCTTGGATGTGGAACCGTGGATACAGAGGGCCGCCTGTAAAGTTATATGCGGGTTTTCAACTGTGTGGGTGGTAGGCACCCCTAACCCCCCTGTTGTTCAAAGGTCAACTGTACTTTGAAACAGAGACTTGGTTGAGTAGTGAAGACTGTCTGGTTTAGACCAGAACAGAGGAGAAACCAAACCAGATAGGGTATTAAAATGTGCAGTGACATTTTAATACCTATGATGCAGTTGGGGATGTTTAAAGGTGAGAAAAGGAGGATTAAAACCAGAAATATGGTAGGTAACATTTTTTCCTTCAGTGCTCCTTCTTATATTTCCCAGAATATGGGTTATGATTTTAAGAGATTTGAAGGCAGTTGAGAAGGTGTGTGTGTAGAATCAAATTGAACTCAGGACCTAAAAGTCATGCTTAGCACAGTTAAAAAAAACTTTTTCCGAAAACTTCCTGGGCATTGCTGAGCATGGCTGAGGCTAAAATGCAGTGGATTGCCTTTTATTGGATGTAGATTGTGTTCTCTATTGTTAATAGAGTACTTGAAACAGTTCAGGTTGGTTTTCTTGAAGTAATTTTTATTTATGATTCAGAGGACTCATGTGGATGGAAATCTCTCTGGCCCTCGAAAAACATGCCATCAGCACTCAGAGTTGGTGTTGCCCACTACATGTCCTGCCTTCTGAATAGAAAAGAGGTGTTATTTAGGGAAAATCTTTTTTTTAAGATATGTGTAGATCATTTTATTTACTACTGGATAATATTTGTTCTTTGGTCCCTATAGAGAGAGTTTTTCTTTAATAGCATATATTTTAGTGGTTGTTTTAAAATTATACAGAGAGCAGAAGTTCTTTATCTGAAGTGATTTAGTGGGGTAGTGAATTCGATAATTGAAAAAGTCACGTAAGTTTGGGAATCCTAAAAGGATATATACATCCCTTAAACATTTTAATTTAAACCATATGACTGTATAATCACCAATCTTTTGATGAAGTGTCTGTGCATTTTCTTTGATTATGGATCCACTAATCAGGGGTCTGCATTGTTTCTCTTGCATAAATCTCACCCATAATTCATTCACTGAGTTTTCCAGTTTTTAAAGTGGAGCGAGAACTTTTAAAGGACCTTGCAAAAGAACCATAGTAGATGCTAGTTTTCCCAAGATTTTTGCACTTAAGTGATATGCCTAATTCAATTGCTGTATTTTTAGTGACTTTGCTTTGCTGAGTCTTTTTAAAGCATTTAATTTTGTTTTCAGAGAAACAGTTCTTGTTTTTTGTCCTCATATCTTACCATTTATTTACATAATATTTGTTTAAATTATACAACCCAGTAATAAGTTCAACTAGTGCAGACAAGCTTGGAAACAAATGCATAATTAGTATTTTTCAATTAATTTTTTAAATTGAAGTATAGTTGATGTACAATAGTATATAAGTTACAGGTGTACAATATAGTGACTCACAATTTTTAAAGGTTATACCCCATTTATACATATTATAAAATATTGGCTATATTCCCCATGTTGTACAATGTATCCTTGTAGCTTATTTTATACATAACCTTGCATTAGTTTTTGTTTTTGTTTTTTTTGCAAAAGTAATGCAAACTCAAGGCATGCAATCAAAACAATTTTAAAGGGAATAAAATGAAATCTCCTTCCTCTCTCCTTCCTGTGGTAGCCGGAGATCAAGTTTCTTGTGCATCCCTAATGAAATAATAGTTTTTTAAAACAAATAAATAATGTGTGGACAAACAGTGCAGAGAGAATTGAATGTTTCCCTTATGTTTTTTTTTTTGACTGTGTGGGCTTTCTCTAGTTGTGGTGAGCAGAGGCTACTCTTCGTTGCGATGTGTGGGCTTCTCATTGCGGTGGCTTCTCTTGTTGCGGAGCACGGGCTCTAGGCATGCGGGCTTCAGTAGTTGTGGCGCACGGGCTTAGTTGCTCCGCGGCATGTGGGGTCTTCCCAGACCAGGGATCGAACCCATGTCCCCTGCATTGGCAGGCGGATTCTTAACCACTGCGCTACAGTGGTTAAGTGGATTCTTAACCACTGCGCTACAGTGGAAGTCCCTGTTTCCCTTTCTTTTTGATCTAAAATCCTACCCTTGTGAAATAATCTCTTGATTTTTTTTTCATGCCCTCCTCCTAAATACTTTTATGTAATGCACTATTTTTAATGTTGTGTTGCACATGTATTAATTATAATATTCTTTAAATTATATACATTTTGATATACATATGGTATATTAAAGTAAAACTTGGAAAAAAGCATTTCAGTCATACGGTAGAAATTTAAAATATTACAAAAGGGTGTATGTACAGTGACGTGTTAAGACTTATCACTGTTTCCTGTTTCCTTGCATATACAGCATGTATACCTTTTAAAAACAACACAGATGGGAGCATACTAATCATTGTTTTATACCTTCTTTCATTTAACAGTTTATCTTGGAGATATCAGGACATAGATTGGGTTGTTTCCTAAGAACAAAGATTGCATGAGAAACATCCTTGTTCATACAATTTTCACAGAAGTGTGAGTATGCAAGGACAGTTTCTAATTCAATTTCTGATTTGCAGGAACTTCCCTGTAGTTTGTTTTAGGAGTGAACTTATCTGTAAAGTGATCCCAAGTCTAATGTCTTTCTCTGCACAGAGAGAAGTCATAAGAATGTGCTGATTATTCTCTCTTCACCACTCAGAAGTGGTTGTAATCCCAGTATGCTTTGCATTATCTCCTTTTGTTAAAAGTAATTGCTCATTACAGCATTATGGGAGCTGTGAGAAAACCCAGAGTTGCCTCGAGCTGAAGTGTTTCCAGTTGATTTTGATTGGCTAAAACTCTTTGGATGCAGATGACCTTCATCTGTTTCCTATTTATTAGTTTCACCTCCTTGGAATGATGAGCACAGAGACAGGCAATGGCAAAGGAGGTACTGATTCTATCGTTTGTACTGGTGTATAGAAATGGATTTTGTGCTGTTGCTTACAGCTCTGGGAGGTCAGCATCCTAGTGTGGGTACCACGGGTTGATGGATCCCGGAGGCATGGTTTATTAGGCCATCCTTCAAGATGAGTTGTTGCTTTTTTAAAATACAAAAATGTAGGGAAAACGAAACCCACAACTCAGACCAGAGAGGCCATAAAATTCCAAGTTTCTAGTATCTGTAAAACCAGACCATATAGATGGAAAGCAGTTTAGCCTTGAAAGAGGAGATGATTTCTCATCCCCTAAAGTGTTTTGTTTCTAAGAATAGCACACTTTCAAGTGCATCACAGGGAATTCTTCAGGGATTTCAATCTGAGGTGAATAAGGTTACCCACTCTAGCAGAAATAAGTGGGCCGAGTTTCAGATACTGGATTAGACTCATCCTGAAGAGTAGGGAAAAACCAGAACTGGATGTCTGTGCTATTGAAAAGCCTGCTTTTATGGAGCAGAGGAAGCCCCTTCCTTCAGACTTCAGCATGCCCTGTTTCATGATTAGAGAGTAGATAGATGTTCCCTGACACTGTAACTAGGTACACTATAAGGAGCAGTCCAGTGTCCAGGAAGCCTCATGAGGAAGGCATTTCAGGGACTCCTTTACTCAGTGTCTGTTGGACCCCTATGAGATGTTCTTGTCTCTGAGCAGACCTGTCAGGAATGCCAGCCACGTAAAGGAGTAGCACCTGCTTTATTGACTTTCGGTAAAAGAAGCAGCTTTTTGGTTTTCACATGATTGGAAAGGCCTTGCTCCTTCCTGCCTTTTTAAAAAAAACCCAAAAATGATGTGTGTCTATATGTGTGTGTACACTGAAATGGGGGAGAAATTATTCAGTGTAATATTTATTCAAAATGTGTGTTTAAGTGCCAGTGTTGGGACACAGTGAGACTGGACTTTCAGCTTTAAATATCTCTTGGAGGTTTTCTCCCACACCTTTACATTCTTTTGATCATCTTAAGTTTGAATTTTAAAGTATATTCTTATCATGTCTGAGATTCTCAAGATTATTGCTCTTAGTAGATTATTTACAGGCATTCATATCTAGAAAAGAGAGGTGAAAGATACAAAAACTGAGGCCTCGCCTAGAGAACCATTAGAATTCTTCTTAATAATAATTGTTAGAATAATCATAGAGCAGGAAGATTTCAACAGAAAGATAACAAGCAAAGTTGTACAGGTGCCCCATGGAACTGAGATATCTCAGAAGAGGCTGAAGATAGAACTTGCAGTGGCCTAAATTTTGTTCCTCAGTTGTTGCTTACTCTCACGTTGGAGTAAATACTTTTTCTGAAAGGCTATATAGATTATCTATTTAATCCTTGAAAGAGTTTTTATTTTTTTTAATTGTTTTTTGTAATTTGGGAAATATTTTTGTTGTTGCTTCAATTGGGAGAGGGTCCTCACCAAATAGTCTTTAATATGGGAATGGCAGTGCTTTGTGGGGCACAGTGAAAAATGAGACCGACTTTCTTCTTGAACTCTTATCAGTCTGTTCCTGATTTTAGTGGATATGAAAAGCTTGCGCTCTTTTCTCCTTCGGCTAAATCAGTTGTATTTTTTTAAAAATCATTATTGATGACCAAATCTCTGAGCTCAGTTTTACCCACTGATTGTTTTACATCACTTACCTATTATCTATCAAATGCCTTAGCTCTCCCCGAAGAAGCGTGAGGCACTTCCTTAGAGTGTGCTCAAAATGTTTGAGATGATGAAGTTTTAGTCATCAATTTTTATTTATTTGCATTACTAGTTAAAAAAAAAACTATTTCCAGGTCATGCTTAGCCAGGAGCAAGGTGGTAAGCTGCTCCAAAGTTTTACTGGTGAGCACAAAGGCTGCTTTGCTAAAACCTAGTTGATATATATCAGCTTCTGCTCACTTCCTACTCATTCTTCTTCATTCTCTGGAAAGCTTTTTGTTATTTATTACTCATTTATGAACCAAGCTGGGATTTACTTAAATGATGGGCTGAGTTTTTAGTGCATAAAACTGTTTAGCTCCTGTGAAAACTCATTTGAAATCAGCCATTCCAGGAGGATATTACTCATATGATTTTAAAATTGATGTTCCTACTTTGTCTTTAAGTGTCTGAAGCCATCATACCATTTGTAAATAGTAATGTGTTAAATCTCAATCTATTGTATTGGCTTTGCTGATGTATTTTTTACTCATTTTAAAAATAAAACAAGTCTAGAAATTGCATTCTGAAGAAAAGCTAAGCTTTGAGCACAAGCTTCTCTTCCAAGATATGCTCTCTGACCTAGAATAAGAGTTTTGAGTAATGAGAGTCAATCTTCTGGGTCTTTCAGGTTCTAGGGGAGCTTTTTATCAAAGTGTTAAAATGACACTTTCATGCTGTTACCATTCAAGAAAGGTTGCCAGGTGGAAGGCAGACTTGGCTAGTGTGGAAAACCAGCCTCTGCATGCTTGAAGGTTCTTTGGGCTTGATCTTGAAGGCAAAGTTCACATCAGCTCCTTGTAGAATGCAGACATGTGAGTGGTAAATGAGGTGTTTTGACATTCATGCTGAACAGAGACTAGACCACTGTTCCTTTTCTTTTTCTTCCACTTCCCCATTCTCCTTCTACTGAAGAGAATCTATTTAACATTCTGGTTTAGTATTTGGAGCAAGGTACTGTTTATGATACCTATTATATTTCTTTTTTTCTAAATTGTATTTCTATATTAAATTTTATTACTAGCATGGACCTGTGTGTGGGGGGGTATACTTCAGCTTGTGGTCCATTGAGGTCTCTGGGTTGTCTCTCTGATACCCACAAGGGAATCATACTCTGAGCATACCCTTGCTGAAGTTTATCCTGTGCCTTTCTAAATGTGAAATTGTGTTGAAGATTTTAACTTACTATTTGAGAAGCAAGTACCTTGTTTTTGACTGGTTTTGTGTGTGTTTTGTTTTTGACCTAGATTACCAGAGACTGATGACTGTGGCGGAGACAATTACAGCTCTCATGTTTCCTTTCCAGTGGCAGCATGTCTATGTTCCTATTCTCCCAGCTTCTCTCCTACATTTCTTAGATGCTCCTGTGCCATACCTGATGGGCTTGCATTCCAATGGCCTGGATGACCGGTCAAAACTGGAGCTGCCTCAAGAGGTAAGAAAAACGTGGAGCTTGGGTGCTGGTGCCTGTGGCCCTGATACAGGATTTGGGAGAGAAGGGCTTTGGGATGAGCCCAGGGTGGTATCACCAAGTTTATTTTCTTTTATTTTGGGGAACACAAACAACTTTCCAGGAAAAAAGTAAAAACAATGAACATTTAGCTCAATTTATATAATTCCAGAAACACCTGTTTCCTCTACCACCTGACATACTTTTATAATAATCTCTGTTTATACTATTGTGAACTGCCTTTTTCAAACATGATATTTTACATATTTTTAAGAAAATCTTTTTATTATGTAAAAGTTTAAACTTACACAGAAGAGTAGCATAGTGAATCTCAGTGTTTTCAATAGTTAGCTTTAACAGTTATCATACATTTAAATTGTATTTTACTTCTGTACTTTCTACCCCCTATTTTTTAAAGAAATTCCACATAATATAGCTTTATAACTGCTTTAGTAGCCAGACATGTATTAATAAATCAGTGGTTTTGTTTTATAGGCCACAGTTACTCTGTAAAAGTTGACCTGATCATAGTGATTCTTGTAGTACTGAATGTAGCTTTGAAAACTTTCCTTGCTCAAGATAAGGAAGGCCTTGAGAGAATGCTTCTCCTCCCTTGCTGTGAGGATGGCCTGCTCCTCTTTCCTATTGTTTCAATACTAAAATAATTGATTAAAAAATATATTTGTTTATTTACTACTCCATTCTAAAATAGATTTAAAGCATCATCAGAAATAAGATTGTCTTGGTTTTTATTTTCCTAGAATTACCAAGAGGACTGGTCTACCTCTTTTGGTCATTTTGTGGCTTGTATGAAACTAGCTGGGGGAAGGCCTTTCCTACTCTGAATTTCGTAGTCAACAGCAAGGCCTGGGAAGAAGACTTTGGACTATGCACACACTGGTATCAACATGACTCTGTCTCATCCTTCCACCAATGATTTTTGGGGGGAAGATTTTTATGTATAGCTGAGGAATATGAGTAAGAGGACCTCCAAAGAAGAGACCGTTCTCATAGAATTGGATCTAAGCAGCATTCACATTGTTGGGCATGTCTGGGCAGCCATCTTGATGAACATGCCCGATAATTAGATCATACCCGTAATGTTTAAGCTATAGTCAATTGCATCTCTTTTTCTCTCTCCTTTGGTTTTATTTTTATTTATTTGTTTGGCTGCGTTGGGTCTTAGTTGTGGTGCGTGGGCTCAGTAGTTGCAACACGTGGGCTTTCTAGTTGTGGCGCACGGGCTCTGGAGCGTATGGGCTCAGTAGTTGCAGCGCGCGGGCTTAGTTGCCCCGCAGCATGTAGGATCTTAGTTCCCCGACCAGGGATCGAACCTACGTCCCTTGCATTGGAAGGTGGATTCTTTTGTTCTTTTTAAAATTTATTTATTTAATTTATTTATTTTTAGCTGCATTGGGTCCTCGTTGCTGCGTGCAGGCTCCCCCCAGCTGTGGCGAGGGAGGCCACCTCTCGCCACGGTACGCGGTCTTCCCATTGTGGTGGCTTCTCCTGTTGCGAAGCACAGGCTCTAGGTGCACGGGCCTCAGTAGTTGTGGCACATGGGCTCAGTAGTTGTGGCTCGTGAGCTCTAGAGCATAGGCTCAGTAGCTGTTGTGCACGGGCTTAGTTGCTCTGTAGCATGTGGGATCTTCCCGGACCAGGGCTCGAACCCGTGTCCCTTGCATTGGCAGGTGGATTTTTAACCACTGGACCACCAAGGAAGTTCCTTGCCTTTGGTTGTAGAATCATAATGTCTTCCTTGTAGTTTTTTCCGTTTCTGCCTCCTTTGAATCTATAGAGCTTTGTGCTATTTGGGGTGGGACAACATTAATTAAGGAAGAAAAGATCTAAATAATGTCAACTGAAAAAATGCAGGAGGCTGCAAAAAGAACAGAGTTTATTTGGGGACTTAAGAATTGCAATTGGGGGACACAGATTCAGTTAACCCTGAAAGAGTATTGCGAGGAAGAGAAAGAGTCAGGGGCTTATAAAGACAAAAACCACGAGGTTGTTAAAAGTTGCCCTGGTGAGAGTTGTGATCGACTCTGATGCGAGTCAAATTATTTGTCCTTAAGAAATCACAGGTTATTTTAGGGTAGGGGTCTTGTTAGTATATAGATTGTCACGAATTGTTTTAGGGTAAGGGTCTGATTAGTATCTTGAGTTTCTGGCAGGTGTTCTGGTGTTCTGTTCTTCATCAGGTCAAAAGGTCAGCTTCCATCCAGGCTGAGTCATGCAAACATCGTACTTCCTTAATGGCTTCCCGGCTCCATTTTAGAGATCTCTCTTAGAAATACTGACTCCATTTTGACTTTCCTTTCACAATGATGGAGAAAACCATTGAGTTTTGGGGTACTGGGTTTTTATATTTATTTGTCTACTGATAAATATGCATAAAGAGTAGATATCAAAGATTAGAGAGTGGGGAGCTTTTTGTTGTTGCTTTAAATGACTGCATATTTAATATTGACACCTTCTTCTGGTAAACATAATTATCATTTTGTAAAAGTCAAAATAAGAATAACAGTGAAAATGTTCATTGCAGCTCTATTGACGATAGTCTGGACATGGAAGCAACCTAAGTGTCCATCGACAGATGAATGGATAAAGAAGATGTGGCACATATATACAATGGAATATTACTCAGCAATAAAAAGAAACGAAATTGAGATATTTATAGTGAGGTGGATGGACCTAGAGTCTGTCATACAGAGTGAAGTAAGTCAGAAAGAGAAAAACAAATACCGTATGCTAACACATATATATGGAATCTAAGAAACAACCAAAAAAATGTCATGAAGAACCTAGGGGCAAGACGGGAGTAAAGACACAGACCTAGTAGAGAATGGACTTGAGGATATGGGGAGGGGGAAGGGTAAGCTGGGACGAAGTGAGAGAGTGGCATGGACATATATATACTACCAAATGTAAAATAGATAGCTAGTGGGAAGCAGCCGCATAGCACAGGGAGATCAGCTCGGTACATTATGATCACCTAGAGGGGTGGGATAGGAAGGGTGGGAGGGAGACGCAAGAGGGAAGAGATATGGGAACATATGTATATGTATAACTGATTCACTTTGTTATAAAGCAGAAACCATCACACTATTGTAAAGCAATTATACTCCAATATAGATGTTAAAGAAAAAAGAAAGAATAACAGTAGAAAATGATTGAAGGTAGAAAGCTGAAGAGGCCTGCATAATGTGATAAATAGGTCACTAGACCAGAAGCCAGATTTCTGTTTTATTTTCATCTTTGGCATCAGCTTGCTGTATACTTGGGGCAAGTTCTATTTCCTGTAGGCTCTCTCAGCATTATTTTGTGTGTGCTTCATGTATGTGGGTGTGTGAAGAGGCTTCTGGGAGACCAGCAGTTTTCTTAACAGGACTGAGAAACTGTGG
The DNA here is from genome assembly GCF_003676395.1 of Aethalodelphis obliquidens. Classification (NCBI taxonomy): domain Eukaryota; kingdom Metazoa; phylum Chordata; class Mammalia; order Artiodactyla; family Delphinidae; genus Aethalodelphis; species Aethalodelphis obliquidens. Next base: position 35,886,892 of record NW_020837958.1, read on the forward strand.
GTTGTTTGAGAAACCCAAAATTTCACTGTTCTGGGATATTGGATTCTCCACTTTTGCAGCCTCCGCCATTGCTGCATCTTTTGTACTCTGCTTCTCCTTGTGGTCTACTTGAGAAGGAGTGGTGACAGTGGGATTGTAGAATACCTTTGTGTATTTCATAAGCAGTTCTAGGGTTTCAGAGTCCCACTTCATCCAGCCTGTTCCTCTGAAGTTCACGTATTTGTGCAGACAGTTACGTAGCTGGATATTTTCTAACTTGATTTTTAGCAGATAACCTCTGGGATATCTGAGTCTGTGCAGTCCCCATGGAAAACTTTAGGCTGGTGAGAAAAGACTGGCTTTTTCAAGGAGTAAAGCACCATGAAACGTACACATAATGAATGGAGCGTGATAATATCTCTGAAAGACAGCTTTGGAATATCTCAGAAATGATACATTCATAGTTAAAAATTCTAACAACGCACAAAAGTATAATGTAAAAATTACCTCAGATTTTACCACCCAGAGATAACTACTTTCAACATTTTGGTGGCCATCCTGTGGTATCTTTACGATGCTAGAAGGAAGCCTTGAGGCTGGGAAATGCACTTGGGCCTTTGCAGGTGGGCACCATCAGGGTAGTGGGGTGGGGGCACATTAGACTTATAAAAGGGACTTTGTCCAGAGACATGGAGAGTGTACATTCTCTAACCCCCCAAGTCAGAATTCATCAGTTGCTGCCCTATCTTTGGGCATCAAAAGTCTGTGAAAAGCCCTTTGTTTCTTTTTACACCAGCACATGAGCTCAGCTGGCCCTGAGCAAGTGAGAGTGCTGAGCTGCCTTTGTGAGACATTCTTTGTCTTGTGCTTCTCTTTTGGGTTTCATTGTCTGAGCACAGGAAGGAGGCAGTTCTTCCACAGCTATGTCAGGGGAAAGGGGTGTTACTTCTTTCTATCTTGGGCCTCTCTTTCTTTCCTACTTTTTTTTTCTCCTTTCTCAGGATACTTTTTCAATGGCTTTTCCCCAGTTATCTGTTGAGCTCCCCTTCAGTGAATAACTTGAAGATAGACTAGCCAGTGAGGCTGTCTGTGATTTGGTGGTGGAAACTCAGGCCTGGGAAGGGCCATTGTGACCTTTTGCAGGGAAAGGATTTGGGAAACTTTTTGTGGTTTGGGATATCCATGTGATCACTACCCCAGAGTAGCAAGGTCTTCCCATGGCCTCTCCCAGCGAGACAGGAGGTTAACTGAGGAAGACTGATCACTTGGGTTCAGTGCCCCTTCCAGGTTGCTTCTTGTCTCCCAAGCTGTTTTGCAGGAGTTGGCCTCTTTTCAGGTGAGGAAGGGGGAGCATGAGGGGTTTGAGGTAGGTTTGTAAGTTACTTCTGTTTGCCAGAGCCCTCTGAGTACTGAGAGGAGAAAGCGTGAGGCTGTTGTATGAGTCTAGTAATTGAATGGCCCCCTTTTCATTTTGCCTTCTTACCCCTACCTGCTTTGGCCCAACTCTGCAAAGAATGGCTAGTAGTGTCTCAGAGGCTCCTATCTTAATATCTGAAGTGTGCCTGAGCTGCTTTCTTTCCTCTGGCCACCTCTATCTAGGAGTATCTACAATATGTGGATACAGCATTTGGAGTTTATAAAGTTCTTTACGGACATTCTGTGTTTGGTCAATAGCAGTGGAAGAAAAGCCAGCCAAGCATTGTCGAGTGGTTATAGTTGTATTTAGCTGCCTTTATGTTTCCTATTGGACAAACTGGTTTTCTCCTCGAAAGAGAGGAGGACCAAGAGGATAAATGATTGCACTGTGTGCTTCTGGTGGGTCACAGTGCTTTTCTTCTGTTAGCTGTAGGGACAGGCTCATGAGGCAGGTGAGCTTCATGACTAGATGATTTAATTCTGTCTTTACTATATTTTTTAATTGCTTGGCCTGAAGACACTTATAATTTTAAAATCTTAGAGGAATAAACAAAAAATAGGTGTTATTTTTAGGTGTTCAACATTTATCGTCTCTTTAACAAGGACGGGTTTAAAGTTGTTATCTAGTGGAGGAACTCTAGAAGGTGAAATTTAAAGTGATTCTTCTAATTTTTGAATCTTGGATATGGGAAAGTTCTCTTTATTATAGATTTGTAAATGGAGTAATTTATGCACTCAGCAAATGTGTATTGAATGAATGCATACATGGACATGTTAAAACATGCAGTTTCAATAGATTGAGAGTTTGTGGAATAGTTATATTAATCTGGATTTACTATATGGTCCTCCTGCCTCTTAGAATACAAGACTTACTGGTACAGGGATAAACAGCAGGATCAGTGGAACAGTATTTTGATATATAATAAACATACCATGCCAAAGAACTTTTTAATAACAGAGCTGGAAAAATTGCTTGTCCATAGGGAAAAAAAGTAAAGAAGGATTCCTACCCAATGCCATAACAAAATCAACTTGAGACGGATTAAGCAGTTAAATGTCAAAAAGAAAAATTTAAATCTTCTCGAAGAAAATATTAATATATACCTTTTTGACCTCTGGGTAGGTAGGGACTTTGTAAACAAGATGAAGAAAGCACTTTCCATAAAATAAAAGATTGATAACTTTGATTTTTTTAGTTAAGAAAAAGACATCTTAAAATGAAAAAATAAAAACTAGGAGAAGATATGTGTAGGACACATATAGCCTATGAAGAGTTAGCATCAGGAGGTTATAAAGAACTCCTACAAATCAGTCAGAAAATAAGCATCCCAATAGAAAAATGGGCTAAAGACATGAAGAGGGATTGTACAAAAAATACACATTTCTTCACTAGCAATCAGGGAAGTGTAAATAAATGTACCCACTAAAGTAGTAATATTAAGAAATCTGATGATACCAAGTTTTGGAAATATTTGGATCAGTAGGATCACTTTAGATTGTTGGTAAAAATGTAAATTGTTATAACCACTTTGGAACACAGCTAGGCCTTATAAAATTGAACATTTGCATGCCTCACAACGTAGCAGTTCTACTCCTAGGATATACCCAAGAGAAGATCTTGCACACGTGTCCAAGAAAACATGTATAACAATGTAAAAACAATAAACAGGAAGCAAGTCAAATGCCTTTTGATGGGAAAATTGATGAATAAATTGTAGTATATCCACATAGTGTAATATTATACAAGAGTGAAAATGAATAATGGGTAGCTACATACAACAAAACGGCTGAGTCTTAGTAACTTAATGTTCAGTGAAGAAAAATAGTACCACAAGACTGTGTAAAGAACAATAATCCTTTTATAAAATTCAAAAACAAGCAAAAATTTAAAGGCATGTACTATACATACGTGATAAAAAACAAAAGGCAAAAAGATAATAAACAGAATTCAGGATAGTGATTACAGGGGTGGGACTGTGTAGGTTGAGGGATGGGATTGGGGAGTACATAAGTAGATAAAAATATTGGTAATTTCTAGTTCTTGGGTTGGACTGGTTAAAAAAAAAAAAAGAATTTCTTTAAGATTGTTCCCCGAAAGTTGTCAGTTCACATTCCCAATAACAGTGTATGAGTTGTTTGTTTCCTAGTAACTTTGCCAGCATTGGACATTATAAATCTTTTAAATCTTTGCTAATCCAGGAGGTAAAAAATATTTTGTTTGCATTTCTTGGTTTATTAGTGAAATTGAACATCTTTTCATATATTTGAAGTTAATTAAGTGAAACGTCTTCTGTGTTTGCCTTTTATAACCTGTTTCCATTTTTCAGCTGGGTAAATTATCTTTATCTCAATAATTTCTTTGGATGTTAACCTTTTACATGTTATGTATGACAATTATTGTTTCTCAGATTATCTTTAATTATTTTTATGGCAGTAATTACCTTTATGTTTTTTAGCCTTGTATAAAGTTTAGAAAGTCCAACTCTACCCTAAGGCATAATAGTAATCTTTTATATTTTCTTTTAATACTTTTGTGGGGGTATTTATTTTTTCACTTTTTGTTATAGAAAATGTTGAACACATGTAAGAGTAAAGAGACTAGCATCCATCATTACACAGTAATCATCAACTCATGGCCACTCTTCTTTCTATATCCTCCACTCTTTTCCCATTTACCCTACTGGATTATTTTGAAGCAAATCTCACACAGCATTATTATGTCATCATATATTTAGTATGTATCTCTAAAAGGTAGAGATTCTTTTTTAAAACATAAAGTGGCTTTATTTTTTATATTTAAATTCAGTCTATCTCAAAGTTATTTTTGAGTATGGTATTATACTTTAACATTTCTAAATGTACAGTCATTTGTCCCCCAAACATTTATTGAATAATTCATCCACAATAAATGGGTCTGTTCAAGACTGTTCTTTTCCAATAGATTATTGTTTTATATTTGTTTTCTTTTAAAAAAACACTTTATTTATTTATTTTTAAATATTATTTATCTATTTGGCTGTGCCGGGTCTTAGTTGTGGTACGTGGGATCTTCGTTGAGGCATGTGGGATCTTCAGTTGCAGCATGTGGGATTTTAAGTTGCAGCATGCAAACTCTTAGTTGCGGCATGCAGGATCTAGTTCCCTGACCAGGGATTGAACCTGGGCCCCCTGCATTGGGAGCGCAGAGTCTTAGCCACTGGACCACCAGGGAAGTCCCATTGTTTTATATTTGTAATAGAACCCAGCAAGGCAAGTCTCCCCTCAGAATTTTCTTGGCTATTCTTTTCTTTTATTTTTTTAGGTAAGATTCAGAATCAATTCATCAGATACTCCCTTGAAAAAAATTAAAATCTTTCTGGGATTTAAAAAAAATTTACATTAAATTTACAAATAAATGTGGGGATTATTAGCATCTTTTCATTATGGAATTTTCCTGTTTAGTAATACAATATATATATTGTGTGTGTGTGTGTGTGTTCATTTATTGGAGTTTTATATTCCACAGTGATAATAGCAATGTTAATTGACATTTATTGTATACTAACACTGTCCTAAATCCTTGACATTAATTGTCTCATAATCCTCAAAACAAACTTATGACATAGGTAATATTATTATCCTTGCTATAACAAACACTTAAGCATTTAATAATGCTCTGCAGTGAAGGAAATGACAGTTGTCTTGGCTAGAACAGGTTCATGGTTATAAAATAAATACACAAAAATAAAAAGCTTTTCTAATTAATAGCTGCACTGCAAGAAAATTCCAACAGGGATGAGAACTATAAAATATTTAAGTTAAATTGAACAAGAAATTTGTAAGACCTCTAAGGAGAAGAATGTATGGTTAAGAGCTTGAGGGTATGACTGAAGTCAGGCTAGCTGAGTTCAAATCCCAGCTCTTCTACTTACTAGCTGTGTGACTTTGGACAAGTTACTTAACCTCCCTGTGTCAGTTATGTCTATAAAATAAGGATAGATATTGCCAGGTTATTTTTTGTTAATCCAGATTACCTGCCTCCTCAGCAATGTATGAAAGTACTGTCTCTCTACATCCTCTCAGAAGCAATCTTAAAGCCAGAAGGAAGCACAAAAATCAAGACCAGCCATCAAATCTTACAAATCAGAAATGAGGCTCAGAAAGGGATACTGGTATGCTCAGGGTCATATAGGGAGGTAGTGACAGATTCAGGTCTGAAACCTAGACTTTCTGACACCCTCCTAGCATTCTTTTTACTCTTGTAAGAATTTGTGAACTCAACAAATATTCTATGAGCACTTACTATATATGAGAATTTTGTGCTAGATGCTAAACATCTATGTCATTATGTAATCCTTATCAGTCTCTAAGATAAGTTGTTTTTATCACCATTTTATAGCCGAGGAAACAGAGTTATGTAACTTTCCCAAGATCCCACAACTAGAAAGCATCAGGGGAAGACTGGAACTCAGGTCTACCTCCTTCCACCCCATCTTCTTTAACCATACCTAAGTTATGCCCATTGCAGACGTTTGCTCTTTCCTTTCTTGTTCATTATCCCCTCTAAAGCTTCTTCCTTAATACTTTGGAGTTGTTCACACTCCTCATCATGTTTTGACTGCCAGGCTAACCTCTGCTTTGTGGACATTGACAACCACTTCATTGAGCTACCGGAGGACTTGCCTCAGTTTCCCAACAAATTGGAGTTTGTCCAGGAAGTCTCTGAGATTCTCATGGCATTTGGCATTCCCCCTGAAGGGAACCTTCACTGTAGCGAGAGTGCCTCCAAGCTGAAGAGGCTCCGGGCCTCTGAGCTCGTCTCCGACAAGAGGAATGGGAACATCGCAGGCTCCCCTTTACATTCCTACGAGTTCCTCAAGGAGAATGAAACTATCGCCCGCCTGCAGGCCTTGGTCAAGAGGACTGGGGTGAGCCTGGAGAAGGTATGATGCTGTATATTGGTCTCTGCTAAGGTGCTGTCCTGGTGAAATAAAGTGTGGAATGAGAAGGCACCCAGTTCAGGGCAAGGCATATCTGTGAGTACTGAAAGGATGCTCTGTGTGGGAGACTCTGGATTTAGCTCTGGCAAACATTTAGCTCTGCTACTTGAATCTAAATCTCGGTAGTTTCTCACTTCAACATCAAGGAGAAGCTGCTGTCATTCTCTGTAAACACTACTGCAGAGAGTCTTGGAGGGATGGTGGTGGCAATCTTTGTGTTCAGACTTCTTTCAGATCCATTGCCTTGTGAATTTCACAGCATCCTAAAGCACATAGAGCAGGAATTGTTGACTTAGAGATCCTCAGTGTTTTACCTAAGATTAAATGCTTCTATGTGGCTGACTTGCGGCTAGAACCTGGTCCTCTTGAATTCTAGTCCTCTGCTCTTCCCAGGGATGTACTTAACTTTGCATTTCCTGACTTTGATGAGACTGTCCGCTTTGTGTAGTTGTTTACCCATCTCTTCACCCTACCCATTCTCACTATTAAATTACTTTCTTAAATTACATATAAAATGGGGTAATGTAATCATTTCGTTGGGCTATTTTTTAGTGAAGTGTGAAACATTTCATTTTCCTGATTAGTTAGTAGAGCAGATATTAAAAAAGAAAAATCATGGCCAGTTAAAGAAGAGCAGAGAAATATTTAGAGAGATTAAAAAAGTTAAGAAAACCAGTAAGGAAACATTTTTAGGGAGAAAGATAGGGAAAGTGATATGGGGGAGAAAAATCAAAGAGATGAAGGGAAAACCAGAGTCTGACCTTGTTGCTTTGCATTATCATTTTCTTGTTGACTTCCCAGACTCCTTCCTTTCCCTGACCCTTGAGATAACTGGTGTCTTTTCCTCTATTGCTGAATCTCTCTCTGCTTGTAATGAGTTCCTCTCCACTTTCATTGGGTTGCTGGGTACCTGCAAGTGGAACACCCTGATTTATCTCTTCTCCATGTCAGAATTCCTTTCTTTTTCTTTTCTTCCCATTTTTTTCTCTTTTGTTTATTTTCTCCATTTGCTGCAAAAGTAAATGACCATTGGTGGGGGGCGGGGCAAAGGATGAGTTGCATTTCTTTGGGATAAAAGGAAAAGCTTGCATGTTCTCAACTGTTTTGTTTTGTTTTTGTAGCTGGAAGTACGTGAAGACCCCAGCAGCAATAAGGATCTCAAAGTTCAGTGTGATGAAGAAGAACTAAGGATTTACCAGCTAAATATTCAGATCCGGGAAGTTTTTGCAAATCGTTTCACTCAGATGTTTGCAGATTATGAGGTGTTTGTCATTCAGCCCAGCCAGGATAAGGAGTCCTGGTTTACCAACAGGGAGCAGATGCAAAACTTTGACAAAGTGAGTATAATCCCACTGGGGAGGTGGTAAGAAATGAGAACATGCCAGACTCTCTTAAAGATGTGATTGAAGATGAGTTTTTCTTTCATAATATGTGCTGGAACAAGTTCATGGTCCTTCTGATGTTGATAAAATATAAGGTCTGCTTGCTTTAGAGCAGAGTGCTGGTTATTGCTATCAGGTGGTTTACCTTCAGTCAAAGAGCTCTCTTAGGCAAAGATGTGCATGCAGGTTGAACATCAGGATTCTGGGAACATTGGTTGCCACAGTAGGTTACCTGAGTAAGTTAAACGGGCCAGTGTGTCAAAGTTTCAGGATATCTGAAATTATATGAATTTTTGAAAAGGATGAAGAGGTTTTATTGTTTGCAATTTATAAAGACCTAGGAAGCTTCAGAGAAGAGTTAACCTACTGAATCCCTTGGGTATGTAGCCATGGTTGATTAAGGCTGATATGCCCTCTTCCCTGTTGATGACTTTTTCCTTTTGGTCCCACCAGGCATCTTTTCTGTCAGATCAGCCTGAGCCCTACCTGCCTTTCCTCTCAAGATTCTTGGAGACCCAGATGTTTGCTTCCTTCATTGACAACAAAATCATGTGTCATGACGATGATGATAAAGATCCTGTGCTCCGGGTGTTTGATTCCCGAGTAGACAAGATCAGGCTGTTGAATGTTCGGACACCTACTCTGCGCACATCCATGTACCAGAAGTGTACCACTGTGGATGAAGCAAGTGAGGCCTCCTTGTTGTACTTTCTAGCCTCTTGGATTATGTCACTAACATGTCCCTGTTCCTAAACATGCCAGCTTCTTTCCCTGTTTTCTGTTTTTGCGTAAGTTGTTCCCATTGCCTGAAATGCTTTCCCCTGTCTTTTTTGCCTGGCAGACTTCTTCTCATCCTTTAACACTGTGTCAGTTAGGAATGGGTCCTGCTGTAAGTACTAGAGAATCTAATCAGCAGTGCATGAGATAAATGGGGGTTATTTTTCTTAAATTATCAAGAAGTGCAGAATTGGTGGTTGCTCAGCTGCTCAGCAGTGTAATCAGGAAATGAGAGTCTATCATTTCACTCAGCTGTCCTTAGCATGTTGACTTTTATATTCATACTTGTTGCCTCTTTGTTACAAGAGGCCTTTTATGTTCACATTCAGAGCAAAAGGGAAAGTTGATGCCAGCTGTATTTTCCCTCTTACATCAGAAAGCAAAAGCTTTCCCAGAAATTCCCAACAACTTCTGTTGTCTCATAGGCCAGAACCATGACCACCCTTAAGTGCAAGGGAGGCTGTGAAAGTGAGTATTGACCTGGGTGTAATGTTACCCTGAACTGTATTGATTCTATTAACAAGAAAGAAGGGGCGAGTGAGTTATGGGTAAGCAGCTTATAGAAATCCAGCTGATAGGTCTCCTCCTCTGTGAAGCCTTCTCTGATGTCCTCAGGCTGAGTTGATCCTCCGCTAAGCTCCTGTTTTGCTTTGTTCTTGCCTCCCCTTTATAATCTTTATTGTTTTGAGCCATGATTATCAGGGAGCAATTTAAGAGCAGAGACTGTATTTAATCATTGTCCTACCCCCAGTCCTCTAACATTGTGCCTAGAACATATAGATGTTAAAAGTTGTTTGCTACTTGCATGATGGAATACACCTTTTTGTTCACAGAGTCCCCGTCTAGGTCAGTTTCTCCAGAGAATAGTCTCAGCTTGAGGTGTCAGATTAAGTAGTGTGTTCTCTTCCTTGTGCAATATTCAGTGTCCTTGTTGTAGCCTTTTTGTATATTTTGTTTATTCATTTACCAAATATAAACACCCACTACATGCCCAGTATATGGGAAGTGCTCACCAAGTATTTACTGAATGAATGAATGTGCCAGGCATTTTTTTTAGGTTTTGAAGATACAAGTGGTGACAGTTTGGACAAAATCCTGGGTTCCTCAGCCTTATGCTCGATAGCCTTCTGACTTTATCTTTCAGCTCTTGCTCCAAGCCTTTCATTAAGGTGACAGTCCTCTTGGCCAAGACTTGAGGACGTGTTGCCCATGCAAGTGGAATACTCTAACACAGTCCTCCTTGCCTCCTGGAACACACACATCAAGTTTCAGGTCCTGAACCCTGCCTAAGGCGTTGGTCCTGGAAAGTTTGATGGAGACTTTTTTACAAAATCGTGGGTTTAGAGAAACATCTCCTAAACCATCACTTTAAATCAGGACTTCTCAATCTTTTCATGTTGTGTTACACTTGAAAAATGACAATATTTATGTATTGCTTGTGGGAATAAAGGGAGGAGTCTGTTTATAGCTGGAGACTGTAAAATGAGACACTCTGGTCACTTGAAACCTTGCCCTTCTGCCCAAAGGGTTGAGGCAGTCAGTTCTCAGCCCATCTGTAATCCAACTGTTGAACACCAAATACTGATATGAGTTATTCTGGTCTCATTTGTGGCCAGGACATGAATTCTTGTGGTCCCATTAGAATGTGGAGTTTGGGATATGGAAGGAGGGTTAACTAAACCCTCATTTCTATGACTCATTTCAGAAAAATGGGTATCACAGAGACCCTCCAGGCAACTACATGCTCTGTTCCCAGGAATCATGCCCTTGGTATAGCCCTTCGGTATTTACCTGAGATATGTACTCCAAATATGCTAGTTCAGAGTTCTTGTCACTGGCTTCAGATTTCTAGCCTAGAGGAGTAGTTCAGCTACCTCACGCCATTCCTCATGGACATCTTAGCTTCTTGAATCAGTCTGATTGGAAAATGGTCAAAATATAACTAAAGGGGTCTTTCTGGAGATTCTTTAAAATTTACATTTAGAAGGGATCTTGATGGCAATTAACTCTACTCATTCACTAATTTTACAGGTAAAGATTTTCCTTTGGCCTGCCATTGTATCTGGTGACCTAGAATAGTGCCTAGCACTTTTTGAGAGACTAAATAAGTTCTGATGAAGGAGGGTAAGGGTGGGAGGAAGTAAGGTAGGCCCAGAGAGAGAAGGCCACTTGACCTAGGACACTCAGCAAGGCCCAAAGGTGAGATGTTTTTATATGTATCTAGGCAATACCAGGAGAATTACCAGCTTTTTGGTTCTTACCCTTTAAAATTTTTGAGATACTATTGACATACAGTAAACTGCACACATTTAAAGTTTTGTTACACATTATATTCACTGACATCGGGAACATACCCATTACCCTCAAAGGTTTTCTCATGCCCTTTTGTAATACCTCCATCCTGTCCTCTCTGCGTTCTCTCCCCCAGTCTCCAGGCAACCACTGATACGATTTCTGTTACTATAGAGTTTGAATTTTCTAGGTTTTTATATAAATGGAATCATGCAGTATGTATTCTTTTTTTTTTTTTTTGCGGTATGCGGGCCTCTCACTGTTGTGGCCTCTCCCGTTGCGGAGCACAGGCTCCGGACGCACAGGCTCAGCGGCCATGGCTCACGGGCCTAGCCGCTCCGCGGCATGTGGGATCCTCCCGGACCGGGGCACGAACCCGTGTCCCCTGCATCGGCAGGCGGACTCTCAACCACTGCGCCACCAGGGAAGCCCTGTATTCCTTTTTTCTTTTTCTTTTTTTGGCTGTGTTGGGTCTTCGTTGCTGCACACGGGCTTTCTTTAGTTGTGGCGAGGGGGCCTACTCTTTGTTGTGGTGCACGGGCTTCTCATTGCTGTGGCTTCTCTTGTTGTGGGGCACGGGCTCTAGGCGTGTGGGCTTCAGTAGTTGTGGTGCGCAGGCTCAGTAGTTGTGGCTCACAGGCTCTAGAGCACAGGCTCTGTAGTTGCTTCGCGGCATGTGGGATCTTCCCGGACCAGGGCTCGAACCCGTGTCCCCTGCATTGGCAGGCAGATTCTTAACCACTGCGCCACCAGGGAAGCCCCAGTATGCATTCTTTATTTTAGTCTGTCTTCTTTTACTCAGCATAATTATATTGAGATTCATTCATGTTCCTTTTATTGCTGAGTAGTATTCCACTGTATGGATATTACTACAATTTGTTTGTTTACCTGTTGGTGGGCATTAGAGCTATGAACATTTGTATGTAAGTTTTTGTACAGACATATGTTTTCTTTTCCCTTGCATACATACCTAGGAGTAGAATGACTGCACCATATGATATTCGTATGTTGACTTTTTAAAGAAATTGCCAAATTGTCTTTCAAAGTAGGTGTGTATTTTACATTCTCACTAGCAGTGTATGAGAGTTATAGTTCTTCCACATTGTTGTTAACATTTACTATGCTCAGTCTTTTCAGTTTTAGCCATCTAATAGCTATGTAGTGGTATCTCATTGTGGTTTTGATTTGCATGTGCTTGATGACTAGTAATGTTGAACATTTTTTCATTTGCTTATTTGCCATCCACAGGTCTTCTATGGTGAAGTGCCTGTTTAAATCTTTTGCCCATTTTTTTTTATTGTGTTGTTTTGTTATTACTGAGTTTTGGAAGTTCTTTATATATTCTGGATACAGGTCCTTTATCAGATATATGATTTGCAGATATTTCCCTGTTCTGTGGCTTGTCTTTTTGCTCTCTTAATGGTGTCCTTCAAAGAACAGTTCTTAATTTTGTTGAAGTCTGTTTATCAGGGTTTTTTTAATGGATTATGCCTTTAGTGTTGTATTTAAGAAAATTTTGCCTAACCAAGGTAACATAGTTTTTTTTTTCTATACATATCCTTCTAGAAGTTTTTAGTCTTAGGCTTTACATTTAAGTCTATGATCCATTTCAAGTTGATTTTGGTAAATGGTGTAAGCTAAGGGTCCAGGTTTATTTTTTCCGGATGGATATCCAGTTGTTCCAGAATCATATGTTGAAAAGATTATCCTCTCTCTGATAAATTGTCTTTTCACCTTTGTCAAAATGTTAGTGATCTGTATATGTGTGAGTCTGTTTCTGGATTCTTTGTTCTGTTTCATTGATGTGTTAGTCTACATTTACACCAATACCACACTGTCTTGATTACTGTAGCTTTATATTAAATCTTGAAGTCAGGTAGTGTTAGTCTTTCAACTTTGTTCTTATTTTCAAAGTTGTTTTGGCTATTGTAGGTCCTTTTTATTTCATATGTATTTAGAATCAGCTTGCCAATCTACAAATAACCTGAAATTTTCATTTGGATTGCCTTGAATCTATAGCCCAATTTAGGGAGAATTGACATTTTAACATTATTCAGTCTTCTGATACATGAACATGGCATATCTCTCCATTTATTCAGGTCTTTAATTTCTCTCAGCAGTGTTATATAGTTTTCAGTGAACGGGTTTTACATATCTTTTGTCAGATTTATTCCTAAGTATTTCATATGTTTAGTGCTATTGTAAATGGTATTGTAAAGTTTCAATTTCTGATTGTTCATTGCTAATATATAGAAATATAATAGAGTTTTGTATATTGATCTGTGTCCTACAACCCTTCTAAACTAGTAGCTTTTTGTATATTCCTTCAAATTTTTTATGTAGACAGCCTTATTGCCTGCAAATAATGATAGTTTTACTTTTTCCTTTCCAGTCTTGATATCTTTTCTTTTTCTTGCCTTACTGCCTTATTGCACTGGCTAGAACCTCTAGTGCAATGTCAAATAGAATATGGCATGCTTGTCTTATTTCTGATCTTAGGGGAAAGCATTCACCACTAAGTATGGTGTTATTACTATGTTTTTTTCTTTTAATTAATTAATTAATTAATTTTTGGCTGAGTTGAGTCTTTCTTGCTGCGCGTGGGCTTTTTCTAGTTGCGGCGAGAGGGGGCTACTCTTTGTTGCGGTGCACGGGCTTCTCATTACGGTGGCTTCTCTTGTGGAGCACGGGCTCTAGGCGTGCGGGCTTCAGTAGTTGTGGCTCGCGGGCTCTAGAGCGCAGGCTCAGTAGTTGTGGCGCACGGGCTTAGTTGCTCCGCGGCAAGTGGGATCCTCCCGGAGCAGGGCTCGAACCCGTGTCCCCTGCATTGGCAGGCGGATTTTTAACCACTGCACCACCACGAAGCCCATCACATGGTTTTTCATGGGTATTTTTCTATCAGTTGAGAATGTTGGTTTCTGTTAGTAGCTTGCTGACAGTTTTTATCAGAAGTGGTGGTTGTATTTTGCCAAATGCTTTTTTGCATCTATTGAGGTAATTATATGGTTTTTAGCTTTAGTTTTATCAAAATGGTGAATTATATTCATTGATTTTTGAATGTGTAAACCAGTCTTGCAGTCCTGAGATAAACTCTCTTTGGTCATGATGTATTATCCTTTTATTATTGGATTTGCTTTACTAAAAATTTGTTTAGAATTTTTGCATTTGTGTTCATGAGGGATTTGGTTCCTAGTTTTCATTTAATGTCTTGGTCTGATTTGGTATCAGGATAATGCTGGCCTCATAGAATAAGTTGGGAAATACTCCCTTTAGTTTTTTGGAGGAGCTTGTGTAAGTGATACTATTTCTTCTTTAAATGTTTAGCAGAATTCATCAGTGGAGCCATCAGGGCCTGGAGTTTTCTTTGTAGGAAGGTTTTAGACTACAGATTCAATTTAAAAAATAGATATAGAGCTATTCAGGTTATCTGTTTTCTTGAGTGAGCTTTAACAGTTAGTGTGTTTCATCTGTTGTCAGATTTGTTGGCATTGAGTTGTTTGTAATATTCACGGCCTAAGATAGGCTGTAAATCTTTCAAGTAATATTTTAATGACATTCCACAAATTTTGATATTTTGTGTTTTCATTTTTATTCAGCTCAAAATACTTTATTTCCTTTTTTTTTCCTTAGAAATTCTGGAATTCCTTTAATGTTCTCTGACATATATTTAATTCTGTACAATTATTATCAAAATAATCTTTTTTTTTAAACATCTTTATTGGAGTATGATTGCTTTACAATGGTGTGTTAGTTTCTGCTTTACAACAAAGTGAATCAGTTATACATATACATATATCCCCATATCTCTTCCCTCTTGCGTCTATCTCCCTCCCACCCTCCCTATCCCACTCCTCTAGGGGATCACAAAGCACCAAGCTGATCTCCCTGTGCTATGCGGCTGCTTCCCACTAGCTATCTGTTTTACGTTTGGTAGTGTATATATGTCCATGCCACTCTCTCACTTCGTCCCAGCTTACCCTTCCCTCTCCCCATGTCCTCAAGTCCATTCTCTAGTAGGTCTGCGTCTTTATTCCCGTCTTGCCCCTACGTTCTTCATGACATATTTTTGGTTTGTTTTTTAGATTCCATATATATGTGTTAGCGTACGGTATTTGTTTTTCTCTTTCTGACTTACTTCACTCTGTATGACAGACTCTAGGTCCATCCACCTCACTATAAATATCTCAATTTCGTTTCTTTTTATTGCTGAGTAATATTCCATTGTGTATATGTGCCACATCTTCTTTATCCATTCATCTGTCGATGGACACTTAGGTTGCTTCCATGTCCAGACTATCGTCAATAGAGCTGCAATGAACATTTTCACTGTTATTCTTATTTTGACTTTTACAAAATGATAATTACGTTTACCAGAAGGAGGTGTCAATATTAAATATGCAGTCATTTAAAGCAACAACAAAAAGCTCCCCACTCTCTAATCTTTGATATCTACTCTTTATGCATATTTATCAGTAGACAAATAAATATAAAAACCCAGTACCCCAAAACTCAATGGTTTTCTCCATCATTGTGAAAGGAAAGTCAAAATGGAGTCAGTATTTCTAAGAGAGATCTCTAAAATGGAGCCGGGAAGCCATTAAGGAAGTACGATGTTTGCATGACTCAGCCTGGATGGAAGCTGACCTTTTGACCTGATGAAGAACAGAACACCAGAACACCTGCCAGAAACTCAAGATACTAATCAGACCCTTACCCTAAAACAATTCGTGACAATCTATATACTAACAAGACCCCTACCCTAAAATAACCTGTGATTTCTTAAGGACAAATAATTTGACTCGCATCAGAGTCGATCACAACTCTCACCAGGGCAACTTTTAACAACCTCGTGGTTTTTGTCTTTATAGGCCCCTGACTCTTTCTCTTCCTCGGAATACTCTTTCAGGGTTAACTGAATCTGTGTCCCCCAATTGCAATTCTTAAGTCCCCAAATAAACTCTGTTCTTTTTGCAGCCTCCTGCATTTTTTCAGTTGACATTATTTAGATCTTTTCTTCCTTAATTAATGTTGTCCCACCCCAAATAGCACAAAGCTCTATAGATTCAAAGGAGGCAGAAACGGAAAAAACTACAAGGAAGACATTATGATTCTACAACCAAAGGCAAGGAACTTCCTTGGTGGTCCAGTGGTTAAAAATCCACCTGCCAATGCAAGGGACACGGGTTCGAGCCCTGGTCCGGGAAGATCCCACATGCTACAGAGCAACTAAGCCCGTGCACAACAGCTACTGAGCCTATGCTCTAGAGCTCACGAGCCACAACTACTGAGCCCATGTGCCACAACTACTGAGGCCCGTGCACCTAGAGCCCGTGCTTCGCAACAGGAGAAGCCACCACAATGGGAAGACCGCGTACCGTGGCGAGAGGTGGCCCCTGCTCGCCACAGCTGGGGGGAGCCTGCACGCAGCAACGAGGACCCAATGCAGCTAAAAATAAATAAATTAAATAAATAAATTTTAAAAAGAACAAAAGAATCCACCTTCCAATGCAAGGGACGTGGGTTCGATCCCTGGTCGGGGAACTAACATCCTACATGCTGCGGGGCAACTAAGCCCACGCACTGCAACCACTGAGCCCACACGCTCCAGAGCCCGTGCGCCACAACTAGAAAGCCCACGTGTTGCAACTACTGAGCCCACGCACCACAACTAAGACCCAACGCAGCCAAACAAATAAATAAATAAAAATAAAACCAAAGGAGAGAGAAAAAGAGATGCAATTGACTATAGCTTAAACATTACGGGTATGATCTAATTATCGGGCATGTTCATCAAGATGGCTGCCCAGACATGCCCAACAATGTGAATGCTGCTTAGATCCAATTCTATGAGAACGGTCTCTTCTTTGGAGGTCCTCTTACTCATATTCCTCAGCTATACATAAAAATCTTCCCCCCAAAAATCATTGGTGGAAGGATGAGACAGAGTCATGTTGATACCAGTGTGTGCATAGTCCAAAGTCTTCTTCCCAGGCCTTGCTGTTGACTACGAAATTCAGAGTAGGAAAGGCCTTCCCCCAGCTAGTTTCATACAAGCCACAAAATGACCAAAAGAGGTAGACCAGTCCTCTTGGTAATTCTAGGAAAATAAAAACCAAGACAATCTTATTTCTGATGATGCTTTAAATCTATTTTAGAATGGAGTAGTAAATAAACAAATATATTTTTTTAATCAATTATTTTAGTATTGAAACAATAGGAAAGAGGAGCAGGCCATCCTCACAGCAAGGGAGGAGCAGCATTCTCTCAAGGCCTTCCTTATCTTGAGCAAGGAAAGTTTTCAAAGCTACATTCAGTACTACAAGAATCACTATGATCAGGTCAACTTTTACAGAGTAACTGTGGCCTATAAAACAAAACCACTGATTTATTAATACATGTCTGGCTACTAAAGCAGTTATAAAGCTATATTATGTGGAATTTCTTTAAAAAATAGGGGGTAGAAAGTACAGAAGTAAAATACAATTTAAATGTATGATAACTGTTAAAGCTAACTATTGAAAACACTGAGATTCACTATGCTACTCTTCTGTGTAAGTTTAAACTTTTACATAATAAAAAGATTTTCTTAAAAATATGTAAAATATCATGTTTGAAAAAGGCAGTTCACAATAGTATAAACAGAGATTATTATAAAAGTATGTCAGGTGGTAGAGGAAACAGGTGTTTCTGGAATTATATAAATTGAGCTAAATGTTCATTGTTTTTACTTTTTTCCTGGAAAGTTGTTTGTGTTCCCCAAAATAAAAGAAAATAAACTTGGTGATACCACCCTGGGCTCATCCCAAAGCCCTTCTCTCCCAAATCCTGTATCAGGGCCACAGGCACCAGCACCCAAGCTCCACGTTTTTCTTACCTCTTGAGGCAGCTCCAGTTTTGACCGGTCATCCAGGCCATTGGAATGCAAGCCCATCAGGTATGGCACAGGAGCATCTAAGAAATGTAGGAGAGAAGCTGGGAGAATAGGAACATAGACATGCTGCCACTGGAAAGGAAACATGAGAGCTGTAATTGTCTCCGCCACAGTCATCAGTCTCTGGTAATCTAGGTCAAAAACAAAACACACACAAAACCAGTCAAAAACAAGGTACTTGCTTCTCAAATAGTAAGTTAAAATCTTCAACACAATTTCACATTTAGAAAGGCACAGGATAAACTTCAGCAAGGGTATGCTCAGAGTATGATTCCCTTGTGGGTATCAGAGAGACAACCCAGAGACCTCAATGGACCACAAGCTGAAGTATACCCCCCCACACACAGGTCCATGCTAGTAATAAAATTTAATATAGAAATACAATTTAGAAAAAAAGAAATATAATAGGTATCATAAACAGTACCTTGCTCCAAATACTAAACCAGAATGTTAAATAGATTCTCTTCAGTAGAAGGAGAATGGGGAAGTGGAAGAAAAAGAAAAGGAACAGTGGTCTAGTCTCTGTTCAGCATGAATGTCAAAACACCTCATTTACCACTCACATGTCTGCATTCTACAAGGAGCTGATGTGAACTTTGCCTTCAAGATCAAGCCCAAAGAACCTTCAAGCATGCAGAGGCTGGTTTTCCACACTAGCCAAGTCTGCCTTCCACCTGGCAACCTTTCTTGAATGGTAACAGCATGAAAGTGTCATTTTAACACTTTGATAAAAAGCTCCCCTAGAACCTGAAAGACCCAGAAGATTGACTCTCATTACTCAAAACTCTTATTCTAGGTCAGAGAGCATATCTTGGAAGAGAAGCTTGTGCTCAAAGCTTAGCTTTTCTTCAGAATGCAATTTCTAGACTTGTTTTATTTTTAAAATGAGTAAAAAATACATCAGCAAAGCCAATACAATAGATTGAGATTTAACACATTACTATTTACAAATGGTATGATGGCTTCAGACACTTAAAGACAAAGTAGGAACATCAATTTTAAAATCATATGAGTAATATCCTCCTGGAATGGCTGATTTCAAATGAGTCTTCACAGGAGCTAAACAGTTTTATGCACTAAAAACTCAGCCCATCATTTAAGTAAATCCCAGCTTGGTTCATAAATGAGTAATAAATAACAAAAAGCTTTCCAGAGAATGAAGAAGAATGAGTAGGAAGTGAGCAGAAGCTGATATATATCAACTAGGTTTTAGCAAAGCAGCCTTTGTGCTCACCAGTAAAACTTTGGAGCAGCTTACCACCTTGCTCCTGGCTAAGCATGACCTGGAAATAGTTTTTTTTTAAACTAGTAATGCAAATAAATAAAAATTGATGACTAAAACTTCATCATCTCAAACATTTTGAGTACACTCTAAGGAAGTGCCTCACGCTTCTTCGGGGAGAGCTAAGGCATTTGATAGATAATAGGTAAGTGATGTAAAACAATCAGTGGGTAAAACTGAGCTCAGAGATTTGGTCATCAATAATGATTTTTAAAAAAATACAACTGATTTAGCAGAAGGAGAAAAGAGCGCAAGCTTTTCATATTCACTAAAATCAGGAACAGACTGATAAGAGTTCAAGAAGAAAGTCGATCTCATTTTTCACTGTGCCCCACAAAGCACTGCCATTCCCATATTAAAGACTATTTGGTGAGGACCCTCTCCCAATTGAAGCAACAACAAAAATATTTCCCAAATTACAAAAAACAATTAAAAAAAATAAAAACTCTTTCAAGGATTAAATAGATAATCTATATAGCCTTTCAGAAAAAGTATTTACTCCAACGTGAGAGTAAGCAACAACTGAGGAACAAAATTTAGGCCACTGCAAGTTCTATCTTCAGCCTCTTCTGAGATATCTCAGTTCCATGGGGCACCTGTACAACTTTGCTTGTTATCTTTCTGTTGAAATCTTCCTGCTCTATGATTATTCTAACAATTATTATTAAGAAGAATTCTAATGGTTCTCTAGGCGAGGCCTCAGTTTTTGTATCTTTCACCTCTCTTTTCTAGATATGAATGCCTGTAAATAATCTACTAAGAGCAATAATCTTGAGAATCTCAGACATGATAAGAATATACTTTAAAATTCAAACTTAAGATGATCAAAAGAATGTAAAGGTGTGGGAGAAAACCTCCAAGAGATATTTAAAGCTGAAAGTCCAGTCTTACTGTGTCCCAACACTGGCACTTAAACACACATTTTGAATAAATATTACACTGAATAATTTCTCCCCCATTTCAGTGTACACACACATATAGACACACATCATTTCTGGGTTTTTTTTAAAAAGGCAGGAAGGAGCAAGGCCTTTCCAATCATGTGAAAACCAAAAAGCTGCTTCTTTTACCGAAAGTCAATAAAGCAGGTGCTACTCCTTTACGTGGCTGGCATTCCTGACAGGTCTGCTCAGAGACAAGAACATCTCATAGGGGTCCAACAGACACTGAGTAAAGGAGTCCCTGAAATGCCTTCCTCATGAGGCTTCCTGGACACTGGACTGCTCCTTATAGTGTACCTAGTTACAGTGTCAGGGAACATCTATCTACTCTCTAATCATGAAACAGGGCATGCTGAAGTCTGAAGGAAGGGGCTTCCTCTGCTCCATAAAAGCAGGCTTTTCAATAGCACAGACATCCAGTTCTGGTTTTTCCCTACTCTTCAGGATGAGTCTAATCCAGTATCTGAAACTCGGCCCACTTATTTCTGCTAGAGTGGGTAACCTTATTCACCTCAGATTGAAATCCCTGAAGAATTCCCTGTGATGCACTTGAAAGTGTGCTATTCTTAGAAACAAAACACTTTAGGGGATGAGAAATCATCTCCTCTTTCAAGGCTAAACTGCTTTCCATCTATATGGTCTGGTTTTACAGATACTAGAAACTTGGAATTTTATGGCCTCTCTGGTCTGAGTTGTGGGTTTCGTTTTCCCTACATTTTTGTATTTTAAAAAAGCAACAACTCATCTTGAAGGATGGCCTAATAAACCATGCCTCCGGGATCCATCAACCCGTGGTACCCACACTAGGATGCTGACCTCCCAGAGCTGTAAGCAACAGCACAAAATCCATTTCTATACACCAGTACAAACGATAGAATCAGTACCTCCTTTGCCATTGCCTGTCTCTGTGCTCATCATTCCAAGGAGGTGAAACTAATAAATAGGAAACAGATGAAGGTCATCTGCATCCAAAGAGTTTTAGCCAATCAAAATCAACTGGAAACACTTCAGCTCGAGGCAACTCTGGGTTTTCTCACAGCTCCCATAATGCTGTAATGAGCAATTACTTTTAACAAAAGGAGATAATGCAAAGCATACTGGGATTACAACCACTTCTGAGTGGTGAAGAGAGAATAATCAGCACATTCTTATGACTTCTCTCTGTGCAGAGAAAGACATTAGACTTGGGATCACTTTACAGATAAGTTCACTCCTAAAACAAACTACAGGGAAGTTCCTGCAAATCAGAAATTGAATTAGAAACTGTCCTTGCATACTCACACTTCTGTGAAAATTGTATGAACAAGGATGTTTCTCATGCAATCTTTGTTCTTAGGAAACAACCCAATCTATGTCCTGATATCTCCAAGATAAACTGTTAAATGAAAGAAGGTATAAAACAATGATTAGTATGCTCCCATCTGTGTTGTTTTTAAAAGGTATACATGCTGTATATGCAAGGAAACAGGAAACAGTGATAAGTCTTAACACGTCACTGTACATACACCCTTTTGTAATATTTTAAATTTCTACCGTATGACTGAAATGCTTTTTTCCAAGTTTTACTTTAATATACCATATGTATATCAAAATGTATATAATTTAAAGAATATTATAATTAATACATGTGCAACACAACATTAAAAATAGTGCATTATATAAAAGTATTTAGGAGGAGGGCATGAAAAAAAAATCAAGAGATTATTTCACAAGGGTAGGATTTTAGATCAAAAAGAAAGGGAAACAGGGACTTCCACTGTAGCGCAGTGGTTAAGAATCCACTTAACCACTGTAGCGCAGTGGTTAAGAATCCGCCTGCCAATGCAGGGGACATGGGTTCGATCCCTGGTCTGGGAAGACCCCACATGCCGCGGAGCAACTAAGCCCGTGCGCCACAACTACTGAAGCCCGCATGCCTCGAGCCCGTGCTCCGCAACAAGAGAAGCCACCGCAATGAGAAGCCCACACATCGCAACGAAGAGTAGCCTCTGCTCACCACAACTAGAGAAAGCCCACACAGTCAAAAAAAAAAACATAAGGGAAACATTCAATTCTCTCTGCACTGTTTGTCCACACATTATTTATTTGTTTTAAAAAACTATTATTTCATTAGGGATGCACAAGAAACTTGATCTCCGGCTACCACAGGAAGGAGAGAGGAAGGAGATTTCATTTTATTCCCTTTAAAATTGTTTTGATTGCATGCCTTGAGTTTGCATTACTTTTGCAAAAAAAACAAAAACAAAAACTAATGCAAGGTTATGTATAAAATAAGCTACAAGGATACATTGTACAACATGGGGAATATAGCCAATATTTTATAATATGTATAAATGGGGTATAACCTTTAAAAATTGTGAGTCACTATATTGTACACCTGTAACTTATATACTATTGTACATCAACTATACTTCAATTTAAAAAATTAATTGAAAAATACTAATTATGCATTTGTTTCCAAGCTTGTCTGCACTAGTTGAACTTATTACTGGGTTGTATAATTTAAACAAATATTATGTAAATAAATGGTAAGATATGAGGACAAAAAACAAGAACTGTTTCTCTGAAAACAAAATTAAATGCTTTAAAAAGACTCAGCAAAGCAAAGTCACTAAAAATACAGCAATTGAATTAGGCATATCACTTAAGTGCAAAAATCTTGGGAAAACTAGCATCTACTATGGTTCTTTTGCAAGGTCCTTTAAAAGTTCTCGCTCCACTTTAAAAACTGGAAAACTCAGTGAATGAATTATGGGTGAGATTTATGCAAGAGAAACAATGCAGACCCCTGATTAGTGGATCCATAATCAAAGAAAATGCACAGACACTTCATCAAAAGATTGGTGATTATACAGTCATATGGTTTAAATTAAAATGTTTAAGGGATGTATATATCCTTTTAGGATTCCCAAACTTACGTGACTTTTTCAATTATCGAATTCACTACCCCACTAAATCACTTCAGATAAAGAACTTCTGCTCTCTGTATAATTTTAAAACAACCACTAAAATATATGCTATTAAAGAAAAACTCTCTCTATAGGGACCAAATAACAAATATTATGCAGTAGTAAATGATCTACACATATCTTAAAATAAAGATTTTCGGGGCTTACCTGGTGGCGCAGTGGTTGAGAGTCCGCCTGCCGATGCAGCGGACACGGGTTCGTGCCCCGGTCCGGGAAGATCCCACATGCCGCGGAGCGGCTCTGCCTGTGAGCCATGGCCGCTGAGCCTGTGCATCCGGAGCCTGTGTTCCGCAATGGGAGAGGCCAGGGCAGTGAGAGGCCCGCGTACCGCAAAAAAAAAAAACAATTTCCCTAAATAACACCTCTTTTCTATTCAGAAGGCAGGACATGTAGTGGGCAACACCGACTCTGTATGCTGATGGCATGTTTTTCGAGGGCCAGAGAGATTTCCATCCACATGAGTTCTCTGAATCCTAAATAAAAATTACTTCAAGAAAACCAACCTGAATTGTTTCAAGTACTCTTAACAATAGACAGCACAATCTACATCCAATAAAAGGCATTCCATTCCATTTTAACCTCAACCATGCTGATTTCCTTTTTGACCCCTTGGTTATTTTGAAGTGTGTTTTTTAGTTTTAAGGTATTATTGATTATTGTTGGTCACAAGACATACTTTGTATGATTCAAGTTATTTTAAATTTATTGAGACTTGTTTTATGGCCCAGAATATGGTATGTTTTTTAAAATATTAGACTTTTTCATTCTCATCCAGAGAAAGCAATTGAGCTGCGACTGGCAAAAATCGATCATACTGCGGTTCACCCCCATTTACTTGACATGAAGATTGGACAAGGGAAGTATGAACCAGGCTTCTTCCCTAAGCTGCAGTCTGATGTGCTTTCCACCGGGCCAGCCAGCAACAAGTGAGTCAACCCCAGGGATTCCCTGATTCAGCTCCCTAGCCACAGTGGTGAGGGTTATACGGTATCTGGACCTAGACTGTTATCTCCAGGAGACCTTGACATTTGTAAAGCAAATATGGAGAAAACACACACTATCCAGGTTGTTCACTTGTTTTAACAAGGAAACAGGTGACAGAGTATCATCGGCTCCTGTCTCCACTGTGCAAATTGGGATAGCTCCATGTGTCAGGGCCTGTAAAAGGCCGGACTGCAGATGGGTTGAAATCATCTCATTATTGAATCCATACAACACCTAGCTAGCACTGTATCGTTAGTAAGTGGTGGTTGAAATAACTGAACTGAAAGTAGATAGCTTAGCAGGATTGCTCTTCTTCGTTACTTTTGGCGATGAGTGTATCGATGCCCAGGCAGAGTTGAATGAGTATAGTTTTGGATCTGCAAGTGAAGTTTTTGTAGGTGTTTCAAGAGAGATATGTCTCTTGGGACTTCCCTCGTGGCGCAGTGGTTAAGAATCTGCATGCCAATGCAGGGGACACGGGTTTGAGCCCTCGTCTGGGAAGATCCCACGTGCCACGGAGCAACTAGGCCCGTGAGCCATGGCCGCTGAGCCCGCTCGCCTAGAGCCGGTGCTCCACAACAGGAGAAGCCACCGCAGTGAGAAGCCCACGCACAGCAGTGCAACTAGAGAAAGCCCACGCACAGCAACGAAGACCCAACGCAGCCAAAAACAAATAAATTTATTTTTAAAAAGAAGATATGTCTCTGTCCCTGGGGAGTTACCTCTTTCTTGCCCAGTAAGTGATCTTTAAGCTACCCTTCTCAAGGTTTCTGAGCTATCTCTGGTGATTTCTTGGTGGTTTCCCATGGCCACCATTGGTCCCTAGATGTTTAAGTTTTCTCCCGTCAGTTGACCTTACTTTCTTAGCAGAATATTCTTTCTTTCTTCCCTTCCTTCTTTCCTTCTTTCCTCCCTCTCTCCCTCCCTCCCTTCATTCCTTCCTTTCTTCATTTATTTTTGGCTGTGTTGGGTCTTCGTTGCTGTGCACGGGCTTTCTCTAGTTGTGGCGAGTGGGAGCTACTCTTCTTTGTGGTGCGCAGACTTCTCATTGTGGTGGCTTCTTTTGTTGAGCTCGGGCTCTAGGCGTGCGTGCTTCAGTAGTTGTGGCACGTGGGCTCAGTAGTTGTGGCTTGCGGGCTGTAGAGTGCAAGCTCAGTAGTTGTGGTGCACAGGCTTAGTTGCTCTGCGGCATGTGGGATCTTCCCGGTCCAGGGCTCGAACCCGTGTCCTCTGCATTGGCAGGCGGATTCTTAACCACTGCGCCACCAGGGAAGTCCCTTTTAGCGGAATATTCTTAATTGTCTGCTTTGATTCTGTCAGGTGGACAAAAAGGAATGCCCCTGCCCAGTGGAGGCGTAAAGACCGGCAGAAGCAGCACACAGAACACCTGCGTTTAGACAATGACCAGAGAGAGGTAAGACACCTTGAGAATGACAAGGAATGACCCCGTTATCATGCTACACCCTCCTTCTCCTTCTCATTTCCTTGGCCTCTGTTCTGATTCAAATATCCTCCTCATAAAGAAGGGTTAATAAGAAGTTAGTTCCTGATCCCTGATATGGGCCTCGGTTGTGACAAATCCAGGATGTACAGTGTTTCACAAGGGGCAGCAGGGCCACTAGCCATGTGCGTCCTCTCCCTGAACCAGATTTGTACTTCTGTTCAGGAATGATAACCAGTGCTTGGAAGAGAGCCTTTCACTGTCCTTTCAGTAGTCACTCATGCATGATACTCACTTCCTCCCAGGGGTTGGGAGAGTGGGAGGGCTGACAGGAACCTCAGAAATAAGATTCTAAAACTTGGGAAAAATCCCTTTAAAATTTTTGAGGCTTTTGTGTGTGTGTGTGTGGTATGGTGGTAAAGAAGTTAATTTTGTTAGAGTGAGAAAGAGGAAAAGCTGAACTTGGGTTAATGCTGTGACTCTCTGAACCTGGGGAGGAGGAGCCTTTTTTCCTATTTTTTTCTTTATCTTAATTTAAAACAGGTAATCTTGACTTTTTTTCCTCAGAGGAGCAAAAGAATATTATTATCAGGTGCGTGCGGATTGAGGATTCTTGAATTGACCTGAGTCCTTATTGCTTGTAAGCTGAGTTTCTCAGCTCCACTGTAACTTGTTCCCAGTAAAGTTTCTATTATAAACTTCAGGTTGGAGACCCTGCGTTACTGAGTTGCAGAGAACTTGTGAAAATGGAGCTTCACCTTCAGAAGCCTATTTCAGAAACTTCTCTTTGAGAAAAGACCCTGCAGTTTGCATTTTATACGATGAAATCCAGTAAAGCATGTTGTTTTCATATGTGTCTGGCATCTCAATGAATGGGAAAATATTTTGCCTTTGCAGTTTTTTAAAGGAATAAATTAATATTGCAAAATATGGTTATGAATTTTTAACTGCTGGTTTATAGGGTACAATTGTACTTGGCGTTTTTGTGAGGGTGGCCTAATGGGTGTTGGGTGTAGGCGTTACTTTAAAAGTCTCCCCTGGGTCTTCCACCTCACCTCCATATTATTTCTTTCAGCAGTGTTTATTGAGTACGTTTTCTTGGTCAAAATCACTATAGTAAACACTTTGAAATATAAAGATGATTAGGAGGTAGCCTTGTCCTCAGGGAATACCAGTTTATTAAGGGAGCAAAGGCCATATGAAAGGGCCATATGAGAGGCACGCCAGTGTTTGATCACTGATTAGAGAAAGCAGAGGTCAGTTCTGTCTGGGGTAATCTCAAACAAGACTGTTTGGAGGAACCAGCATCTGTTTAAGTCTTGAGGATGATAGGATTGTTAGGGACAAAGATGAGTATTGCAAATAAAGGAGATGGCAGGATCCAAAGTTTGGTGGTGGTTGTGTGAAGGAGGCTGTGGGCAGAATATTTGGGAGGCAAGAGGTACTGGAGGTAGCTAGCAAGTTAGGAGCAGGTAGCAGTAGTGCAGGTGATAGTAATTGAAGCCTAATCTTAGGGGCTGGTAGTAGGGGCAGATTGAGGGGCCAGAAGATAGAATGGACAGAATTGTACTACTGGAATAAATATGGGGAAAGAAAGAAGTTGGGAGTAAAAATGTTGGTTGTGAACCTGGGATACTGAGAGGATGTCAGTGTGCAATTTACTGCATTGATTTGGTTATATGTTAAAACAGCATATGGGGAATCACCAGCAAACTGTAGAAAATCAGAAAATGCAGTTGTTGTTTTGAGTGTACACACATGTTCTTCAGGCCCTAATTCAGCAAGGATGGATATCTTTGATATGAGCAGAGGAATTAAATTCCTCCAAACTTGGTGGGGAAAATGATTTTCCTCAATAGTACTCTGAGATTTGAGTTGGTTTGCCTACTCATAGGAGTTTGCACACTCATACATGTTGCAGCCATATGTTTTTTACCTCTTGTATCATTAAAGCCAAGAGGGCTTTACATTAGAAAAAACAGAATTAATTCATCATATTTTCTCAGTTTTCCCTACGATACAAGCACTGCATTTTAAACTTTGCCCTGAGCCTAGGAAAGAGGCAGTAAGAAAGTGCAGGGTGATAGTGCCCTCTTCAGGCCCCATCAGTACTGGTTGCCTGTGGTCTGTGTGCACGGGCACTAAGAGTCTTTGATTTTTCCTTTTGCTTTAGAAGTACATCCAGGAAGCCAGGAATATGGGCAGCACCATCCGCCAGCCCAAACTGTCCAACCTTTCCCCGTCAGTGATTGCCCAAACCAACTGGAAGTTTGTGGAGGGTCTGCTGAAGGAATGCCGCAACAAGGTGAGCTGTGGACACTTCTGAATGTGTATTTTCCTTGGCAGCCAAGATGAGACCAAGGCCTAGCTCTGACCACTCTTTTCTTGATTTTGAAAACATTGTTAATATAATGGGATAGTACTAATGTTAAGATCCTTTTAACTTGGAATTAGGTGTATTTGTTTTAAATAAAATATACCATTAATTGAGAGCAAGCACACTTTGCTTGATAAAAACTTAATATGTATTCTTTAAAACTGAGAGACAGATGTAGTTTTTAATTTTAGACATCTTATGTTACTTAAAATCATTAATTTTAAGTAAGTAGTATCTTAAGTAAGTAATGTAGTTGTATTGTCTTCAACAGATTAGTCTTACACGTATGCAAATGTTTTTGCCTCCCTGATTTAATCTGATAGCACTGATCTCGTGTCTAGAAGCAAGAATTCGCTGAGTGCCTACTGTGTGCCAGATGAAGGTGTATTATTCAGTTTAAGCTTGCTGTTGGCATGTTTTTCTTCCATTCTACAAGAAGAGTAATTTTTTAAAGTTTTATTAAGGTATAATTGATATACAAAAAATTGCACACATATAATGTATACATCTTGATGAGTTTGGACATATGCATACACTGGTGATACTGTTACCACCAATCAAGGTAGACATATCTGTCACTTCCAAAAATTTCCTTATATTCTTTTGCGTTTTTTGTTTGTTTTGGGGGTAAGAGCACAACGTGAGATCTGTCCTCTTAACATTTTAAATTGCACAATATTGTATTATTATAGGTGCTATGTTGTACAGCAGATCTCCAGAGCTTATTCTTCTTACCTATGAATACCGAAACTTCATACCTCTTGAGCAACAATTCTGTTTTTCCCTCCCCACAGCCCCTAGCAACCACCATTCTATTCTCTGCTTCTATGAATTTGTTTGACTATTTCAGATACCTTATATAAGTGGAATCATGTAGTATTTATCCTGTTTGGCTTATTTCACTTAGCATAATGTCGTCCAGGTTCATCCACGTTGCTGCAAATGGCAGGATTTCCTTCTTTTTTTAAGGCTTTTTAAAGGCTGAATAATACTCCATCATATGTATGTATATACCACATATTGTTTAGCCATTCATCTATTGGTAGATACTTGGGTAGTTTCTATATCTAGGCTTTCATGAATATGCTGCAATGAACATGGGGATGCA
The DNA here is from genome assembly GCF_003676395.1 of Aethalodelphis obliquidens. NCBI lineage: Eukaryota > Metazoa > Chordata > Mammalia > Artiodactyla > Delphinidae > Aethalodelphis > Aethalodelphis obliquidens. The sequence goes on from NW_020837958.1 coordinate 35,915,750, forward strand.
GATATTTCTTTGAGATCCTAATTTCAGTTCTTTTGGATATATACTCAGAAGTGCGATTGCTGGATCAAAAGACAGTCATTCTTTTTTTTTTTTTTAATAACAGATTTGTAGAGATTTGCTTTCTTTTATTTTTAAAATTATTATTTTTATTTTTGGTTGCCTTGGGTCTTCGTTGCTGCGACGGGCTTTCTCTGGTTGCAGTGAGTGGGGGCTACTCTTTGTTGCAGTGTACGGGCTTCTCATTGTGGTGGCTTCTCTTGTTGCAGAGCACGGGCTCTAGGTACGCAGGCTTCAGTAGTTGTGGCGTGTGGGCTCAGTAGTTGTGGCTTGCGGGCTTTAGAGCGCAGGCTCAGTAGTTGTGGCACACAGGCTTAGTTGCTCTGCGGCATGTGGGATCTTCTGGGACCAGGGATCAAACCTATGTCCCCTGCATTGGCAGAGGGATTCTTAACCACTGTGCCGCCAGGGAAGTCCCAAGATAGTCATTCTTAACTTTTAATATTTTAGTTCAGAACTTAAATTTCTAATAAAAATACAGCCTTTCAACCAAGTCAGTATACTGTGCTTTTTAGGACAGTTGAACTAACTTGGCCCCTACTACATCCTGTTTATTCATCAATGGAAAAAAAAGGTTTTCCTGCATTTCAGTTTCTAAGTGATGCTCATTTATGGGATGAAATCAAATATACTTTCTCTTGAAGAAAAAATTATTACTGTTACAAGTTAGGTTGATATACCAGTACTGATATTTTGAATTCAGGCATCTTAAAAACTTCATCAGTTCATTCTAAGTCGTTGATATCCATGATTTTTCCCAATAATGTTGTCTTTTCTCCCATCAAGAACATTGGTGATGCTGCCTTTTTTGAAAGAGGGCTTGTCTCTTGTCTCTGGGATTTGTTTTCCATGTCCCTTGCATTCATTTTCAAGTTTTGAGATGTATGCTCTGGCAGTGACAACTTTCTTATGTCTACTGCCTGGTCAACAATGATGGTGAAATATATCCTAATTTCAGATTTGTTATGTGGAAAAGTGTACATGTTAGAATTGAAGAATAGCCTAACGCTATCAACTGTTGGCTAGCATGTGGAGCAACAGGGAACTCTGATACTGTTGGAAATGTAAATTGGTATGATTGCTTTGCAAAACAGCATAGCATTTATTATCCAGTATTCTTCTCCTAGGTATACTCCCTAGAGAAACCTTTGCAGCATGACCCAGGAGATATGTACGAGACGTTTACAGCAGAATTCTTTGTAATAGTCCCAAACCGGAAACAACCCAAATGCCAGTCAGTAGGAGAATAAATAATAAATTGCAGTATATTTATACAGTGGAATGCTATACAGTGTGGAAATAGACAACAGATATATTGATCAGTGTGTATGAATTTCACAAACATAAAGTTAAGTGAAAAAGAAAATAACAAAAGGGGCTTC